>NC_092814.1:303531490-303831490 GCF_023375885.2 Dermacentor andersoni
TGAAGCTGCAAATTCCATCGAACTTCTACCTCGGTGATGCAACCTTACTGTGCCGCCTCTGGTTAGGGGTGGCTTTTACGAAAGCCTACTCATTCCTTATTGGAATGGCCGACGCCCCGATTTGGGACTTCTGCAAATGTGAAGAGACGATCGAGCACGTGTTGTGTTTTTGTAATCTCTATGAGATCGAACGCGACGTTCTTCGGAGAGTGTTAAATCGATTAGATAGCAGACCATCTTCAGAGACTGAGATTCTCAGACTCTAGTGCACCACGTGGCGCAGGCTTACAAAGCGACACGGGCACTGCTACGTTCCATGAAATCGACTGGCCTCAGTGACCGATTATAGGCGTGAAGTTATGGAGAACCGCACGTATACACGCTGATAGTACCTTCAGCCCTCCCTCTCCTTTCTTTTCTTCCCTTAAACCCCTTCCCCTGTGTAAGGTAGCAAATCGGATGTGCGTCTGGTTGACCTCCTTAGCTTTCCTTTTTACTTTTCCTCCTCCTCCTCCTTCTGCTTTGTGCATTCAGATATCATGACAAATGATTAAAATTAAATTATGGTGTTTAACGTACCTAAGCTGCACAGCGGCTTATGGGGGACACTGCAAAGAAAGGCCCCGGATTAATTTTCACCAGCTGAGGTGGTCACAGTGCTCCTAAAGCACAGTAACAAGTAGTATTTCTGCATTCGTCACTCATCCGAACTTAGGCGCCGTCACTTGGTACGGCTTCACTGAGCCGCCGTGATGGGCTTGCCTGATAGATTTAGACGAAATTATATTGTGTATCATTTAAAGCTACAGTGTAAATTGCGCGCAAATGTCTTCGCGACAACGCAATGGTATTTTTTGTCCGATAACTAGCGATTTATAGGAATTATCATTTCGGCCCCGTGAAAATGTGCATAATATGTGATAAAATCGTCGCTTTCGAAGAGTAATAAACTGTTGTAGCAATTTGGAGCCGTATCACGTAAAACTATTACAATATGTTTTTACTTCAATCTCCTCACGTCAAGTTTGCGTAACCGCCGACGCAAGCATCGGGCGGTTCTCCGCAGGGTTGTCTGAACCAACCAATCAAATGCTCCCCAAGTTCACAGGAGGTCACTTTTGTTTGCTTGAAAAACGAATAACATTGCCTGTACTGAGCGGCTTGTCTTATCTAATTGGCTCCCAAGAGGAGAGGAGCATGCCCAAGAGGAGAGAGATTCGATGGGGCCGAGCCACTGCACTGAATATCGATAACCGGATGAAGAGGGTGGTGCCGGCGTCTGCGATACGTCCGCTTTCTCTTGCTTAGCTTGCTGTGGCTCGTCGACAATTGCGGCGGCATGCAACGGAAGCTTAAGAATGACGCTAAAACGGATCCTCAGCGAAGAAGAGTTGGCAGAGCGAGGTCGTAAACGTGCCGAAAGTTCTCGGAAACGTTACACGGCCACGGAAAAAGTTTTATTACACGCAAATAAACCCATGCTCTCTAGCAGGGGTGAGTAGCCAGTGCCGAAGCGATCGGCGGCAGCCATCTTTTATTCCTTTCGGAACGGGGCAGCCTGCGGCTATTCAGAAGAAAATTCAGGGCGCTATAACGTAAAGCTATTCCAAACTTTTCTATTCCAATTCCGTAATCAGCCCACCGCGATTGGTCGAAAACTTTTCTGGACCACCCCCACTTCACTTGTCTGTCACGCGACGTCACGAAAACCGCGATAGCTCCCCATCTGACATGACGTGTACACACTGATTATGTATCGTTTCACCGAACAAAATA
The DNA here is from genome assembly GCF_023375885.2 of Dermacentor andersoni. Taxonomy (NCBI): domain Eukaryota; kingdom Metazoa; phylum Arthropoda; class Arachnida; order Ixodida; family Ixodidae; genus Dermacentor; species Dermacentor andersoni. The sequence continues at coordinate 303,533,267 of NC_092814.1, forward strand.
ATAAGGTTATTTCTGATCCGACGCATTTTTGCCATGAGCCCTCGGCTATTGCTCAAAAATTTTCGGGCTGCAATCCATTTCAGCTGCCTCTCACGCGACGCACAAAACCACAAAAACTTACCGCGTCAAAGTGACGCGTACGCGTTAAAGATGCATTAATATGCCGAACAAAGTGGAATTTTCTTCTGAATAGCCGCAGGCTGCCCCGTTTCGAAAGGAATAAAGGATGGCTGCCGCCGATCGCTCCGCCACTGGCTACTCGCCCCTGCCGGAGAGCATTGGTTTATTTGCGTGTAATAAAACTTTTTGCGTGGTCGTGTAACGTTTTCGAGAACTTTTGGCACGTTTACAACCTCGTGCTGCCAACTCTTGTTTCCTGAGGATCCGTTTTAGCGTCATTGTTAAGCTTTCGTTGCATGCCGCCGCGATTGTCGACGAGCCACCGCAAGCTATGCAAGAGAAAGCGGACCAATCGCAGACGCCGGCGCCACCCTCTTCATCCGGTTATCGATATTCAGCGCAGTGGCTCGGCCCCATCGAATCCCTCTCCACTTAAGCATGCTCCTTGCCTCTTGTGAGCCAATTAGATAAGAGAAGCTGCTCAGTGCAGGCAATGCTATTCGTTTTTCAAGCAAACAAAAGTGACCTCCTATGAACGAGGGGAGCATTTGATTGGTTTGTTCAGACTACCCTCCGGGTGACCGCCCGATGCTTGCGTCGGCGGTTACGCAAGTTTGACGTCAGGAGATTGGAATAAGAACATATTGGAATAGTTTTACGTTATACAGCCCTCAATTATGTTCCGCATATTAATGCATCTTTAACGCTTATGTGTCACTTTGACGCGGTAAGTTTTTGCGGTTTTGTGACGTCGCGTGAGGGGCAGGTGAAGTGAGTGCAGCCCGAAAACTTTTTACCTATAGCCGAGGGCTCATGGCAAAAAGGCGTCGAATCAGAAATAACTTTTATTTTGTTCGGTGAAATTATGCATAATCATTGCGTACACGTCATATAAGATGGGGAGCTATCGCGGTTTTCGTGACGTCGCGTGACAGACAGGTGAAGTGGGGGTGGTCCACAAAAGTTTTTGACCAATTGCGTTGGGCAGATTGCAAAATTGGAATAGAAAAGTTTGGAATAGCTTTACGTTATAGCGCCCTTGATCTACGAAAGAGGTGCACTCATACGACGTCACTACACGTTGATTTAAGGGAGCCATGCACTCGGCAACAACGCTACGTTGTTGTGCCGTTAAAACGGGGACATAATTCGTAGCACAGGTGATAGGTGCTGTCATTTGAAAAATAGCAATATGCCGGAATTGCGGTCGCGGCAGTCGATATACAAGCAGCGCTCTTACGCAGAGAGAACAGGTCGCATGAACGTTTTTTTTTTTTTTCTAACCAGCCCCCACTTCAAAGGTTCGCAGATTGGAGGGACACTTGCTGTCACGTCACGCTCTCTGCAAACAGGGGGAAGTCTATTCAGTGTTATTCGGCACGTTTAACGACTTAATTTTCTTTAACAAGCAATGTCGAGTAGCCGGTGCTACTTATAAAGGTGCCAGCCTGTCTTATTACATCCCGTCAATAAAAAATACTAATAATACAGGGCAACCCACAAACAAAACGCATTTCATGTTCAGATGGGAGCCGGACGTGCTAATTACTGCGCCATCGTGGAGCTGTGGCACCTGGCAACTTGTGTGGAATTCAGCGCGCCAGGCAGACTCAGAGAGTGGTGGCGCATCTGCACGTATTTCGAAGGCTGCCGCAGGCAATGCAGCATTGAACGAAAACCACTTTTGTGCGCATCTCGTGGAAGAAGACGATGGCGGTATCCGCTGTGGGAGCTCATACTTATTTCTGAGCAAATTTCTTCGGGGCCGCAGAAATCTCCGAAGGCTGCAAATTTTTTCGTGACAACATGCTAGACATTGGCTTAGTGCAGAGTACGCCAGGGGGGCTGCATTTTGCAACATTTCTATCCGTCTTACCTTCAGTCTTTGACTAACACGAAGCCACGCCGGCGTTATCACAGGGTGATCGAACCCACAACCTCCTGCTTAGCATCATGATGCCGAAACCTCTTATAACCACTGCAGTGGGCTGACTGTTATTTGTCAGTGGCGCTAGCGGACTACAAAACTTCGTTCGCTTTATTCTTCCATGCGCTCAAGTAGAAAAGCCCGATGTTTGCATTCAAGGACGCATCTTACCCGCGGCAGTGGCTTAGTGGCTATGGTGGTGCTGAGCTCGAGGTCGCGGCTTCGATCCCGGTCGCGGCGACCTCATTTCTATGGTGACAAATTGAAAAACGCGCGTGTGCTTAGGCTTAGATACATGGTAAAGAAACCCAAATGGTCGAAATAATATGGAGTCCTCCACTGCAGCGTGTCTCATAATCAGATCGTGATTTTGGCACGTCGACGGAATTTAATTTTGTTGTTGAGGACGCATGCTTGTGAACGGTAAGGTTGCGCTTAAGGCACGAACGAAAGGGAAACAAGGACACACACAGGCGCTGTGTCTTACGTCTTGCCTTTGTCCGTGTCTTTTTGGGCTGCTTTACCATTTCTTATACCGAACCAACTAGTACGAGCTACTATCCGGGCGTCTTTTGAGTCAGCGCGAAGGTTGTAAAACAAGATCTGGCGAGCATAGCGGAGGCTGCGCGTCGTCACTTTGTTGGTTATTCTAATGCAGTATGTGGAGATACCGGTAAGATTACGGGTGTCGGCTTAAAGCGCTGGTCTTTGATGTTGTTATCGGTCTCCTTAACAACGACGACTGAAGAGGATGTGGCGAACCTCAAAGCGAGACAGATTTATTCGCAAGCGCTTATCTCAGGCAGTCGTGCCTGTAATACTGGAGCCGTGCTTGATCCACTTGCAGCGGAGCGAACTGTTTATTGCGCCATATTTTACGACTCAAGCAAAAGCTGACAAGCCGCGCTTTGAGGCGTCATATAAATCTATGTAAAGAGAGAGCGAGAAGAGAATCATCGTGAAATCCCGAGACATTCCACGCGGTTCCACTTGTCAGGAATAAAGAGCAGAGTGAAATAATAGCAGACCTAGCATCACGTTGACGACTGCAAACTTTCCGGTTTTATTCCCAAACCACTAAAGTCATGCTTTTGGTATGCGGACCCGCCAGCACAGGAAAATTTGAGCGGACAAACATTGTAAACATTAGGCTAAAAAGAAAAAAATATATATACGCCAATAATTCGGATGCGGAAAGATCCTATACGAGAAAAATCTATTCCGATTACAAAGAAGAAATTAAATTCATTTTGCAGAAAAAAGAATGATGCAGAGTTACGTCTATACGCATATTGTGTCGACAGCGGTAAGCATTTACGGGTCATTAGAAGCTCAGCATACATATGTAGTCTCGCACGTTATATTCAAATTGAGCACAGAGACAATTATTTCAGTGGTGGCCTGGCCACTGAAGAGCCCTTAACCTTTCCGAAGTGAGCAGACGCACGGTACTGAGATAAGAAAGGCGACCACGAGAACATCTTTGCTGCGGTTAACTTGAATGATTCATATACCCTGTGTCCCCAGCTAACGTTACGCAAGGATCATAGGTAGCGTAGAAGCAATGCACTTTGCGTGTCCGCCATGTTTGTTTACAACGCAAGCAGCGCCGACGTGTTTCTTTTTACGGCGTCCGAATGCTTCGGCAAGTGGCGAACCACTCGGACCGAGATCGCTTCCTCTGGCTCCGATCTCGAACGTGCTCCGCACAGTTGCGATTCGAATCGGGGCGCGGCATAGGATATCATCGAATGTACCATTACGACTCCCGCGCCGCAGAAGCGACACCAGATGCGCAGGCGACGAGTGCGTACACTCACCGGGAGAGAGCAGGTGGCCATCCGAAGGCGGGTAGAGGTGCAGGAAGGGCCACAGCGGAGGCGGCTGGTCTGCCCGCAGACCGATCGGCCACAGCGGTGGCAGCAGTGGGTCCAGAAGCCAGTTGCCCGGACGGGGAAGGCCCGACAGGGTCGGCAGGCCTCCTGCACCAGGCAGACGTCACTTTTAAAGCAAGCCGCCCGCACGCGTCGGTAATGGCAGGACGCATATGGTCAAATGGTGTACGTTTGCGCGTGCGGTCCGATGTACTGTCGATACAGTTCGACTATAAGTTGTATCGACAACCGCAGGCCAGAAGTTTCCACTCGGAAACTTGTTTTTTGTTTTGTTTTGCGCTGATCGGTATACCTACTTAGGCGATGAAAAATAAAACGGCGTTATTTAGCGGGACATGCAAACAGGTGACCTGCACATGCGAGAGCTCGTCTGTTGTCTACACTTTGTGGCCCGTTCAAAAAGCACTGCTGTATTTTATTACCCAACTTTCTTGTCACTACCGCTATAGAATTGCCCGGCCACCGTCCAAGCCGGAAGGAGCACTCGAGACGAAAACAGCCTACAAGAACTGTTAAATTGCGCATCAGAGCGCATTCTCCACTTATACCTCGGAGAGGTCAATTTAGTCCCGTTAATATGATATGAGGTGTGCTATACTTTCGCCTATGCCTTGATAGACCTCGAGGTGATCCATATTCATACAGCGGCATTTTCACCACCACTAAGGAGGTTCCAACGGCTGGAACAGCCATCTTTTAGTATACGCGCCGTCCGTCGTATCAGGCACCGCTTCACCCACTCACGAGGCAAAAAAAAAAAAAATGTGTGAAATAAATGCTCACGCCGAGGGCGTCTTTATGCGCTGGGATTCCAGAAGATTAGCTTATTATATAGACACCATTGTGAGATTCCGATTGACACATTCCCACCTACAGGTGCGCAACAAATAGGCACCCAGTACCAGTCATGCATATGGCACTGCGACACTTTTATTTGTGCCATCAGCGTCGCTGACACAAAGCTCGGAAAGAAATGGCACTGAAAACGACCAGACAGGCGCCGCACATGCTTCATTATTTGTCGCAGTGTTATGCGCCGAGCTCCGCTCAGGCGTCTGGGCTTGCGCGTTCGAGCGCATCCACAAACACTTATTGCATCCACAAACAATTAAGCTTCGCTTCCCATAGTTTACAAATTTCAGTTGGATGTACTACATATTTTTATGGCTTCCTTTTGCCCCTTAATGGCGGGATGGGCTGGGTGGGAGGCGAAGTAAGGGGGTACGGCTACTGTGGAGTGTTTGATTCTCAAGGCTTTTACGTTTCCACGCGTGACTGTTAAGCATTATTATTTCAGGCTCGGGCGAGATGCATATTTACCTTTCTCAAACCAACGTTTGCGCCGAAGCCACTATAAGCGGAAGCAGGCGCTCGCTAGGAATGATCGGTATCATTTTCCGGCGGACCCGTCGGAGTAGCTTAGTGGCTATGGCGTTGCGCTGCTAAGCGCGAAGTCATGGGTTCGATCCCGCCTGCATCAACCGCATTCTGATCGAGGCGAAATGCAAAAACGCCCTTGTACTTAGATTTAAGTGCACGTTTATAGAACCCCATCGGGTGGTCAAAATTACTCCAGGGTCCCCACTACTACAGCGTCCCGAATAATCATATCGTGGTTTTAACAGGTAAGACACCAGAATTTTTTTCCCTGCGATTTCTATTCATATTCATGCAACAATGTAGCCTCGTTTTGCTACATTTCTTTAAAAAAAAAGAATAAAGAGGAAAGTTAGAGTGCCAACGGAAAGTGTCAAAAACATTTGCAAGGGAACTTTATGTGCGTAAGCGAGGTTTGCCGGAAGTCGTCCATTTACTGCACTGGCTTCCGCTTTGTTTTACTTGCGAACGCACTACCACAACTGGCAATATCTTTTTCTGCGTTGTATGATCCTTTCTTTAACCGGCCGACGCGCCATCACGAGGGTTAATAGTTATCCCGGCGCATCTGTATCCCACTGCGATCGCCTCCATCATTAATCGTTTTACCTCGTAATATATCAAGCTAATACGACGGCCCTTGTGCCGCACATGGATACTCAAAAGACTCGACAGAAAAAAAAAATTGAAACGCGCGAGATGGCCCACAACAAGTAAGCTAACATTCGGCACCATTACAAATTCATTTGTCAGCAAAATTGTAATGACCGTCGGGCCCCCTTTGCTGGTGGATCAAAAAAAAGAAAAAAGAAGCCCAGAGAAGTCCGCTAACAAGACAAGACAGTCTTGCCGTGCCTCTCCTATCTCGGGACTCCCGCATTTTGTCTCCCCCAAAAGAGATGATGCTCCCGCAAGCCGAAAGAACTGAAACTCCCAATAAGCTCAGCAGCTCTCTTTCTCTTCGGTTTCTTGCTGCCTCCGAGTTGCAGTAACGGCGTTTTATAATGGAACGCTCTGGGTCTTCCGGCGGCCTGCGAGCGCCCATCGGCCGAATGGAAGAGCCAGGTTGACGCCGGGGCGTCTCGCGCGGCGTGCAGAAGTTGCCGCTGCGCGCACCCTCCTCCTCTCCTCTTCGCGGCAGCGCCGGTGGACCGGCCGTGCCGGCTGCCCGCCATAAACGCGTACAAGCCGGGTGGGGGTGGACGCGGCCTGCGGCTGTAATGGCATTTGGAAAAAGACGATCGCAGAAGAACACACGCGGAAGCGTGCGTATTGGAGCCGATCAAATATTCAGCGCCATCAGGGTAAGCGCTGCTGCCGCAGGGTCCGTCCGGCGTCCTAAACATCGGCCGCGAGCTCCTGCGCCGCCGACACCGCCGACGTCTCTGTTTATCGGCGCGCACCGGCTCGCGCTGATAACAGATTGTCCCGGTAACAGGACGCGACGCTTTTGCGGCGAAGGGGGAGCCTGGCGGCGCTTCGCTCGCCGTTGTCGGGGTGTGTACGCCACGCGGGAACTGGCGGAAGGGGGACGGCGAGTCCACTTGTCTGCTCGCTAAGCGTGCCGCCTGCATGGACGCAGGCTCGGTGCAAACGCTATTTTTATAATGCAGCAAATCGCTCATAGCACGCAGAGTCCGCCGTCGGCGAAGCTTTGGCAGTGCGCTAGGGTTGTGTATACCTGCTTTTGTCGCTCTTTTCTCTGTCGTTGTTTTTTTTTTCTTCTTCGTTCGCTTGCGTGTTTGTTTTTGTAAACGCTTGTTTCTGGTCGTCGTTTCTATTTGGTCCGTTTCATGGGGTGCGTTCTTCAAAGCTCCGTGCGTCTTTTGCTGGGAAATTCTCGTCAAAATTGCGAGTTTAACCTCTGTGACAGCTACATATTTCTTGTGTACGTTTGTGGCTGCCAATGTGCAATACTTGTGTGCACAATGTGTTAAAGGAAGCGCGACACACGTTTACACGTAATTAGGTTGTTACATATCTCACGTGTAGAAGACGTTTGAGATGTTTACCAAGCTCTCATTCATTCATACCACCTATGACTACAAACCCTAATTAGATGCTGCCATATTAAGGTAAACAAATATGCATCGCATCGGGTGGACCACGGGAGTCGCAAGTAGATTGGCTATTGGCTGATGTACACCAATATTATATGGCATTTTGGCAGCTGTTTACCTTCGGTATGAAACTAGTAGTTCAACCAATAAAGTGGCAGCGCTAAGGTGAGTGTACAGAATGTTGTGTTTCTTTTTGTGCTCAGACGTTGCGTGGAAGAAGTGTTTTTCAAGAAGTGCTTTTTGACACTTTGCCGCTTTTCAGCTTTGATTGAGCTTTTTGTACTCGGCGTCCTGTTTTCGTCGGCAGTGGAATGCCGCACAAACGCGAGGCATATCGTTCGCATTTAACCAAGCTTGTATAATGTTACCAAGGTTGCACTCGGAGATATATTAAGCAACAAAATCTTCTATACTTGCGTACAACTTTCTATTGCAATAAAGCGAACCCTATACAAGGGCGAAGCTTCTGCACAAGTGCTACTGCGCCAGGTAGTCCAGCGAGATTACACAGTGCGTTCGATTTCTTGGAACAGAGGCTTGAGCTAGCGTAACACCACGTACGATGGTTTCGCATTCTCCAAAACGCGGAATATAGAGAAAAAGAAATGAGAGAGAAGTGAAAATTAACACTGAGCGTCTATTTTATGTTTTATTTTAGATAACAATTGCTGGGAATATGATGCTTATGTTTTCTGTTTCCCAGCTTAATCTAACGCAATAGAGACTTAGAACTATAGTATACCCAGGAGAGCTGTTACATGTGTACATGTTGCCTCCGTATAGCTTTCCCTTCATTGCCACAGAAAGTTGTCCACAAGTATATGCGTTCCTGGAGGGATAGATAGAGACAGTGACCCCCCCCCCCCCCCCCCCCACACACACACACTTTTGATCAGCTCCTTTTCCATTGAATGAAAGCTGTTTAGCTCATGTGATTTCTGTGGGTGCGAGGAGACCATCGAGCACCTATTGTGTACCTGCCCCCGCTACGATGTACAACGCCTCTCTCTGCGGGAAACTTTACACCGACTGGACTTAAGACCGTTCACCGAGTCAAAGATACTCGGACTGTGGCCACACCCGTCACTGGCACGAAAAGCGAATCGTGCATTAGTGCAATACTTGAAGTGCACCGGCTTAAGAGACCGTTTATAGTGTCCTTGTGCATAGTTTCCCGCCCACACGCACTCAGTGCTCACTTTCTCCCCTTTTCCTCTTTCTGTTCCCCTTTCCCCCACCCCCAGTGTAGGGTAGCAAACCGGATGCTCTTCTGCTTGACCTCCCTGCCTTTCCTGTCCTTGCTTTCTCTCTCTCTCTCTTCCAAGCTCTTGAACAGTATACAGCTGTGGATATACCACCTGAAACAGTGAGCTGATTCAAGAATGTGTATAATGGCAGCTTCTCTATTCCACACAATGACTTTCAGAGAGGAGTTCCCACTCGATTTGGTTTATGTTCGTCTGTTTTGTTAGCTGTATGCGAGAACAAAGACAAGAACAGAAACATTCACCGTCTTTTACAGTATTCTCGAAAAGATACGCTTTCTGGTGCTCGAAACAAGCGGTGTGGCGGCAGAGGAAAGCGTGACAAAAAGGAAGCATTACGGTGTTAGCGGTTATAAGGCTCCAAATGGTTCATATGTTTGACATAGCTGACGAAACGTAGGACGAGCTCTAGTATAAGAAACAAGGTATGATGGCTTGATTCCATATTAGGTCTTTCATACCTAAAGCAATAATTAAGCGGCAAATCTGCAGGCCATGAAATAATATTTCATGTTTACAATTCTTTACGGGCGTGGAAGAGGAGCAATAAAAGTTAGTCGCTAGTTCTTTTCGGGATATCGGGTTCACGGGGCGTCCCCGCATCGTGACGTGATATGATCCGCCTGTCGTGCCTCTTGGATATCGCATTCATGCGACTGACTAGTGAATATGTGTATGTAGGAATAACTAACTTTAGCGAAGCGATTGGCGTTGTGATCGCAGCGACTATGTTACAACAATCGCAAGCATCGTTCACAAGCATCGGTCACAAGCATTAACACCGAACCAAGCAATGTTCCTTTCAAATGGCTTCGATGCTGTACCCCCCCCCCCCCCCCCCCCCGCCGCCCCACTCTCTCTTTCTCTTTAATCATACGAAGGCTTCTTTGCCTCATTCCAGGCCCTTCGGGATAAATATAGGTTCCTGCGTCACCTCAGTTCGGGCCTCTTCAGAAAAAGAAAAAAAAGTAATGCGTAACCGGTAGCGTGATTGACCTTAATTCTGTCTCCCAACACAGAATCTCGATTGTCTAAACACTCCTTGATTGTACGCATAGTTCTCTACCGCCAAAACCAACCAGCCCTTTGACGTTTGCGCGTGCGTCACGTTCCTGCTCCTCACATGCTTCCCTCGTGGCAGCGACCGCTTTGAGTCGCTGTCTTAGACTGCACCGGCTTCGAGAATGACCCACATTCCCCAGTACTTTAAATCGTGGCAGCTAACCCTACAAATAACCTGTGCGACGTTGCACCGCCTCCATGATTTGTTTAACTGGAACAGGTTTTGACGCTTCTTCGCCAGAGTACCAACGCCTTCATCGTTTTAACATACTTCACATTTCATGTAGACATAGGTAACGCATCATTCTATAACAGTTTGTCGCATGTGATGCCACCATCCAGGTTTATCTCGCTTAGCAAATCCTGTATATCTAGGAGCCAACAATCGGCATGTCGTAAAATCGCATCAAACGGCCAGAACGAAAATCATGCCGCCTCCATTACACGATCGTCGTCACCGTCGTTGTCGTCGTCTCGCTGCTGTCATCACATGCACACACGCTCGCGGCGCACACTGATCTCGCCTTACGCAAGCACGTTGGTCCGCCTGGTAGCGCTTTGCGGAACCAAAAACGATGCCGGATAGCTTGCAAAATGCTTCGCATAATTGCAATCGATTCCTACAGTGCGTAAAACCGGCACATCTTTTCTTATTTTTCCTCGGCTTTTCATGCAAAGTAATTCTCCTTATCTACGACACAAGCTTTAAAGCGAATGGCTTTCTTTGGCTACCGTGAATCTTCGGCGCTGGCCTGGTATCTTTGCGACAGAAAGCGGAGTGCGCGGGAGCGTGAGCTATTTAACAGAGGTGCGGGGCGCGTACGTCGCTGAACTCCAACCTGCTCTTTGAGAAGCACGTGCTCTCCAGCGAGCGCTTTGAGGAGTCCAAAGGTTTAGACGCTGCGGCTGGTGCCGGCACTGTGTAGCGTTTCTCCGACCCGTGGCTCGCTGGGCGCATTCGTCGCCGTCGTCGACGAACGCAATACGCCGAAATACGTGCGCCGTTTCCTCGTGCCGACTCGCCACAGTTTTGCTTAGACCGGCTTCCATAGTGTGTGAAATCGGCGCAATTTTAAAGTGAATGCTATAGGATATATATATATATACATATACATATACATATATATATATATATATATATATATATATATATATATATATATATATATATATATATATATATATATATATATATATATATATATATATATATATATATATATATATATATATGTATATGTATATACCACTGCTGTAGAGACGTAACAATTGGCGACGAGGATGACTGTGGACTCACCGGCAGTTCACCGACATCAAGGATCAACATGGCGATGCCTGACTTTGGTCAGCTACCCGACTTCAGTGGCAGCTCCGGCTCCTGGAGATCCTGATCCGGGAGGCTTCAATTCTTTTTCGAAGCAAACGACATTACGGACGCTTACAAGAAATGTGCTCATCTGCTAACGTTGTGCGGGGAGCAGGCTTACGACGTTGTGTGCGCTCTGGTACAACCCAAGCAGCCCAGCCAAGTGAATTACGAGGACATAGTCGAGATGGTCACGGCGCATTTTGATCCACAACCTTCTGAAGTCTTCGGCAGGGCACGGTTCCAACGATGTGGCCAACTCCACGGCCAAACAGTCAGTGATTACGCGACAGCACTGAAGAAACTAGCAGCTGATTGTAATTTTGGAACCAGCGCAGACACGGCTGCGAATCTGACAATCCTCTTGACGTAATGTGGCGTAACCGTTCCGTTTGTGACCTCCGGAACGAGCAGGTCCAGCAGCGGCTGTTTGCAGAAAAGGACTTGACGTTCAAGAAAGCGTTCGACTTTGCACTGCGAGCTGAAAACGCCATCGAGGATCAGAAAACGCGAAGGCGGAAGTTAGGGACATTCACGAAGGCAGCACACGCATCTACAAGACAGAAAAGCAAGGTAGCTCCACTACTGCATATACTCAGAAGAAGAATCAACGCTGTTGGCGTTGTGACGCGCAACATAGTCCGGACACTTGCAGGTTTCAGACAGCTTCGTGCAAGTACTGCAAGAAACGCGGACACATTGAAAAAGCGTGCGTAAAGAAGCGCAAGGAAGCAAGAACTAAAAGGAATAACAATATCGAAAATCCACGGCAAGAAATTTCGGCAACGGCCTCAGCACCAGACGTGGCGCTTTAGAACTGAACTCCTTAGGCGACGCGACCAGCACAGAGAAGGTCATGACTCAGCTATGCATACATGGCAAGTCCTTGGATCTTGAGGCCGACTCAGGTGCAGCCGGCACTCTCATCGGTGAGGCCACGTTCAAAGCCACGTGGACACATCACCCACCACGGCTTCAGAGGAACAACATTCTCCTACGCACATGGTCAGGTCATCCCCTTTGAGTTTTTGGTTGTGCAACGGTGAAAGTAACGTACAGGGACAAGACGTTGTCGTTGTCAAGGGAGCAGGGTGTAACCTCCTCGGATGAAATTGGTTTCCTCATCTGGGTATACAGATAACAGGTGTCAATGACGTATCAGACGACGAACTTGTTTCCAAGCTTCTGGACAAGTACCAGTTTGTGTTCGACGAGGACATCTCAAGACACGTCGGTCCTGCGGTACAAATCAAACTTGTGGAAGGAGCAACGCCAAGGTTTCTAAAAGCACGTCCGGTTCCATTCACGCTGTGGTCGGCTGTAGAGGCCGAACTGGATCGACTGCAAGATCAAGGCATAATCGAGCCTGCGCACCATTCGGATTGCGCAACGCCTCTCGTACTCGTCCGAAAGAAGAACGGTCAGTTACGAATATGCGGTGACTATACCGTTCTACAGCGAATCAGGTATCGAAGAAGGCAGAGTACCCACTTCCCACAGCAGATGAGGTCCTCAACCACTTGAGGGGCGGGACGGTCTTCAGCACCCTGGATTTAGCGCAAGCGTACCAGCAACTTCACGTGACACCACAGACAGCAGAGATACTGACCCTGAACTCGCTGAAAGGGCTCTACAAGGTCAAACGGTTGCCTTTTGAAAGCTCTGCAGCGCCATTCATTTTTTAACGGTTCATAGAGACTAGGCTGTCTGGCATCACAGGCGTTTGTTCATACTTAGATGACGTGATCATCAGTGGAAAGGACGCCGTGGAACACCCCGTCAGATTGAAAGAAGTCCTCAAGAGGCTGCACAAGTACAATCTGTGCCTCGGAAAAGACAAATGCCGTTTTGCAGTGAGACAAATTTCTTTTCTAGGACACCGAATTCACGAAACAGGAGTTCACACCAACGAAGAGGAAGTTAGAGCTATCATTGAAGCTCCAGCACCAAACTGCAAGCGATCGCTGCAGTCATTTCTCAGAATGATGGCTTTCTACGACATATTCTTGAAGAACAGGGCAATAATTGCCAGCTGTCTCTACCAGCTCCTTCAGCAGTACGCCACGTGGAAATGGGAAACTCAGCAAAAAGAAGCATTTGACGAACTTAAGAGATTGCTTCTCAGTCAGACTGTACTCGCACACTGCGACGAACGGAAGGAGTTTCTTGTCTGATGCGACGCTTCACCATACGGCATAGGAGCTGTTTTGTCTCAACGTGATGACCAGAATAGAGAATCACCGATCGCATTTGCATCTAGGGCTCTTGGGCCGGCGGAGCGAAACTAGGCACAGTTGGATAGAGAAGGTCTTGCGATAGTGTTTGCAGCTCATAAGTTCCACAAGTATACTGCCGGAAGAAAGGTAACTTTCGTCACTGACCATCAGCCATTGCTCCGCGTACTGGGCCCGGAGAAACCAATGGCTCAAGTCCTTTCACTACGAATGACCAGATGGTGCATCAAGTTATCTGCGTATGACTACAACATTGTATATAGGCACGGCAATAGCCATAAAAACGCAGACGCGTTGAGCCGACTGGCATTACCAGAACTCACTGACGAGCTGTGGCCACCACGCGACGTGCTATTGTTTGAACCGTTGTCGAGACCGCCGTTTACAGCTACTGGGATAGTACGTCTGACAAAACAATACAATATACTGCAAATGCTATACAAGTCAATGCAGAATGGTACACGGGAGACTCACTGTAGATGACTTCACTCCTCACCGACAAAGAGCGACTGCACTGGCAGTTCATCGTGAATGCCTCACGATTGGGTCACGGCTGATTATATCAAGCTCAGCGCGATCTAACCTTCTGGAACTTCTACATACTGGTCACCGAGGAATGGTAGCCGTGAAGGGCGCAAGAAGCTACGTATCGAAGCCCCGAATCGACAAGGTTATCGAAAAAACGGTACGACAGTGCCGTGAATGCTACAATTGCTACAGTGCTACAATGCCAATCAACGCAGAATAGCCCACCCGAAATTCCTATTCCCATCTGGGACCGCCCCCAGACACCGTGGAAAAGAGTACACGTTCATTTCGCGGGGCAACTACACGGGCACACTTACTTAGTTGTTGTGGACGCGTCAAAAGGTGGGTGAAAGTCCGTCACGTGACACAACCAACATCAGCAGCTGTCATCGATGTACTCCGAAGTCTCTTTGCTACTTTCGGCATTCCCCGTAAAGTCGTCTCCGACAACGGAAGAGCCTTTATTTCTAGAGAGATAAAGCAGTTCTATGCGTCCAATGGCATACAGGCCATCACATCAGCAGCGTATCACCGTCCGGCAAAGGCGAGGCAGAACGCTATGTGGCAGAACTGAAGAGAGCGCTCCTAATTGATACAAAGTGGTCCATACAGTGTTGGCTTGTGAGGTTCCTGTATCGGAAACACACGGCAGTTCACACAGTTACAGGAATGACACCTGCGAGAGCGATGTTTGGACGCGAACTTTTGTGCCCTCTCAATCTACTGAAGCCGGAGACGGAAACACAGATCCATGAGCGCCAGGAGACACTGAAGCAATCACGTCACTTCTCAGTAGGGAAAAAAGTGCTTATCCGTCAGTTTCTAAAGAAGCCAGACTGAATTGAAGGTGTAATATTCCGCCGCGTCGGACAACGATCCTGGCTTATAAAAAGCGTGCTCGGAAAGGTTCAGCATCATCTCAACCAGATCAATAAAACGAGTCAGACTATAGGCAAGCAAAGTGTCGACGGATTGGAGCATAGCAGACCAATTATCGGACGCAATGCCAAAAGTAACAAGTTCTGCTATTCCTCCGGTACCGGACTCCCTCGATACGAAAGACAGCGCTTCCTCTCAACCATCGACCTCGACGTCACGAGCAGGAACGATGCGGCAAATGCAGCCTCCAGGCCGCTACGGAGACTTCGTCTAAGGGAGGAAGAACTGACATGTCGCCAGAAGACGACATCGATGAAGTACGCGTGCGACGGCACTGGCGGATTTGGTAGAAGCGTGCCTCACGGAACGAACGCCTCGCCAGTGCTGGCTCCGACGCCTGAAAACTGTCTGCTGCTATGCCAACCAGGGCTGTAGACACGTCAGAATATATATATATATATATATATATATATATATATATATATATATATATATATATATATATATATATATATATATATATATATATATATATATATATATATATCGCCTCTGGGAATTCGTGAATTCCGCCCATAAGAGGGAATTGACAAAGCTTTGCCAATGGCTGGCCGACTTGGCTATTGACATGTCTAACATCCCGATTGGCTGCAGAATCTGCTCTGTGCCATCAAGTTTAGGGTAGGAACATTTTTTTTTAATTCGGGCCCCGAAGTGGTTCGGCTATTTCATTCCTTTCCTTGGCAAATCATTAATGAAATCTTGTTTCAATACACGCGCGAAGGAACATATAAGCGCAACAGAATCTATATTCTACAATCTTTATTCTGGGATTGCGACGCGCGCAGCTTTCAATTAGAACTGAAACCATGTGACCATTTTAAATTCTATACAGTCGGGTTAAGCCGAAAGAAAAAATCTTGTGTACGTGCCGATGCAGGAAACACACATTCTCAACGCTCCAAGCTTTGATTACGACTGGTATTCTCGGGATCCATGCAATGCTCCATATATTATTCGACATCAAAAGTAGAACGAACTTTCTTCTTGGAAATGATAGACAATAAGGACACTTCTATAGTACGGAATAGGGATATTGTGAATGATACCTCCGTGACGAGGCCAATTAGATGCTTGAGTTTTCTTCTTCTTTTCTTCCCCCTCTCTCTGTCTGCCTCCTTTTCTGAAGGAACACGACTGAAAAGCGAGCCCCGGGTGTAATCCGACAGCAGATTTTATCCCGACAGGAGACGTTCCCTCATTTGCGACACACTTCCGTGGCTCTGGAGCTGGGCCGACAGACAAAGGCAAGGGAAAGAGGGGGGGGGGGGGGGGTGTCGTATTGTACTGCTATACTACTGCCGCTCACACCTGTCGCGAGTCTGCATGCGCCGTAACTTGAAACAAAGGCTGTTACACGTCGGCTTTGTGCCACTTATTTGAGGATCGCAATCTTGCTCCATGCGCGCACTTCATACGTCATAACCCCCAAGTTTGAACGTTGCAGCTGTTGGCTCCCTCTTTTTACGTATATACAGAGAGAAAGCGGACATTTTTTTACTGACGGGGAAAATATTCGCCTGACATTCCTAGACTGAAAACTTACATGCAAGTTGCGAATTCACGCCGAAGAATTCCATAAAGCGGCGTCTAGAGTCCTCACGACAGCAGCACGGTAGAAGCGAGGCCATTCTTAGTTTTACATTCAGACACAAGGCAGTAGGTTGGAGAGAAGAACGAGAAAAAAGAAAGCGTACCTTCATTTCAAATCCTACCTTCCTTACAACATCAGAACAACACAACAAGAGCGCTGGGACCCGAGACCCCGATAAAGCTGCAGCCGCATAAGGGGGGAAAAGTATAATAAAGTGCAGACGACTTTCCGAGAGGAGCAGAGATTATGGAGCACAGATATGTGGTCAGGCTTGAAAATCTTCGCACCATCGGGTAGCGGCGAACTTTGGAAAAGGGCACCGCGATATATCTTGTCATAGTAATACTTGTTTGTGTTTCCCTTTCTTTTTATTCATCCGGTATATACTTTAGAATGCTACCGCTTCCGCAGTTGAAGCGGTGTAAATGGGAGAGAAGTGAAACAAAAAAGAAATAAAAAGAAATGGAGAGAAAAAAAAGAATACACACGTCGCTTCGCCAAGAATGAACACACGCTGGCGTACCCGTAATGAAACGAGAGCCTCAAAGCATGGAGCGTCGAAATGCACCCTGGCAAGCGAGAGCTGCAACCGCAAGCTGGGAGCCGATGAATCGAAGGCGACTAAAAAAAAACTAAAAAGAAACAAAGAAAGAAAGGAAAGCAAGTACGCTTAAGACGGATAGAGGCAGGCAAGCGCAAGAAAGCACTCTCTACGCGCCTTCTCTGTGTTTTGCGGTTTTTGCACGAAACCACGAAGAACAATGAAACTTCAGGGCGAAATACGATGAAAAAATAGAAAAGAAAGGTTGTGCGGAGAAGCGAACCAGAAGCCGGGTGGCAAACACAAGGAGGCGAAGGAACGCAAAGCACCTAGAGCACAAGGCTGGATTGAGCGAGGGAGAGAGAGGGGGCCAAGCCGAGGAGACAGGCACGCGTGGCGAGATGGCGGCTGTGCCGAGGCGCCCGGACTAGAGTTTGCTCTCGTTTATTCTTTTTTTTTTTTCTTCCACCCGCGGGTTTTCCTCCCCGTCTCGTCTGGCGCCTCTCACGAACGGCGAAAATCCTCCGGTTCCGTTGTTCTCACCTCGCCGCCGCCGAGGGCTTAAGAAGAGAGGGGAATGATTTGTCTTTGAGCTCGGGGATTCCCCCCCAGGCCACAAATTAATTGCGGTCTATGAGGAGAGCCGAAGAAAAGAGAGACCGCGGAGGGTGTGCAAGATGAGGGGGTGGGCGAAGCTACGGGCAGGCGCCTGAGCTATCTCTCTATACCGCTCCTAGTACGTGTGTTTGTGCGCGCGCACTACCCGGCGGCGGCAGGCAACGGCGACCGATGAGCGGCGGCGATGGCTGTGTGCAGTTCCTCCTGGCTTGCAGTGGTTCCGGTGGCCGAGCAAGCACGAGCGGCGCAGGATTAAATTCGGCCGCTCTCCTGGTCCAGCCCACTCACTGCTCGCCCGTCCGCGGCGGCGGCGGCTTCCGGGAAGCAGGGCGTTAACAAGCTTATTACTCGCAGCAGATTGGTAACACGGGCGGTGCGCGCGGACGCTTAGGTCCGATTGCGCCGTCTGGCTGGCCTGCTGTAGCGGCAGCGATCGCTCGAGGTGCTGCTGCCGGGCTTTTTCTTTACCTCCTCATTTTTTTCTTTCGGTTGGTGCGTGTTCCTTTCTCGCGACCAAAAAGCTCGCGGGGCCGGGCGCAATTCTGAGTACATCGGTGGAACGCCAGGCTCTGTTCTTTTGCTTCTCTCTGGCTCTGTACCTCGTGCTCATGACTAGGAGCCCCCATATTTTGCGTAGTGTAATGTGTGCGGTAGATCATTTCTGAGCGTCGGAAATGCGGCGGGTGACCCTCGCGCGTCTCAAAACGTACCGCGCTGTAAAGCATGCACGTAAAGTATTCTCTTTGCGTAAGTGGAAGAAGGCGCATCCATCGCGGATATGGTTCGCGTTTAAAAGTACCATGCGCGGGACGTTATTTCTGCAACTGGCGCTTTATTCTGTGGTGTTTACACTGAGAAGTAAATGTGCAGGTGCGTGGTTTGTTTCGAGTCACCGAGGACAGTAAACATTTTGGCGGATATTTTCATTAATTTCAATTGCTGTTGCACCTCCGTTGGATGAAACGTCTCCTGCGAATTGAGGCAGCCCCGCAAATCTTTTGCACCTTGTGAAATTATCTCCGATGTGTACATATGTAGAGGGACGTTTACTAACAGTCGTTCCACCGAGGATAGACTGCACTTCTGGAACTGTCTTGAGGTGAATGTTCGTCACCATGGAATTCAGGCCTGTTATCCTGTAACAATTAGCTTAGAGTTCACGCGAATGAGCCGCATAAACCAGACTTAGCCGACTATAGCGTATAGTCGCTATATAGTAGCTATAATAGCTATGATATCTATAATAGCTATAGTCGCTATACTATAGTCGAGGTAGTTGCGCTACAGACTATAAGCGCGTTAGCTGCAAAAATATTGCAAGCTATTTGAAAGGCTGAAATGTATAGCCAGTGATTTTGGTGTCTCGTATTATAAAGTTCGCACATGTCTTAGACATTTAAGTAGACATCCCTTGAGCATTGACCGGGGCCCGCATTCGCAAAGAAGAACTTCAGATAAACTATTTGGTAAGAGGAGCCAACGAGGACTACGGACATGCTATCAGTTAGAATAGCAGCTTGGGCTTGTTGGTTTTCCATCCTGCTAGTAACAGCGCAAAATGTAGACAAGGGACGAGACAAGAAGACACCACAAGCGCTGACTTTCAACAACGTTTATTCCAAAAGAAACACGGCTTCTTATAAACATTGCCCTCACGTGTCGCAGTCACGTGATCACACATCATGTGAAACAAGCACTTTTTTTCCTTTTATACACTCAAGATAGCGGTTGCACGTGCAAAAGCTCAAGTTCTTTTTTTGTCAGTAACAAGGACGGCGTGCTAACGCATTGGTCACGAAGTCTAGTAATCTCGGCCGCCTCAATTATCTCCCGGACCAGCTGGTCATTGTGTTTCTTCAGCACTTCACAGCGTCTAAATTCTGCGGCGCAATCTTTTGAGGAACTCCTTTCTGTATATTTGAAATCCACTTATGTTACGTGGGAAGGGAATGTGTACCTCCAGAAACGCGGCGTCTGTATAGGGTCATGTATTGCGCCAGTACTTAGCGATTTGTTTCTTGCCCAGAAAGATAGATTACTTCAGAACGCTCTAACCAGAACAAACGTCCGGGGAGTCTTTCGGTATGTTGACGATTACTTGGTTCTATGTGATGGCTCTGGCACGAATTCAGATGACGCAGTTTCGGAGGCACTAACATGCTTTAGTCATGCGCTTCAGCCGCTTGCCGTTACCCACGAGGTCCCCACGCAAGGGTCTTTGAGATTCCTTGATCTCCGACTCGAGCTCTCCAAAGGGAAGGTCTGCTGGGCCTATGAACCCAGAGGCGACAAGGCGCCACTGCCATTCGAATCGGCGCATTCAAAACTAGTGAAGAGAGCAATTGCAAACCTTTGTCTAACAAATGCGCTCAAAAAATCGTGCATCCACGCAATGGAACAAAGTTTTCGTCGGCAGGTTGACCGGCTTACTAGGGCTGGTTACCCGTCGCACCTTCTTGTGTCCGTTGCGGAAAAAATGAGCAAGAACCTAAAACTCAAGCGTGCCCATGGCGAGCCAGGTAGCGAGAAGCCGAAAGAAAAACGACGGACCGTGGCCCTGCCATACGTGCACAACGTATCTCACCGCCTGAAAAAGATTGGGCGCAAAGCTGGTGTTAATGTAGTGCTTACTGCCCCGAACAAACTAAAAAGCCTCTGCCGACGCGTCAATGCTGAAGAGCCGACAAACCAGGAAGGGTGCACGACTAATCACCAGAATCGTTTTGTAGAGTGCACGGAAGCCGTTGTGTATTCAATACCTCTGAAATGTGGAAAAAGGTATGTAGGGCAAACTTCTAGATGCACAAATGAGAGACTGAAGGAACACAAACTTAGCGTCGAGCAGGCTAACAGGAATCTTGGCATACATATCAGGGATTGCCCCTCAAAAGATTGCGCCGCAGAATTTAGACGCTGTGAAGTGCTGAAGAAACACAATGACCAGCTGGTCCGGGAGATAATTGAGGCGGCCGAGATTACTAGACTTCGTGACCAATGCGTTAGCACGCCGTCCTTGTTACTGACAAAAAAAGAACTTGAGCTTTTGCACGTGCAACCGCTATCTTGAGTGTATAAAAGGAAAAAAAGTGCTTGTTTCACATGATGTGTGATCACGTGACTGCGACACGTGAGGGCAATGTTTATAAGAAGCCGTGTTTCTTTTGGAATAAACGTTGTTGAAAGTCAGCGCTTGTGGTGTCTTCTTGTCTCGTCCCTTGTCTACATTTTGCGCTGTTACTAGCAGGATGCTATCAGTGAATGCAACTGGCCATTGACACTCGGCACTTACGAACGAAAAGCTTTGTGAATTCGACCCCATTTCGTAACGAGCAGCGCATGTGTGCTACGACAGGCAATTAGCACTTTCATGCGAAAAACAAAAACAAAACAGAAAAATTCGTGTATGAAAAAAACGGAGAATTATCGAAAAAGAAGCAGTAGAAGAGGCTACGAAAACATTATTAATTGAATAGAATATGAAGCCGATTTCTCAGAACTCTTCCGTCTTAAGTGCTGTTTGTCATTGCGTGGTCGCCTTCAACCCGCATATATATATATATATATATATATATATATATATATATATATATATATATGCGTGTCCGTCTTCCAACCACTTGGAAGATAGCAAATCGGATTGGCATCTGGTTTGCTATCCTTTGCCGGGTTAAGAAGGTGGTTAAGGAGAGAAAGGGAAGGAGAAAGGAGACGGAGGGAAATGTAAAAGGGATGACTAAATAATGCAAACGTATATAGAAGAAAGAAGTCAGGAAAGCCACTAGACTTCCATTGAGAAGAGACAGAGATCACCGAGTTGGGCCTATTCGCTGACCAAGGTCGCTGCACCTGACGGCTGCGTGCTTCGCGAAGCATGGATTGTGTACGAATAGCTTGTCTGACAAAAGAGAGCGGGGAGGGCCGGGGTGCCGCGAGCAGCCCGATCGCCGTGGAGCAATCCGCCGAGCTGGGCCGAGCGAGCGCCATCCGAGACAGCCATTAAAGCGCAGGGTCGCACAACGCCGGCGCTCGTCTCGGCCGCCCCTAATCGGGTTACGGCCGGGATGTCGGCGGCGCAACCTTGCGACAGGCTGCCACTCACCGGGCGCGCGCGAGGGCCCAAACGCCGGGATTCGGAGACGCGCTTCGCATGCCCATCGTCCGAAACTAAGGGGCGCGCCTACGTGCACTGGTCCCGACGCGCCCGCTAATCTCTGCCCATTCGTTTCGGACCGAGCGAGCCGGCCGCGTCTGCTGCTGAAGGACTCCTGCCATTGTGCTTAGACTTTCGGATGAAGCCCGAGAGGCGTACTTGTATTGTCTGCATGCTGCGCATATTATAAAAAGGTTCGCACACGTGTACGATGATACAGCGTGCGCATATCTGTGTACATGTCCACCCAGTGACAAAACGCATAGATAGTTTTCAAGTGACGTCGCGCGCGGGCGCAGATTCTCACTGTGCTAGTAGCCAAACATGGGGCTCATGATGGCTTCAGTGCATCATATTTGGTCTCTTTGATTTGGCTGAACTTTCTGCACTATATAGTTCAGGGGGCGCAGTACTTTTCTCCCCGATTTTACAGTGCAGCAAGCGCTCCAGCTGCATCGCTCGTTCCGATTTGACTTCGTGCAAGGGAAGTTCTGCACGCGGTTCTTCTGCACTCGCTACTCTGGAAGTGCAGGCATCATGCATGTACGAGGTAGCAGACGACATGGTGCAGCACTATACTGGAATCAATCGTGAACGGACGTGCACTCCCGATACAGCTTTCAGTTGCTTAATACGTCATACATCAAAGTGTTTTCCTACAATGGGAGAAACCTGCGAATACACGCAAAGTGCCTCGAGCGGCCAGTTGCGCGGCAATATTCCGTGTATTCGCGGACTTCTTTCATGCTTGGAAAAACACCTTTATGTACCACGTATTGAGCAACAGAACACTGTATCGGGAGTTTTCATGTTGCTCTACAATTTTCTCATTGACACTTTTAATCTAATTATAATATTTGAGGAGTTGATTGGTTAATTAAGACGAATAGTTTAATTAGGCAGGAATGCAAAAACTGATCTGAGTACCTCCAAGCGACGGCAAACAACACTGACTAGGTTCTGTCCAGCTACGTGTAATTTGCATATTTTTTAAACTTTGGCTCAAGTTACGCGGGACACCCGCTAAACCAACCACGCGTTCCGCAATAGAATTGGGCATTTATTCTAAAAAAAAGTTTTGGTCTTTTTGATTTCTGATCCAAACTAGGTTACCGCACTGGCTGTGGCCACAGCCGAGTGGCGGAGAAACGCGACACAGTGATACCACCGATCACAGCAGCTGAGGACAGTCGACAGAGACACTTAAGACTCCTTACGTGTGGAAATTCGAAAGCATCATACCGTTTGTAGACCTCGGAACGTCGTGAACGCGCTCATTTTATAAACTCATGGTGTGGCGCCACCTCCTCCCCATTGACTGCGCCGTCACGTGCCCAATGACGCACGTGCTAGGCCACACCTTTAGTCAGGCACATGGCTACGACGTGACGTGTGCAATGACGCATGCACCAGGCACACCTTTAGTCAACAACAACCGCGGAGCCGCCGTGCCGTCGGGGAAGCGCGTGGTCGTCCCGTACCTCGGAGGTCTAGGTTCGATTCCCACTTAGACCGCCACGTAACACATTTTCTTCCCAAGTCAATTAATTTACTTTGTTTACGGAAACCTTCCTTCGAAATTCGACGTCAGTCCGAGCTATCTTTTATTTTAGTGATGCTTTTTTACTCTTTGCGTCGTCGGCCATTTTTGGTACCATCGCTCGGTCACGCCGCCGACTACGACACCGGATTTTAGCGTAATGGGGCATATAATCCTTTCGCATTAAAATTGAGGATCGGCGAAGTTCTCGCGCGATAGCACATGAGTCTCGAAGAGCTATAGTTTATGTTCGGCGACGAACACGGTTGCGCGAGAGCGCGTGCCCTTGGCGGAGAAAGACCGAGTACGTAAACGGGGTGGCAGAAACACAGAAAACCGTTCGCTTTAAAACGGGGGAGATATTCAAAAAAATGAATTCAACTGAATAAGGAATTAGGTTTATTAGAACAAATAAATATACGCCTGGCGACGTGTATTAGTTGCAGTCAGGATATTTAGGTAGCGTTTGTTGTTTCATGGCGTAATTTCGTAGACAACAAAGCCGCGGTGATCAGCGCATTTGTAGTGATAGTACATGTTACGTATACGCCGACTCGTTATATGTGTGCTCTCCGGTGTTGAGCCATGTCGGGCGATGCCGGAAATCTACGGTTGACTTCCAGAAAACCGAATCTGCGCCAGAAAATTGTTACGCTAGACTTGTTCGAAAGTCTAGCTGACATCTAATCGTCATGTCGGGCTAATAGCGAAGGTGGGCTTTCAATGGCAAACGACACTAAGGAAGGAAAAAGTTGAGAAGGAAAGGCAGGGAGGTTAACCAGTTTAGCTTAACCGGTTTGCTACCCTACACATAGGAGCGGGATGGGGGGGATGAAAGATGGGGAAGGGAGAGTGAGAGCACATAGCACAGCACACACATCATCAGTTAGAGTCCATCACGATTGCGTGGTACGTGATATCAATGTGACAACCGCTTGTCCAATCCCGTCTCTTTCAACAACCGAAGTAGTCCCTTCGTCACCTTCTGCTGCGGTTTCTTCTGTCGGCGACAGGTGAAAATCGTTTTGAGGGACAATGGTCTAGTGTCAAGGTGCGCTAGAACGGATGCCAGGGACTGTCGCTGAACATTATATTCAGGGCAGTCGCACAGAATGTGTTCCAGCGTCTCCTCGCATAGACAGGCATTGCAGAGACCGTTGTCGGCCATTCCAATGCGAAATGAGTAAGATTTAATGAAAGCCACCCCTAGCCATAAGCGATAAAGCAGAGTGGCTTCTCTTCAGCGGAGTGCAGTTGGCATACAGAGATGCATCAAAGAGGGCAGGTAGTATTGACGGTTGCTCCGGTTGGTCTGGCTGTTTGGTGTGCACCATAGAGAGAGCGTGATCTCCTGTGCAAGCACTCGAAGTCTGCTAGCTGCGTCGGACCGTGAAAGTGGTATGGCCTCTTCTTGTGTGTCTTCAAGAGCTGCCCGAGCGGCATTATCGGCGTCTTCGTTTCCTATGACGCGGCAGTGATTTGGCAGCCACTGAAACGTCACGTGGTGTCCTTTTTCCTGTGATGTATGGAGTAGGCATCTAATATCGAATGCGAGCTGTTCGAATGTCCCGCGACGCAGAGCTGATAGCACAGATTGTAGGGCTCCCGATCGACGAAACAAAGTGCAGCGCGAAGAGCAGATAGATCCGGAGATGTCGATGTTGTTGGGTGGTCAGTCCTAAAGCTGATGGTAATAGCTCTTGCTGGGACAACCACAGCACCGGACGAACACTGGATGTTGCTTCAGCACAGGCGACGACAGCTCAGACTTTTTCCCGATTCCTGGTACACTGAGATGGACTGTGGGCCTGATAAGACACCAAGGGGGTATCGATGGTTTAGATGCAGCGGTGAAGCCTGAGGGATGTTTGTCGTTGTACTTGACGATAGTTTTAGAGAATGATGCTTGGTGCCTGTCCGAAGGTAGTGTTGCAAGGTGGTGATAGGGGGCACGTGCTAAATGTCTGATGTGCGCTCTCAGGGCTTCCACCGTAATGTGAGTTCGCATTGGATGGTCCCGATCAATCGCAATAGGTGCCTCTGTTGATGTGCATCTGAGCAAATAAAGGCAAACTCTGAGTGCTTGAGCTTGTGCTGCTTGCAGAACACGAATATGTCTTGCAGGTGTTGTTCAGTACAGGTAGACTATATTTTTAAAAACCGAGAAAGAGAGCTCTTTAGAGTTTCAGCATTGCGTCTACTGACATCCCCAACGTCTTTCCTGTCAAGTATTTAAACAACTGGGAGGTTACTGTCAGGCGCCGTTTCTTGTAGGCCACGTGCGGGCTCCAACAGAGGCCTCGCTCGATAATTACGCCAAGTAACCTGTGGGTTCTGACATAGGAAATGTTCCGCCCATTGATTGAGATGACATAAGGCGTCATCGGTTTGCGAGTAAATGCCATTAGTGCGCATTTTTCCGGTGATATGCTGAGACCTTGTTTACACAAGTAGCTCGCTGTCAAAGTTGCCGCTCTTTGAAGCCGCGTATACGTATCTGAGGACGTGTGACTGCCGAAGTCCAGGCCCGAATGTCGTCAGCGTAAAATGAAATTTTGATGGCAGTTGGCAAGTATTCAGCAAGTCCAACAAGAGCGAGGTTGAATAGCGTCGGGCTGAGAGCACCGCCTTGAGGAACGCCCCTGCTGGTATAGCGTCGCGTAGTTGGGCCATCATCAGTTAACACATAGAATGATCTTGCAGATAGGTAACTTGCAATCCACAAAAAGACTCGACCACCTAGGCCAACCATCGCAAGAGCGTCGAGAATGGCCTCATGTAATACGTTATCGTATGCCCCTTTCACATCTGAGAATAAAGCTGCAGATAACCGCTTACGGGACCTTTCGTGCTGGACATATGAAACAAGATCAACTACATTGTCGATGGAAGAGCGGTCACGTCGGAAACCAGCCATGGAATTCGGATAAATCTTGTAGTGTTCAGGGTACCATTCCAGGCGGCCAAGGATCATCCGTTCCATTATCTTTCCTACACAGCTGGCCAGCGCTATTGGGCGGTAAGAGGTGAGCTCTAGTGGGGATTTGCCCTGCTTCAAGAGTGGCACCAGGCGGCTTACTTTCCATTCGTCAGGAACATTTCCCTCCTGCCATGAGGAGTTGAGCACAAGGCTCGGTATGAGATACCATCTGGACCCGGAGATGTAGAGAGTGACGGTCTGCAGAGAGCTAGTGCCGCCTTTAGCCATTGTAAAAGGAAGGTCCTTGCGGCAATCACGGGAATGGGGGACGTCAGCTCGGGCTGGAGGATCTGGACGAGTCGCTTGGTCTGCGATCCGCGCACAAAGGTCTTCTGCGACATCGTTGTCTTGCCGCCCTTGAAAACGTAAAGCTATGTGAATTCGGCCCCTCGTCCAAAATAATCTAACGATGCTGTTAAATATTTTTTTCCTTCTTACGCTTCGTCCGTGATTCGAGGGGTGCTTTCCCCTTGCGTTACCACCAGGATCTCCCTGTCATGAGCGCTGGATGATAATAAAGAAGCATAGTCACGTGGAATGAATCCTTGCATTATACAGGCCCTGTATCTGCTCTACAGGCAGGCTATTTGCTGTCAGATGTAGCCTGGACACGCCTGTGTAACTTGGACCACCAGTGAATAAGAAGCTACTCGAGTACGCCGTGAGAGAAGTTCGATTTTTTCGTGGAACCCATTAGTCTCTCTATCATATAGCCAGTGAAGTTGTGCAGGCCTTCATGAATTCAAATTTGAATTTAGTGTCCTCTTCCCTTGTATCGTTTTTGTGCGGCGGTTCTATTTCAATGAAGGATCTGATTTGGTAAAGAACATTTGGCGTTACTGGAGATTTATTGAAGCAAATACTCGTAGAAGTGACGGTTGCTAAACGCCTGACAACACAACCCAAGCTGTTTAATCTGTTTAACCATTTCCGGAACACCTCCAGCTGAAATACTGCTTGCAGCTACAGAAAATAACTAGGCCAGAACTTAGCACCTCTCCAAGTATGCTATCGCACACTTAGATTGAGATGATTGAGTAGTCTCGACAGCTACGCGGGCTCTCATTTATCAAAGTGACGTGCCTTCCCCTGGTATATTTCTTACAAACTTGCGATTATTTTGCACACTCTGGCGCATCGAGTACGCTCAACACGCCTCCAGTTTTGGCTGAGGTACCTCCAAAGCAGGTGAAGTTCGCCTATAATGCTATAAACAAATGCGTCACCGATGCAGGGATCGAACATCTGTCTTCCGTCACGGCAGTCCAATGCTCCAACAATTCGGCCACGATCACACGCAAGTTTCTCTCGTGCCACTGTCGCACTTTAAAACGCCTGGCACGTGCGCGGCGTGCAACTTTCTTGCATTCTCCTCTCGTGACAGCTATAGCGCTTTGAGGCGATGTGTTAGACAACACTGAGTTCAGGATCGGCCGGTATTTGCTGTTAGATACCTCCAAATTGGGTGAAGGCGGCCTGAAGTGCTATCACATTAAGGTATGTTGTTGCGCTTGAGGAAATACAAGTGCATCAGGAGCAATTACTCTTTTTGCCGGTGGCATATAGCGGCAAAGCTAAACACTATTTGCTTTTCCGCTACAGCAGTTCAGAAATCGAAACAACGTTAGCTTTGTCCGTCCTTCCGCTCACTCGATTACGCTGACGACGGGCGGAAATATCATCGAAGTTTTTGTGCCGTGACCAGGCCGCCTCGTCATCCGGAGCTTCAGGATCGCCATAGCGTAAAGAAAAATAGAACATGGTCCACCACTACAACTAAATTTATCGCGCTGCGGGCCATCTAAGTCTCTGCATACCGGCTTATATAGAAGGACACTTTGACCTAATCATAGGTGCCAGTGAGTCCATGTGTGTTCTAAATAATTAAGCAATGGGTCGCAGCATAATACCCGCTTAGTATACATATTCACCTCGCAGGCCTCTGAAGCAAACAGACCCGCTCATGTAAGAGCGTATGATATCCAACGGCTTCAAGGCACAAGTGGGAGATCTAAGTTGTGGCAACATATCAAAAGGTACATGAGAACACCGGCAACACGCGCGGGGGGCAGCCAGAAGGGGGAATAAAGCAAAACTTTGTCTACCACTGGGAGTACGACTCCACTGGGTCCGATATGGAATAGAAATAATGTGCCGCCGTATTACAGTAGATGTTCTAACGTCAGAGAGAGGGCCGAAGCCTCTACTAAAGCTTTAGGAGGTTGGGGTTCTGCGTCTTTCTAAATTACATTCTTTCCTTAACGAACCGCGCCAAAATACGGCAATAACATTGACCAGATGTTATGATGTCGCCGAACATGCAAAAATGGCTGTAGTCGGCAAGCATTTATATGAGAAAAAGAGGTTCGAGCCTCATTGAAAGACTTTTCTCCAGTTCAGAAATGCAAAACGTGCATTTTTTTTTAATATTCAACCGAACGCGTCGGTAAACATGTCGATCAATCATTCTCACCGTCAGCAGACGACGCGTGCCTTAATGAGGTTGTGGAGAACGCCTCTCTCAACGGCCCCCTCAGCAAAAGCGATGCAGCTGCAACTAATATCAAGATGTCTAGGAAGCTCGGTTACACTACATACACGAAGCAAACTTGGTCCTCAAAACCCGCGCACAAACGTTCAACACATTTTGCGTAGTCTACGGATTTCGTCTCTTTTGGGCCTGAAGTGATGCTAATTTGCATTTCCCTCCCCCACACCCTTTATTTAGAGAGACAGCTTCTTTGTTAGCGCTTCTTGAAGTTGTTCATGAAATCCTCTAAACCGGTATGAATAGCTTTTGTTGCGTAGAAAAACTATTCCCAGTTATGTCTGGCAAATATTATAGCTCGCTGCATCGCAAGCAGCATACACATTTGAGAACTCCACACTCGGCTTCCCGGTGGCCTCGCTGCGGCTGCTTTTGATTGCCGCAGGTGCCATGCCGATTATCTGCAGCCATGGCGCCTCCATGGCGTGGAATCGCTGTGCTTATAGTAGAGAGTGCGGACTCACTCCTTTGCAAAAATTTACAAATAAGATTTGAAGAGCGCTGCTGTGGCGTAACACCATGGTACTGGATCTCGTCTCACCCGTAAACTCACGCCGGTAAGATGTAGCCAAGAAAGCTCGGGGAAAAGCACGATGTATAACTTAGTGCCCCAGGCGCCTGGAGCTTGGATATTAGTAAACCTGTGACACCATATAAAACCATTCCAGCATAATTTTGGCTCAAGAGTTCTTTGCAGAGTAATTTTATGCATGTTGCATGTACAGCGAATTGGTTTGGTGTGTGCTGGTCGACGGTAAACGTACTGATACTCATTAACCCTTTAACTGGCAAGATAAGAAAGACCTGACCTAGAATGTTTTTATTGCTTTATTTCTTCTTGATATTATTCAAATACATAAAAAATGAAATATGAAGGGATTTCTCTCGAAACTAAATGAGGTACAGCGGGTCGAAAATATTCCTGACCAGCTGGTTAGAGGCAAATGTATGGTCCAAAACTTGTGTTTTGTACTTGCTTTGACGAGGTAAATGTGTGTTCTTGAGATGCACCTCAATGGAGAAAAAATATAATCGCTTTCTTAAACAAAGGAAAAACATTTTGCATTAGCGACCACAAAGTTCGCTATGACGATACCGACAAGGTCTTCGAGTTTTGCAACCAAAACATCGCCTGCTGCTCACGGTCGGCATTTTTGTGACTACCACTGTTAAGCAGGTACAGAAATTAAGGTAAATTGAAAAGCACAGACTAATATTTGGTTTTTGCAGATATTTTTGTGAGGTCAACAGTATTGTAGAGCTGCCAGTTAAAGGGTTAAAACAAGCTGGCATATCAATAGAGAAAATAGCGATAAGTAAGACAGGAGAAGGCACTGCTTTGCGTCATGATACGCGCCTTAAAATGGGTCAAACCTGTCCCTCGCCTTTACTAACCATTGTTACGTCTCAATGGTTACCACGAGGCAACTCCACCCATTCGTCAGCGCCTATCCAGAAGTCAACGCAGCGTTGACGCCGACTGCTGACGGGCCAACAAAAGACCCCTCAACCTGAACCTGACCACCTGAACTAATTGGTGAAAAGGGCGAACGTCGAATGCTACCATGGCAACGGCTTCGACCTTGGATTCCCAGATTGCTAAGTATGCGGGGGCGAACGTACAACACCGCAGGCATAGTTCGGTGGAATGGTGCGTTATCATGGAAGGAATACTGCGACCGATTCGGCGGTTGTGATTGACCGCGATACAGTCATCAGATTCCCTAGTCTAGTCACCTAGGGAAAACGGCGGTATTAAACGCGGAGTCTTTTGTTGCAGTGAGACTGGATGACGTGTCCTGATGTAAATTCAGACCTTTAATATGCTCCTGCATGGAACGAGCTTCTGTATCTGGATCCAGTGTAAATAATGCAAGGTAAACATTTTTCTTTCATTCCTACTACCGGACGTACTCGTCGATGGGCTTGGCGGATTCCTGGCCCGAACGCCACCTCGAACCGCAACACCATGACCATTTCAGAGCGATAGCTCTACTATATTCCAGGTACAAACCCAAGAAAACGCCTCTTTCCGTCAGGCTTACCTTCAAGTTCAGCCGAGGTCTAACTGGGACTTATCCTGCCTTATGCGCTGCGGAGTAAAAACGAACAGCAGCTGTCGGCGATGCAGCCCGGAGAGTAAACTGAAACGTACTGCCAAAGTTCAGTCTTTCGTGCTGCCACCACCAGAGGCGCTGGCTCCGTCCAAGGTCACTGCGCGTTCTCGGCGCGAACACAGACAGCGCCGAACAACGTCTGTGTGTTCTCTTGTGGTGCCATTGTAGATGCGGTAGTTGCTGCTACACTAAAGGGTGTGGCTTCCATATCGAACTATTTCACCAGCCACAAGACTATCTTTGTGTGCATCGCTGACAAACAAGCTGTCAGCTCCACTCAAAAAGACACGCAACATGATTAACTCATTGCAAAACAATAGGCTCGTGCTTGCCTAAACTAAGACATGCAATAAAGTTAAATATCTGCAAACCAATTGTCTCGTCCTTTCCCAAAGCAAGCGGAACCGATCTATCGCTCGAGAAACTTGGTTTAACCGCGTTCAACCACGGAAATCTTTATATTCAACGGGGCTTGCAGCTATAAGCTGTCTCCTCGCTCGAAATGTGCGAATGGCGTAGGCTGTGCCAAATGTCAGTCGTATGCAGATAACAAAAGTAAGTTAATTGAAGTCACTACCCGAGAATCAAGTTACGTCCGTGACGCGGGAGACCAGCTTTGAACCATTCCAAAAGGAAAGCTGCATTGGGCGCAAAGAACAAGAGTAGGTGCACACAACACTGGATGACTTTCACTCCACGCTCGCCATAGGTGACCAACATGTGAGACAAACGTTATACTGGAAACTTGAGTTGTCAAACTCCCCTTGTTTTTCCCGGTTTGGAGGCTTTCGTATAAGCTGGGTAAGTAGCGTTCATTCAACAGGCACAGGTGCCTGACATTAAGCTGTCCGACAGTTTTTTCATGCTGCGCTCACCGTGCCTGATAGACTGTGATGTCGAGGTCGAAACTCCTGGTCAAACAAGCATATCTCCTGCTCTTTCGATCTCAGAAAAACAGACAGCATGGTTCGATTTTAATGTAACTCCTTCAAATGAGGCAAAAGAATGCGCCACTTTTTCTGCCATTGTCCTTAATTTTCATTATAGCCGACCGAGTTCCGCTCAGGGCCAGGCTCGGTCGTTCAGACGACAGAAAAAGCGTTATGACCAAGACCGAGGAATAAGACCATGTATAAGGTATTCGGGGAGTGCAGCTGTAAGGCAGTCGGAGAGCAGCTCCATGACTGATTTATAGCTGGGACGCTATAACGTAAAGTTATTCCAAACTTTTCTATTCCAGTTGTGCAATCAGCCTTCCACGATTGGTCAAAAAATTTCCCCATCTGATATAGTTTCCCCATCTGATATGATACACGCGCACTGATTATGCATGATTAGACCGATAAAATGAAACTAATTATTTGAGATTCCAAACTTTTTTCGCCATTAGCCCTCTGCTGTTGGTCAAACGTTTTCGCGCTGCTCCCACTTTGCCTCTCTGTCACGTGACGTCACAAAACTGCGAATACTCACCGCCCGCGTCAAAGTGACGTGTACGCGTTAAAGATGCACTAAAGGGGCCCTGAACCATCCCTCGGGCTTGGTGAGAAAAACACAGTCAGTGGATAGCACACCCTGCTGGGAACATCGCAACCAAATTTTGCAGCCGCACACTGCGCGCGGACATCGCAAGCGGAGCGCGAAGTCACCTTTCTCTCAAGCGCTCTCTTTTCAGCAGAAGCATGTTCCTCACTCCTTTCTGGACGCTTTATTTCGTAAATAGCAGATTCCCATACGCGGCTGCTACAGACCGATAGCTGGCATCAATCAAAAAGTGTGTTTGGATCAATGCGCTTCTTCCTACTGTAACTCTGCATATTTATTGACCCAATTTAGTAAACAGGCTGAAGTAAGCGACAATTTGCTTTCAAATTTCGATCATAATTACATACTTCCGGAGGAAGCCAACCCTCGTCTGCTGACGCTCGGCCGCGGCTACCCGCGCAGAAATTTAACTTTGCTCACTCTGCTTGTCTGTGTCCTAACCGTCGGGTCTCGCTAATTTCAACTAGCTTTCAACGCTCAACTAGCCACGAACCACGCGAAACTTAAGGTCAGGCCACGCGCACGCTTGCCAGCGCTCGCTCACTCCTGGTTAGCCGCCTTGGCAGACTTCGTATTGATAGCGCTTCCAAAAGCGCAAGTTGAATGTGGCTACTATCCGTCGGTCAAGCTGGTGTAGGAGAAAGCCGGTTCGCACCACGCAGCACGGCCAGACGAGCATATGAGCGCGAGCACACACTCAAGCCCTGCCGTGCACAAAGCAAACGCTGCGCACTACAGTTGCATGTAGCTGCCCTTTGCTACGTAGCGTAGATACCGCGGCCGCCGCGGGGTGCCGAGATGAGGCCATTGGCTGAGCGCACTGCGGCTCGCTGAGGACAACGTTTGGCAAACGTTTGGCGCGTCGTAGGGCGCCAAAATCGGAAATAGTGGCGTCTAGGTGGACATCCAAAATCAAATTTGAACTGCGCGCCACGGTGACGTTAAGTAGGCGGAGCGTTGTGGGCCCACCCCTCTCCGCCGTAGCCTTCGCAGGGCAAATCATTAGAGATATTTAGTTGAGGCGAAGCGAGCGGCTTGCGTACGCAAGAACTAGGGGCGACGGTACTGCGCATGCGCAGACTCCTACGTCAGTGTCCGCGCATGCGCAGTACCGGCACCCCTAGTTCTTGCGTGCGCAAGCCACTTGAGTACCCTAAACTAAAACTCTCTATTGAAGGAGCGGAAGCACGGCAAATGGTGTGTTTGATCGCCAATAACTCCGCTTCTGCTGAGCACATTGAAGAGCCTCTTGCGCCAAAGTATTTCTGAAATAGTCTAATTTAACTTGTGGGGATGCGCAACGATTTGGGGATGCGCGACTCTCACGCGTCCCCTGATATGTTCTTTTCCCGCACGGCTCGCGTGGCCTGGCGCCCGCTGGGGTCGGAGTGGTTGAGGCGCAGTACGAGAGATGGCGCGAGTGTTGCGCTGCTAACGCCGCCGACAGGCGGGGTTACTTGGGCGCCGAAAGACAAGGCGCTTCCTCTTGGGTTCGAGACAGCAAGCAGTGCGGACGTGCCGTGCCGCGCGTGCGCCGATCCATGCTTCTGCGAGACCGTCTCGCGTGGCCGCCTTCGAACGCGCCACCGTTCGCGTGACCGTACGCGCGAACGACCAGGCGTTGGTGTCCAGCATGGGGGAACATATTCGCTCGCTATCCGGGCGCGGTGAGTCGGACTTCTAGATTTGTCGCCCGCCCATCGCCATGTTTTGTGGATAGCAACTCGGCTAGCTGGCATTGATCTATGAAAGGTGCAATAAATGCCCTTGTGATTGTTTGCACTACTGTGTTGTCGTTCCTTTGTCCCAAGAGCACGGGTGTGAGGATCCCACAAACTTCAAATACATTTCTCGACTTCGATAAAAAGTTATTCAGGGCCCGCTTAATATGCCAAACATAACTGAATTTTTTTCTGAATAGCCGTTGACTGCCTCGCTTCGAAAGAAATAGAAGATGGCTGCCCGCTGATTGCTCTGGAGCTGGCTACTCGGAGTTGCCGGGGAGCCCGGATTCATTAGAGCATAATACAATTTTTGGCGTGGCAGTATAACGTTATCGAGTTCTTTAGGCACGTATGCGACATCACTCTGCCAACTCTTCTTTGCTGAGGATCCGTTTCAGGGCATTTTTAAGCTTCCGTTGCACGCCGGCGCAATTTTCGACCAGCCACTGCAAGCTAAGAAAGGGGAAGCGGACCAATCGTGGACGTCGGCACCACCCTCCTTATCCAGTTATCTATACCTTCACTCTGCTGACTCGGCGCAATCGAAATCCTCTCCAGTTGACCGTGCTCCTTTCCTCCTGCCAGCCAATCACATAAGAAAAATAGCTCAATGTAGGCAATATGCTAGTAACTTCGATAGCAAACAAAAGTGACCTGCTATAAACGAGGAGAGCGTTTCATTTGGCTTTTCAAACAGCAGTGCGGGTTACAGCCACATACTTGCGTCGACGGTTGTGCACATTTATCATAACGAGATTGGAATAAAAGTAGACTAGGATAGTTTTACGTTATAGGTCCCTGAAGTGCAGCTATAAGGCAGTCGCGGAGTTCATGAAGCTGCCTTCAAAAAGCGCTAAGGGTTTCTTGAAGAGATATGCACTCCACAAATGCCTCTTAATTCATTGACAGGACGCATAGGGAATTTCTGTCTTTCATTAATTTAATTCTTTTTTTCGCGTCCCCTCCTCTATTTTTCCAAATGTATAGCCAACCCTCGTTTCTGGTTAACCTCCCTAATTTTCCTTCCTTCACTCTCTCTCCGGCAGAAGCCTCGTTTCAGAAACAAAACGTTAACACAGGACCTAGTGACCAAGAAATCGAGTAACTCAAGTAAATTCTGAGGTCTGCTTCGAAACCTGACAAGAAAAGATCGAAGGAAAAAGTAAGAGTGCTGAAGGGTATTTTGGCACCGACTTAATGACCGGCATGAAGCGACGGACAAGTTCATCTCGCCTCACACGCGCTCACACCAGCGTAATGGGGGAGAACGCGCGAATCGATACAAACTGGCGAGCTCCTGGAGGCACGTCTCAAAATCGTCGGTCGCTTCGAGATCGCTTTATTATATAGAACAGTACAACACAACGAGCGCAGGAAGGGGCGACCGGCGCGGAAAGCCGCTTCTTTATGGGGAAAGGTTGAAGAGCGCTATTACCCGGCAATTACATCGAACGCCGCAGGGAGCAAGGACGGGCATCGCGCAGGCGTGCGCGCCTATGCAATCGTTCGGCGTGTAAAGGCCCTGTCGAAACCTTTTCTCGCGGCTGCCGCCGACGAATGGCCGGGGTCGGGAACTGCTGGGCCGCGCACGCCAGCATTCAGATCGAATGGACGACGCGAACGAACCAATCTCGCCACTGCGGAGCCGCGCACCCGTGCGAGCACCGAGGAGAAAGCGTGGCGCACCGCGGCGCAGAGACAAACTCCTCGCCCCCTGCCGCCCCGCTTTCACCCCTATGCTCCACGGATCGACGGTGCAGCCAGAGTCATCCACGCCTCTGCGTCACTGCTGTCGTCCGCGGGGCGTCGATTTGTAATCACTCAATTCAGAGGCTTGAGAGGCACTCACGCCTCCCCCCTCCCCACAAAAAAAAAAGAAAGAAAGAAAAGCAAGAGAAAAACCGCGAGAATGAACGGAGGTATATCGCCACAACGTTCTCCTTCGGCAGCCCATAAACAACTCGGGTGAAAGAGCCAGAGGCCGATCGAAGAAATCCCCGACCCGTAGAGTTACGTACACAAAACCAAGTGAAGTGTGATTGTAGGCTGCATGCTATGCGCGTATGCGCTACCCGTCAGGCAGCAGTATTATTGTCTGCGAAGAGCGCATGGGTTGGTTCTCATTTCTCGGCGTTTTTTGTTGTCTTCATTTTTTAGCTGCATCCCCCGCTTATATGAGGGGCTTTCCTTGAGGTAGCACATAGCATTTTGGTTTGAGGCGTTCCTCGGAGCTCAAGTATAGCCTTTATACCGACGTTGCCGTCCTTGTAATTGAAAATGTCTCTTTTTGGCAGTACATATTAGTTAAGTTCTCCGAGGAAGTTTTGTAAACAGGAGAAAGAAAAGTGGAAAATAAGGTAAAAATGGGAACGAGCTTTCTTGGGAAGATTACGGTTTCCCAACAGTCATGAACCTTTAATTAAGTGACGACCTGATTAGGTTAGGTGACGCTGCGTCCAGTCTTTCATGAAAAATCTGCTCGGGCAAAATAGATAGCGAATTCGCATCTGCATCAGAAACTGGTTTTGGCACGTAAAACCCCACAATTTAATTTTTTAAATTCACTTTAATCTTTTTTCATGGCGGCCTCGCCATATGGAACGGCGGAAAGACTGGATACGCGTAGTCTGTAGACAACAGTATGTACAGTGCTCAGTGATTGAAACGCGATACTCGAAGCGCATGGGCACCGGCGCTTTTTACACCGACTGTAAGCGCTGGGGACACCGAGCTGATGCATCGGTGTATACAGTGAAAGTGAGAACCTTTGTGACACATCGTGACTGCATTCGGTCCCACGGCGATCATCTAGAGCTAAATAAGAAAGACGGTGCCAGCCGCGCGCTCCGAATATTGCGTTTCAATCGCTGACCACTGTACATTTCCGACGCTTCCTTGCTATGGTTTAGTATTTCTAACATTAAAGGAGCCGTTCATAGGCAAGAGCTTCGTGTCCCATGGGATGTGCTTCTCTCCTCCTCCGCAGCTGTAAAGGCTCCAGAGGTTGGGCTACGAAGGCGAACGCTCATATTTTTTACAGTCGCCATTTTGCTGTCTTGTCAGTGCATCAGTCTTCCTTTTAGGGTATATTTTGTTTCCTCGCGCTTCCCAACTCTAGTTGTGTCCGGCACGTGACTGTTTGCTGTGCATCGACGGTGAGCGCAAATACACCGGCTTGTTCACACTTGCCGCCACCGACGGCTCTTGTCGCGGTAAGCTGTCTGAAATGAACCATGACTGAAAATTGGGCTATACTTTCTAAGACATTAAAATGACGAAGCATTGCAAAAATAAATATAATTACAACGGACAGTGAACGGGAACGACATATGTGCGATTGGCGAAGCAGCGCAAGGAACCAAAAAAAAAAAGGTAGGTGTCCATGATTTTAGAGTGCAGCTCTTAGACGCTCGTTCCTGCGTCGAGCGCCGGCATCGGCGTAACCAAACGAACGAACACAGCTAAGGATGAAAGCGAACACTGAGCGCAGCGGGGCATGAAAGACGGCGATAGTAAAGAGAGCACGTGGAGGAAAGTGGAGGGGGAGGAGGATGCAGCGGAACCATTAGGCGGAAAGCGAAGGAGGAAGGTATGGCAAAAGCATGAGAAGAAAAGCGTAGTACCGCGCAAGACGGGCTCTGCAGAGACGACCGCTACGAGATGGCGCCAGAGTAGCGCGCCGTCATCTCTTCACTGATGGCACGCGGAGGGCGCGTCAACTGATACCACATATGGAAACAAAGCGCTGCGTGAGCGGAGATGTGTCTGCGGCGGCTGCTGTGAATCGCGCCCACGCGTCAACTGCGGGATGCCTCTCGCGATCTCCCTATTAGCGAGGCAGTCGCGCCACATTTAGGGAGTATCGCAATCGACGGCGAACTTTTTTACTCCAGAAAGAAAGGGTACAACCTGGGCGGAACATGAAGGCGGTGCAATAGAGACTTTTAGCTTGTACGCTATTCCGGTAAACGGGAGCGGTTTGGGCGGATTACCGGATGGTCGGCGCGTAAACGTGAGCGGCCGGAGCGGTGAAGCCGCCTGGTGTTGTAGAGCTCAACCAGACAAACGCAGAGCTAAAACTGCAGTAACTCACCATATCCTGCTTCGCCACTCGTGCAAATTTTGGCAGCGGCGTAATTGTGAACACGATTACGCCACTGTTGAAAATTTACGCCAGCAGCTAAGCAGAATATAGGAATTAGCTCTGTGTTTGTGTGGTTGAGCTTTGCGCCACCAGTTGGCGCCACCAATCTGGCCGCTCACCTTGACGCCCCCGCTAAACCGGAAAACCGCCCGCGCTTGCCCGAATACCGGACACGCTAAAAGTCTCTATTGTCTCGCAGCGTCTTCGTAGCGTTCCGCTACGAGGAATGGACTGGGGAATGAGAGCAGACCCCGAAGGCGGGGGTGCCATTTAACACAGCGTCCCAAAGCGTTAGCTGCTGCCACAAGGCGAGAATGGGACAAACTGACACGCTCCCGCTCGTTACGCAAGGAAGAAAGTCACTACTTCTAGTGGCCGAACGCAAGCTAGAGCGCACGCAAGTGCTCTAGCTCGTACGATGTGGGACGTGGCGTATACGTGCCAGTCGTGTCAAAGAAGTGCAATACAGTCAACCGCCTTCATAATGATGTGCTTGGGACCTCCGAAATCCTTCGTTACACAGGTCACTTCATTGTAAACATCACGCAGCGCGCAGCTCAAACAAGGGCAGCGACAGAATTATTCCTTCGTTATACAGGTCATTCCGTTCTAGTGGCGTTCGTTGCAGAGGTGCTCGACTGTACTTGACGTTTGCATGTGAGAAGCATGCGTCAGGGGTTAGATCCAACCAAATCTATATTTATATATATAGGAAGTGCTATAAGTTACATGGAGTTATTGCACCACTACATTGCTATTGGAGCCAACTAGCACACGCGCAAGACTACATGTTATCGCTCATAACCGCAACACTTACTCTGGGAATCTTTGTTGTCTTGTGCCAAATACTACGTCATTGTATGATCAACGTGGAAAGCAGAACAGTTTTCACGAACCGCTTCGGCAGTAGCAAAAGCCTTTTAGCTCAATATCTCCCATGCAAAGCTCTTAAAGAGCACAAACGCGATGTTGACAGTCATATTTGGGAAGAACGCGCTTTCTGAGAACGGAAAAAAAAAGAACACAGTGTCGAGGCCGACCCACGTTTGTAAGAAAAATCGCATTACGTGACCGTTACTGCGTAGGTAGGATGTTGCTGTGATACTTGCAGTGGCACAAGTTGACGTCAAGAAAGTTCAATTAAGAGCGGCAGGTGCCCGCTGGCCCCTGGGGCATATACCCAGTGGTACGCACACAGTGGCCCCATGGATACATACACAGTGGTGTGCGTTTTACACATTTTTCATAGATGCTCGGTGAATTTTTTTCTTACTCTTCTCATATTCACATGATTAATACGCGAGAATGTTAACGTGCGCAGCAATATAACATTTGGAATATAAATGCTGGCGCTCCACGTCTTAGAAGAGTGATGGTTCGGGCTAGTTGGTTTTCCATTTTAGACGGTGTGCTACAGCGCGAAGCGCGACAGTGGACAGAGGCGCTTCTCCGCGTTTTTTCCTGTGTCCCCTGTCCCGCTTTGCGCTGTATATACCACACTGTCCCTGTCTTAGCTTACCGCGGTGAGCTCTGTTGGCGAGGTTCATCTACATCGCAATTCGCGCTAGTTTTCTAGTTTATATATTAGCTGGTGCCATGAATGTGGCCTGCATCGTACAAGTGGAGACCTCTCTCAAAAGCAGACACACGAAAATGCGTTTTCCGGTGTGGCAGGCTCTAAAACCCTCAGTGCGAAATCACTGGAAGCACCGCTATGGCCTTCGTCCCGTCGTCTGCTTCACGTGCCAGTGCTCTGACTTCTGCCGTTCGCGGCGCTGTTCGCCAACCCGCCGCTGGCGCCTTACGACGGCCGCCCAATGTCTATAGCGAACTGTCGGGTGGTACCGATTCTGACATCATGCTTATTTTCTGTAAATTTCAGAACGCTGTGATGCTTTTGTTTTTGGGACGTCTTTTTTTATTTGTCTCATATTCTAGGGTTATGAAGGATACATTAGTGACTGAAAGTGGCGCCATCTCTTTATTGTAGATTATGCACTGCGCATATTCTACAAGGGACGGCAGCAGCACGTAAATATTTACAGCATGAAGAAGAATGAAAACGCGAGCTCGCTACGCAATGCAAACGAGGGGGCCACATAACGCAATTTAAAGAACGTCCTGTAAAAGCTGTAAAAAAAAAAAAAAGGCAGCGTTTAGTAG
Organism: Dermacentor andersoni; assembly: GCF_023375885.2. Taxonomy (NCBI): domain Eukaryota; kingdom Metazoa; phylum Arthropoda; class Arachnida; order Ixodida; family Ixodidae; genus Dermacentor; species Dermacentor andersoni. The sequence continues at coordinate 303,573,704 of NC_092814.1, forward strand.
TAGCATGTGTATTTTGTATCCACAGTGACTTCATTCACACATCAAATCCACTTACGGAGTTTGATGCCCCAAAATCACACACGGGCCATGAAAGAAGCCGCATAAAAGAAAGAGGAACGAGAGGGAGGGGGATACCTTCGTTAATGATTTTTACCACCTGCGGCTTTTCGATGTGCACCTAACTAGATGAGAACCGCTCCTGCAACTTCATGCGCAGCAGCAGAACGTAGCAACCACCGCGGCAGGTCCTCATTCACAAATACATAGGCGATAATATTCATTATACGTACTGTATACATACGCCTCAGCAGGCCGTGATATAGCCCTGCTATCTAGCTTACGGCTCGAATCATTTTCTCGTGCGCCCTGGTGCAGGTGTTAAGACACTTGAGCCTCTTTCAGAATAGCAAAACTGCACTGCCATCCCGGCATGCCGTATCCGCCTCCTACCAGCTTTGAATTGAAATTGAATCATCACATCCATCCTGGGCCTGTGTAGTTTTATATACGTGAGATGGTGTCACTACCATTTTCCTCCAATATATCGAAGCTCTGTTTTCTTATTAAAAGTGACACGAACTGTTTCTCATTTCAGAGCAGTATTATTTCGGTCCAGTCTTACATTTGCGTTTCCTAAAACAGCCGCACACGCTTGTGCTGCTCGGAACGGCACAAGCTCAGCTGTCTCAGCTGCCACTCAGGCAGACGATAACTTAGGTACACGAAAGCCCGCATAAGTCGCGATGAGTCTCTATTTGAGTTTGGATTAGGTTCCTCAACAGGTATTGCACCAAGTAGTCGTATATGGCTTTCAGGTGGGCAGGGATTCTTCTTGGAGATACGTGAAAAATAGGACCTGCATTTGATGAAGGAACCTCTCCTAAACACTGGCACCTGCTTCTCTGATGATATTTTATTCTGACGTCAAATATAAGTTGACTTGCAAGAATAAGGAATAATGAGTCTCCCGAAGTGAATTCTGGACTAATGTCGGCCTCTGTTTCCACAAGGCAAGCTTCATTTTAAATGTACGCGAAATGAGCACGCAAGAATATCCCTACATCTTTTATTTTATTTTTTTTTTTGAATAATTAATGCCACTTTTGTTGCGATCAATGTGCAGGTCACCAAATGCGAAGCTTTAAGAAAGCCACGGGAAACTGTTTCTCCAGCGTTTTCATACTGACATTTGAGGGCTGCAAGTGTTTTCTCGGCCCAAAACAAAATAACGTCGATCAGTGCGTGGCACGGTGATGCGAGCGTTTTTTGTAACGGTCGTCTGTTGAAGTCAGTCTCGGACTTATTTTTTGCTTTTTATTCGCCGCGTGTACGTCATTTGTTTAGGTGCCGGGAGAACCTGGGACGCGTCTCTGGTAAAGGTACGTTGCTCTAAATGACTTATACGCATAAATCGAAACCTCCGGGGTTTAAAAGTTCTAAGGAAAGCAATCCACGTCGATACTTCCCGTAGGTTCGATATGACCGTGGCCCACAGCGAACTTATACGAGCACTGACTTGCAAGTTTCCGTTAACTACAAACATAAACTATGTATCATGTGCATCACTTCTGTTTAATTATTCATTGTTTTTGTTCCTGTTCACACAATCGTTCTCTGATCAATGTCCATGAGCGTCAGCGAACGGAAACAATGCATATACACATGGGACCAGGAATTTTGCTGACAAGAACAATTTGTCGCTGCCAGTCACCTTCTCTGCCAATTATTTCGCTACCACAATTTGCGTGCATCCGGTTCCATGAACCGAACGTACGCCAAAGTTCTTACATATCTCTGCCGTGGAGCTCCGATTCACGGGGCAATCGGTTACCGCGAAAGAAGAAAGAAAAAGCTTGTAGCACCCATGACATGTGGGAATACATGTCATGCGAACCATTTTGTAGATAGCTGGTTATCAAGCATCGATTGGACTTATGAAAAGTGTTACCAGATGGGAGAACATGCTTGTGTAAGGCGAACACTTGTGCGTGTGACGACAGCAGCAAGACGATGGTGACGACGATATAGTATGATGGTGATGGCACCATGCCTGATATGCTGTGCCCCTGTGAAGAAATATTATTAGAGTTGCACTTACCCGCACTACGTAGTCGGCTGAATCAGACCACACTACACGGCTCAGCGCATGCTAAGAAACTCAAGTATCGAACCTAATGATGCTTCGCATTTAAAAATAAATAAAAACAACAACAAAAAATGGAAACGACAAATCAGTTCGTGAGAACCGCTGTGTTCCAGTGGTGATGACGAACGAGATCGCAACTAAGGGACGGCGCGGCGTGAAGCTGTTCTTGCGCATTTAATTGTTTCGGATTTCGAACCCTCTTGGTTCCTCGCAGGGATTCGAAGACAGCAAGCGCCGTCAAGCGTCCACAAATTCGCATCAGACGCGACGGACGGCGCAAAAACAGCTGAAAGTTGCATCCCACATATGCACTGCACGGTTCGTGTACGTCAGCTGTTGTTAAAATAAATACACGCAGAGCGCCGCAACGGACGCGGCTGAAGCATTGAGCAGCGCTTACGCACTCGAGTGCAATGGCCGCGGGCACTGATTAAGGTCCCGAAGCAGACTGCCCTCTTCGCCCCTTCAGTGCAGTCAAGGAGCGCGTGCGGTTTTCTATGATGTGCGATATATATCTCGCGCAGCGAGAGCCGCGGCCAATAATGTTGGCAGTGGCGCACACTTATCAGTACGAACGTAGTCTGAACAAGGTACACAACGTACATGCCTCGGCTACGCTCTCGGCGTCCCCTTATCTGATATTTCAGGCACGGTATACACGAGAACGTGCCCGCTATTTTATTACATATAAGCCTCATGCAGCCGCTAGCCGCCACAAGGAGGATAAACTCAATAGAAAAGCACGCTTTTCGGCACCGAGAAATGTGCGGACGTGTCTAGACAAAAGAAAAATAATAATTGCAGGCGCAGCGTAACCAGTTACTTCCCCAAAGGCACAAACAAACGGATACAGTGAAGAGCAGCCAGCCCTCTCGGGTGTTAACGCTTAATTTAAAGGAAGCTAGATTCGTTCCGACTGTGCAAATCAATATTAACGCTTTGCTCACTCTACAGGGACGTTTACTGGATAGGCGACAGTAAACACTCTTAAGAAAGTTCGATGATGCTGATTTATTGACATCCCCTTTGAAACGGGGTGGCGACAAATAGTCACCTAGCCTGCTTGAGCTAATCACGTAATCTATAAATATTATCAGTCTAGAATATCGTCTATGTCTACGTCTATGTCTATGTACGTAGTGTTTCAGCTCAGCCTTAAAACCTCTATATCTACATTGCGTAGTTACCTATGCCTGTAGCGGATCCTGCCCAACCCTTGATCCAGTCCTACGCCGAGCCCGTCCTAAGCACCATCGCAGCTCCCCCTTTCCACGCGTCCCGTAAGTTTGTTTCCCCCAGCTACAATTGACACGTTTTTTTTTTTGTTTTTTTTTTCTATGGGGGAGGCGGGATGGGGGAGTGAATTATGGGTTTGCCCTAATACTCCCGGTAAACTTCACACTAGACTCCGCGCTGCCTTACAAGTCTCCGCTCCGCCTCTAATGTCCTGATACACCGATTTTTCAACCACTCTTCTTGCCACGCTAATGGAGCTGTAATCCTTACGAGCATTCAACACTAGGCGCTCTCCGCACTTTTGCGTTGCCAAGCATTATGTTGTTTTCCGAAGTTGGGAATGTAGTTGTAATGTAATCACTAATGATAGGGATTACAGAAGTGGGTTTTCCCCGCACATACCCCTACGTAGTGGAGAAGCCAGCTTTGTATTTGTCAGCATCATACCGCACGCCAAATTGTACATATAGGACCTGTTATCTTTAAAAAAAACTTAACAACGAATGAAAGAGCGTCAGAAACCTCTCTACGTAATCTGACAAGCATAAGCACATGAAATATATTCAGCTCTTGGGATTTTATCACTTAAGCAAGCCTAAATCTGACACGACCTTTGAGCTCATTAAGGAGACTTCTGGTGTCAAAATTTGCCATACTTGCTGCGAATGGTATTTAATTGGTGAAGTAACTCAAACAAAGGCTGCAGTGTTATAGTATAAGCTCGAAGCAAAACCCTGGGAATAATAATGGCGTACAGCGTGAGTTTCCGGTTTGCAGATAACACTGTCCGGTTCAGCACCGGTGCAAAGGACTTGCGACCAACAGTTGACAACCTAAACCAGCGAAGCCTACGGGTAATAGCAACAACTTGATTTGGGTTAGTTAATTCATCTTGAGTAAAAATTGAAGCAGCGTGAAGAAGACGACGACAGCACTCGTCCCGTAGCGCGTTTTTCGATTCCTGTTCTCGTCTACTTCGCGCTGCTTCAAGCTTTACTCTACGGGTAAGCTTCAAGATTATCATTAAGAAAAAAAAAGGCACGCTCAGTATTATGGAAGCTATGCAACATGGGTGAGGGCGAGGGAATGAACGTTCAGCTTGCCGATACCGCTGAATAAAAGAGTATATGTAATCAGTCTATCTTGCCAGTGGTAATCTACAGGGCAAAACTTCGACAATGGCGAAGAAACTTGCGAAGAAGCTGAGAATTAAATAGGCAACGAGCGCTGAATCAAAATGTTCTAGGCACAACGTTAAGAGACAGCTTAAAGACGGCTATAGAGATTTCAGATCAAATATTGGTATAAGATATTCCAGCAGAGGTTAAGGTTATGAGGCGAAGCTGGGCCAGCCATGCAATGCCTAGAGCAGATAACCGTTGGTCGGCGGGGTTACCTGCAGCGCTAACACCAAAGAAACCGTAATTGATGAGGTATTCTAGCTGCCTCTGCGGGCTCATGATGATGGTGAGCAGACTGCCCAGATTTTCCTGGACCCTTCGAGTTCGTCTGAACGGGATTTTATGTACTATACATGCAAACGCCCGCTTTCGCAAAAAGCATTTCGCACCACTTTTTTTTTTTTTAATGCGAAAGCATTATATGGCCCATTACGCGAAAATGCGGCTTCGTGGTCGCCGACGCGACCGAATGATGGTACCAGATACGACCGACGGCAAAGAGTAAAAACAGGTAAGAAAATTGGGATCGACGTCAAATTTCTCAGGGAACTACCTGTAAACAAAGCAAACTAACGCTTTTGAAAAGAATATTCGGTAAATTTCGGTCTAGAGGTGAATCTAACCCGGGCCACCTGGGTGCGAGACGAGCAGGCTTCCCCGACGCCGCGGCCGCTCGACGGTTCTGGCTGACTAAATGTGCGCGTAGTGCGTGCGTCTTTGCGCACGTCACGTCGCAGCCATCTGGCTGACCGAAGGCGTGGCCCATAGTGCGTCAGTCATTCGGCACGTGGCGGCGCAGCCAATGGGTAGGGGGTGGCACCACGTCACGAGTGCATAAAATGAGTGTATAAAATAAAACGCATTCATGTCCGATTGAACGGCGCTGAGCGGTTTTTCGCATTATGAAGTTCTCGCGGGCAAGCGAACGCGTTGAGACGCTTCGCGCGTTTTCATTTGGCCTGACCGAGGCGCACTTAAAACGCAGGCGAGAGTTTGCGCGGACAAGAAACGCGCAGAAAAAAAAAAAAAAAACGTCTTACCAAAACGACTATAATGTTTTTGCATTCCCACACATAAGCAGTCTTATAGGTGTCTCTGCCGAAGTTTTTTTTTTTTCGTCGTCTTCTTCACTCACTACCATGCACCCTCCTTTTTTATTCGTTTGTCCTGTTGCTCTTATTCTTCCCCTGCTCTCCTTTTTCCATGCACATTTTGTTTCCCTTCTATATTGCAGGCAGGCGTTGTGCCCCATCCTCTCCAACTAACTCTTTTCTGTATACGGATGTTTTACCTCTGCGTACGGCAATAATGATGACAAGGCCACCCATAAATACGAATCTGCCTGTTTCAAAGAAGCGTTTCCCGCATCGGAAGGAAAGCGTATACACGATACCACTAAGGCCAAAAGCGTTTCTTTTTCCTTTTTTCGAGGTGACCGGCCGCATTTTTGCAGAGGTGTCCCGTGAAAGCGTTATTCCATGCGAAAGTACCCGCGCAGAACGCAGGAGCCGGAGACTGAACCGAGAGAGCGCAATATTGTTCTCGCCGTCGCATAAACACGAGAGAAGTGAACAGAGAAGTGCGTGGAGCAGACTGGCTTTAATTCTGTTCGGCACAGTGTTTCATAGTGCGATCTTCTTCAGATCAACGTGCACCACATGGCCCATATTAGCCGCGTCATGTATCGGTTCGTTAATTGCTCCGGTGAAGTTGCACTCTTGCCGCACCAAAGCTGCCTTGCGCGAAGAGAAAGACAAACGTCCACAAGGGGAGAACATGCACGTCGCGCAGTTAAAGGTCCGATGCGCTGCGCCAGCGGTCGCTTAGCGGAGGACACGTCTAATGTAACTTTTCCATTGTGTACCGTTATCTAGTCAAGTGACCGTTCATAAAGATAAATAAATAAGTAAATAACTAAATAAATAAATAAATAAATAAATAAATAAATAAATAAACTGTTTACCCTGCGCCCCACTCCCCAGCAAGCCCCTCCGTCTCGTACTGTGTTAGCCACTAAATAGAAGTGAAGTTGTCATCCATGCTTTTCGCAGAAGCATATAGCGTAAGGATGCGTTTCCTTTCCTTGACGCCAAGCAAGAGTGATAAGTGTCAATCAATTAACACATTTTGCAGTGGCTATAAAACCCGCACTTTAAAAAGATAATAGAAAAAATAATAGAAAAGAAAAGAAAACTCCCGCCGCTCTGCGTGAATGCACAAACAGTACGTTGAGATAGCTTTAGCAACTTATATCTGACCTTATGTCGTTTGCAGTAAAACTGGAAATAGTAAGATGAGCTCACGCATAATGTTCTAAATATGCCGCGTAACCCTAGTAACGCCACTTCCCCTCGTGCACAAACCTGAACGAGTCGTTCAACGTCGTTCAATGTCTAACCTAAATCTACGACCCTATAAGATTAAAAGGAAAAAAAAAAAAGGGGGCTGCGCATGCGAATCGTCTACTGCAGCGCGCAACGTAGGCGTTTGGTAGAAATAAATTGAGTCGCAGTTGGATTTCTCCTTTTAATCTCGTCATCGAATTTCCGACCCTAATGCTCGATTAACTGCCAGAATTATGAAATATAAGCACACTGGTTGATACCCCTTTCATTAAGAGCACTCGAGAGAGATGACATTTCTTCAAAACGCTATGGCGCTTACGTCGACTACCCCTTTTCATTCTTCTTCGATTAGCGCGAGGATCTAGTATTGAACGTTAAAAAAAAAGAATTACAAAAACGCTACAGATAGCTCAGCTCAGCTAGGGCAATATAAATTTAGATTTCGTATTCATGACATCAACGGCTCATTCGCTGAGCAGTTAAAAAAAATAAAGGCACTGCCTATCACGAAAGCACCCACCAGGAAAGAAACTGATATAGGAACACGCTCGCACACCGAAACAGGTGAGACCGAAATGTGCACCGAACCCAACATTTTAGACGTATGCCTGTACGAAAAATGTCAACTGCTCATACAATAAAAAGAACTTTCTTTTCTTCTAACTGACCTAACACAACGTTCAACAAACATTTTTTTTTTTTTTTTCGCGAGAGTGACATTTGGACAACAGTATGGCGATCACACATATAGCGTCGTCAAATGGGGCCATGACAAGCTTACGCGAACCGTTGTTGATAACTGGGAGCAAATTAAACCGGACGCCACCACAATGTACATTGCAACTACATCTAACGAGACTGTGGTGTGTCGTCATCATTTTATCTCTCCGATGCGTCATATTTTCTTTCGCATCAGCGTTTCACGTTGCGGGGCCGAATACGCAAATTTTTTTCCGTTGTCTGCTGTTTACCATTGCTTGGCGATCTTCAGTAATAATAAATATATCTAAGATAATGTTTGTCGGCCCATCTACTTCTACAAACAAGTCTAGCTTATTAACTTTTTTTGCTTTTCTTTTTCTGTGAATACCGGCCCGCTATGCTCGCTCTCTCCGGCGGCGGTAGTGCTGGCAGCTGCGATGCAGTTCGTCAGAGCTCTCAATTGAAAGATTAAAAAAAAAGACAATTTCTTTTTACACACTCAGCTTGCCGGATGTGCGAAGGCTGCAAAGAAATAGAGGAGACTTTGTATTGTTTTCCCCCATAGCTTGTCATGGCTTGCCTGTGCCAAGGGTATGCACTATATAGGTCGGGACTCAAATTGACAAAAATATTCTTACGCTAAAGGTGTTCGTAAGAGCAAATGCCAGGCAGTTGTTATGCCGGATATATTATAAACGATGACGGCTGGCGAATTACAAGCAGTATTTACGAACGACAAGATTTGTGAATCTGTCCATAGCTTCTCTCTCACCGCGGAATTCCCATACGTATAGCGTGTGCGAGTCAATAAAACTGATTAGCCGATATCACTCGTCTATCGCTTTCGCAGCACTGTTTTTGAGTTTAAAATAAAATGAAGCGAAATATAACACGAATGGCGAAATTGTCTGTACGGCATCCCTGCTGAACATGAATGAGAGGAATCCTTGCTGTTCGGTATATTTGCGCGACCATGACAAAATCATTTACATTCAGAAACCCATTTCAGTGGATCTTCTCCCGGTTTATTTATTCACTTGCTTTGTTTTCTATACTCCTCGTCAACATGTATTTGATGAGTCTGGCAAGGAAATTCGTAACACGAGACTGTCATTGAAGTTGCCTCGCAAGCGTAGGCATGAAGGAATGGTATCGATACTCTATCGCCACTTCTCGTCAGACCTGCGCCTTCGAAAACGGGTACAGGCATGGTTCGCTCTCGCAAATCTGAATTCGCTATTCTTAGAGGTATACGTTCGGAGAAATCAGCTTAACTCAATCACCGCATAATTTAAAAAAAAATGAAGAAAAAATCGACATTTATCTTGAGCAGCACACGTGTGACCAAAAAAGTTACACTCCCGTCTGTCTCGAAGCAGTGCGCGGCACGCTCGGAGCACTGTCTCGAAGCTAAATGATGAGCTTCATCAGTTAGCTTCCGAGGCAGCGGTGATAACGGCCCCACCGTCGTCCCCACCCCCAGAAAGAAACGAACGACTGGCGATTGCTGAAACGCTAGGTGGTGCCGGCCAAGCGGCGCCCGTGCAACTTCCTCCCGCGCATAGAGCTCGCCAAGAGACTGCGTCGTTGTTCGAAGAGCTCACCGGTGAAGCTGTGCTTGGGGGTGACCACCCGGAAGGCCGAGCCTCCCAGTTCGCGGGGCATGCTGCCGCGGTGGCCGGCGCCGCCAAAGCCGGCCGCGGCTTCGAGCGCGGCCGTGGCCTGACAGGAGCCGCCGTCCTCCTTGGCAGCGGCCGTCATCCTCTCGGGAGACTTGGCCATGCAAGGAAGAAGAGGAAGAAGCACGGCGGCCAACACGCGCAGCTGCTGCCAAGCCGCACGCGCGTTCGAGTGGCACGGCGCGTGCACACACGCCTTCCTCTTTCCGGACGCCGGCCGTGCTTGCTGGTGGCGGTCGAGCGGCGGCGGTGGGGGGTCCGCCGGAAGGGGGAACAGCCGCCTGGCCCCGCCGCTCCGCGCACGACGCCCCGCCCACGCCAATCAGGGCCGCTCAAAGCGGGCCAATGGCGGACGCGAATGTTAATAAGATCGAAAGGAAAAAGGAACACCACGCGGGGCACGGGGGTGGGGGGGCCAAGGGGATCGATTCCTCCCGTGTCCGTCCTTCATTGCGCGCCTTCACTCTTGGCGGCGGCCAGGCGCCATCTCGGCTCTGCCTGTTTTTGTTTAGGCGCGCCCGCGATTTCGTTCGCCTTCCCTCTTCTCCGTCTCATCCCCCCACCCGACCCCCACAACTCTTTTTTTTTTTTTTCCTCCGCCGTGCAAACGACGCCCTGATTTTCTCCCCTTTCTTCGTTCCGTGTGTGGCCAGGCGCGTGGTGGATTTGGCTGCGGCCAAGGCTCGGTCTTTATTCATGCTTCACGGTCTTAAGCTTTGCTTTTCTCTCCAGGCGTCAGAGATCTGCGTGTTTACTCGCAGGGCGAAGTTCGTTAATAGGGTGTTTCGCTCTCAGCCGCATCCGTGCGTAAGTTGTTGGAGAGAAATGCGTGGTGAGTAGTTGCAGGAGGAAACGAATGCCTATAGGCGTGCATTTCGGCAACACAAAGCGCGTCACCCACATGACGGCCACAATACGTTAGACGCTATAGGCCTTGTCGCAGCTTGCTTTTCATGCATACTGCCATGCCGGGGAAGGTACATTCAAGGCCAAGGAACATCGGGAATCGGTTGCTTCGAAGTCTTATAAGAAGACGAAGTGCGCAGTGACTTGCAAACGCACTCGGACCTTTTCGATTGGGCTATCTATTGGTCACAATGCTACGGGGATGTCGGACAACAAATTGAATGTTTGCGATGGAAACTTTGAATTGCTACACAAATTCGGATTTTTACACACTGGCGTTAGTGCGGCTAGCTCAGGCAGTTATTATTATTATTTTTTGAGCGCCGGTTCTATGCTCTTTCGCGTTGCGGTTATAAGTAGAACTGGCACTTATTTATACGTGCATAATATCTGGCAATAATGCACGAGAGTAATTGGCCGCAGAATGGAACTAAAAATGTTTCGCTGCGAGTTCGCAAAATGATGAAAACGTAAACAAAAGTCACCAATATGCATGACTAATATGTGTGTATTATCAAGGGTGTCTTGTTTGTGATGTGTTCATATATGTTATGATTATTGCGACGAATATATAGAACTATGGACAGAATTGTGTTACGCACAAGGGATGTTTATTAATGAGAGTGCCCAGGCACGTTGAATGGCCGGGCTCCTCTCTTGCGCTTCCCTTCTTTTTTTCATTCAAGTGCGGCACGTGACCCAAGTTGGCATAAAAGAGGTTAGACACAGACAAGCATGGATACCGGAATGTGCGTGAAACATCTCAAGAATCCTGATCGCATGAAGAGAAAAAGAAACTTGGTTTAGTGTCATCATCCGATAACGCATGTATACAATATCCGAAGTCTCAGTAAACAGCGCTTAAAGATACGCGACAATCAGTAGGCATTGGTCGCCTATTAAGGTGCGGTTCAGTGCAGGGTGCATTATTCTTCCTAAATTACTTCATTTTCTCCGTCCCCATATTAGAGAGTTTTAGAATAGCGTATATAGCTATTTACGAAAACGTTAAACTCAAGCACTTTCCGGGATGCTGTACTGAGAGTCCGTTTAAGGCTTTTGGTTTAACGTGTGGGAACGCAAACGTAAAAAATACGTTAGGAGATAAGGGTGCCGTCTGGCGCCTTGCGAAAAACACGTGCAAGGTAATTATGATGTTATACAGGGTGTGGCAGCTAACTTTAGCTAGAGTTCAAAATTATGCCGATACACTCTACGACGATGCGACAAAATGCATGTTACTGATTACTGTATGGCGTATATAGGTAACACTATTTATTGTATTCTCCTTAATTTTATATTTAGTCAAAATAAAATAACCAACTTCTGAAGCAACGAAATTAGGCAAAAAAATTCAATTAGAAAGTTGTAAAGCGGTTTGCAAAACGTCTCATTAAGCAGTTTCTAACTTTCTATCTGCTAAGTATTAGTTGTTTCCCGCTTATTGCAGATGCCCGCAAATAAAATAAATATATACCACGTGACATGCCCGCTTCCGCGCCGTGATTGCGGTGCTCCTAAACGTTCCGTGTACAAACGAACGTATAGCATTCAGCGGGGTGTGCTGCCGCTTATAAGTTGGCAGGGCAACCGTCATCGCAGCGCAAGCGATAACGGTTGCCCGCGTAAATCGCACAGCCAACGCCTGCGTAGCTATATACCAACGGGGGAAGAATGGATAACTGCGCAAGTATATAGGGACCCAGTGACTAATCCTGGCCCTCTACGAATCCGCGAAAGAAACGGGAATAATACGTTTGATTTGAAGCCGCCATGACCGGGTTTCCGACCGCTTCCCCGTCCCGTTAGTTTTTTTTTAAAGCGATCGCTTTTCTTAGCTCGTTGCTCAGTTTCGCGCTGTTGGCGCTGTCCGGTGCGAGAGGGGTGCGCTCGCGAAAGAGCATGCCACGCTGTGTTGCTTAGTTTCGCGCCATTCCTGCAGGCGCAGGCCTTGTCGGCGCACTAGAAGGCGCTTCCATTGATTGAAGCGCGCGCGTCATCGCGTGGGCGTCCGCCATTGCAATGAGGAAGCGCAGTTCGGTGACGGTTGCGCAAAGCTCGGTTCCCGTGAACGCCACCAGATCGCCTTGCCCTCCGCGCTTCATGGACGGCGGAAACCAGCCGATTTCGGCCACAGCATCGTGGAATGTCACGAGGAAGCAGGACCCTCAGACCCCTAAGCGATCCGGTGAGCTAGAGATCAGGAAACGAAAACGCCGAGCCCGCCAAAACAGTCCTGCCTTGCGTGCCGTTGAGACAGCAGTAAGACGACATAATGTGGATGACTCACCGGTTCCAACAGCCGACGCAGAACCGTCGTTCCAACAATGTCATTCCTTCTTCATCATTCCATCGTTAACACGTTACATGTCGTCATTCCAGCTGGATTATGACGCCATTATCATGTCATAGCCGTGATTCTGTCGCCGTCATATAGTCGTCGTCATGCATTCGCTGTCACATCGTCGTCGTAAAGCCGTCGGGATCGGTTCATCATCGTGATTCCAGCTTCGTCATCCGATACTCGTCATGTCGTCGTCGTCACGTCATCATCGTGATATAGTTGTCATACATAGTCATCATACACTCGTCATCACCCCATCGCCTTATGCCGCCTTCGTCACGCTATCATCGTTATACCATCGCCATCACTTCAAAATCGTCATTGTGCCGTCGTCCTGCAGTCGTGGGCCTGAATTTGTTGTCATACCGTCGTCGGGATGCCGTCGTAGTCATTCCAGCTCTGTCATCTGCAGATTCTCTTTATGCCGTCGTCGTAACACAGGCCTCGTCGTCCCGCTGTCGCCGTTACAGCATCATCATCATTTGAGACTCACCATCCCATATTCGTCATGCCATCGTCCTTGTCATACCACCTTCGGTTGCGCCACCTTGTATGAGTACCACCTTGTATATACGCATGGAAAGCCGGAGAGCACACTATAGCATCTGAGAGGAATGTGTACTCGTTTAAACCGGAACTCGCTATAAAACATCCTTTACGCTGAAATATCGTGGAGGCAGCAGAACCTTCAGACCCCCAAGCGATACAGCGAGCTCGCGATCGGGTGACAATGCGCATTGTGACGTGGCTGAGGAGCGTGCGCAGAACAGGTGTGGATATCGCACGTGTACGTAGTTCAGTGTATACTAGCACCGTTAACCGCACACCTTCCCCCCTCCCCCTTCTCTCTTCTCCCTTACGCCGAGTAGCAGGCCAGAGCCAAAGCTCCTCCGGCCGACATCTCTGCGTTTCTCACATTAAAATGTTCCCTCTTTCTCTCGAGATCGGATGCCACAACGCCTAGCCCACACCATAGCTAACGTTTTAAGATTCGCGTTACAAACTTGTAAACGTCCTGTGAATTCTTAAAAAATTTCCAATACTGTTAGCCTTCTCAGACTTTAATGGCAAGATATATGTTGATATCTTACCTATTTTATCTGTTCTACATTATCTGTCTATATACAGTAGCACAGCTTATCCGTCGCAAGCGGTAAGATACAATTGCGGTAATTTCCTGTCATTACTTGCATGATATTCACATTTCCTTGGTATAGCGCTCGCTAGGAGCACTTGCTTCGTCTTGAACAGCAATATTCCTACTCACTGATAAATTATCAGTGGGCACACAAGTGGCGAAAACATATTCTAAGGCCAGTCCGAAAAAAACTGTACAAGCTAACTCATGCCGTGCACCAAAACATAGCGTAAAATGGAAACCAATGAAGAAGTAAAGGTAACAGCGTCTTCACTGCATCAGTACTATAAATGTATAATTAGTGTTAAGAGCATTCACTTATACGTAGGGCTGTGATAATATTCGAGATTTCGAACACGGATCGAATAATGTTCGCTGTTCGATTCACACTCGGTTCGAGAATCGACTATTCGAAGTTCTCGAAATTCGTCTTGTTCGAATGCTAGACGGAACAATAAAAGTCCTAGCAGTTCACAGAGATCAATACTGATGCAAGTGCAAGCTCTTCCTGATAATTGTGCGTCAGCAGAACCACGGTTGTTGAGCAGGCGAAGACATGGAGGAGATCCCTCGAGCACAATAATTACCCGTCAAGTAAGTACCTCTTACCTTGGGCAGCCTACAAATTCACTGCCCTGATTTAGGCAAACCAATTTATTATTTGGCCAATTTAACCTTGTGTGAATTCCCTCGAAGCGATGCTGGGTGCTGTAGTAGATGCTGCTAGCTCATTCGACGAGCTCTGCACTCTGCTACGTGGATCTGCGGTGGTGACCTGATCTTACGTTATTTCATTACTGTAATTGTCATGATGGCCCTGATACGATCGCGTGCCTTCCTCGGTTTCCTATTTACAAGCTTCTCAGTTAAACGGCCATCCAGCTGTTCACGGCATTAAATGTACCAAAGGACCTAGACAAACCTGTTGTAAAAGAGACTCCACGAGACCTTTCATATTTCAATGCTTTTATAGCAAAGTATTCAATAGTCGTATCAATATCTAAAAAGGAATTTTTCTCGAATACTCGTATTCGATTCGATTCCAAAACTTCACTATGCGAACGCCGCTACTTCATGTCTACGCTTATGGCTCCTTTCTTTAGTTATGACACTTACTTTTGCACTTGATTTATGCTGTGTCAAGGACACTTTAACTGTAACAATTATTCACGGAAGATATAAAGCCGGAACTCTCCTTGAGAAACTTCACAAAACGAACTAAGCCAGGAAAGAAAGATACAACATATTCCGCTGTCGTCTTTTGCACTGCTCTTTCTGTTGACCTTGGGATTGGGCTTTACGCACATCGAGGCGCCAACTATGGGTCGTTCGTCGCTGTTCACCGCCTGGTTGAGGGTCAGTGGAGACTCAACATGAACAACTCCACATTGAATGCCTCAATTCAATTCTGGACACGTTTTTACGTACAACACCCTGATCTGACCTTCGAGGTAAAAAATATCTCTTTGTGGTGTAGACAGCTTATCCAAGTCTATGCTTCGTTATTAGTCGAAACAGTTTATTCAAGTTCAATAATACTAGAGTTGCGTCGCAACATAACATGTTAGTTCCTTTAACTCGTAGCAGCTTTGAGCCACAAGCTAACGGTATGGTCGTTTTACCTCTACGAAACTCGTTATCATTGTTCAAGAGCGCTCTTTAGAGATGTGTAATCTGTAGGCAGCATGATTTCGTGCCTAACCTATTTGCAAAAAAGTGTTTTTTTTTTCATTTTACGCTTGTCTCCTGTGTTGCTTATCGCACGACTGTCGTAAATGTTATTTTGACTGCACAAGTTTCACGGGTACTAATATCACACGTTTGGTGTAATTGTTAACAAGGTGTCCCATTTCAGTATTCTTCTGTAGGACGCCAATTTACATACGACTTCGCAATGTCCAGTAATATTTATGAGAGTATAAAACATCTATCTATCTATCTATCTATCTATCTATCTATCTATCTATCTATCTATCTATCTATCTATCTATCTATCTATCTATCTATCTATCTATCTATCTGTCTATCTGTCTATCTATCTATCTATCTATCTATCTATCTATCTATCTATCTATCTATCTATCTATCTGTCTGTCTGTCTGTCTGTCTGTCTGTCTGTCTGTCTGTCTGTCTGTCTGTCTGTCTGTCTGTCTGTCTGTCTGTCTGTCTGTCTGTCTGTCTGTCTGTCTGTCTGTCTGTCTAATCTCAAGGAGCTTACGCGTTGTCTCTCAGAAACGCCCTGTTCCGCTGTAGTTAATCGTGAAAGACACATCATTCGACCCAGCCACATCGAACTGCTCTCGATGTTTTCTTTTATACGTTACTATATTACTTTCGAAACGGTGCATAATGCTTCATATTTGCCTGGTACAAAACACTTCCAATCTGCTTGACGAGGCGTCTACACCTCAACAGGTATACGAATGCGCGATGATGTCTAAGTTTTCACCTAAAATGGGAGTGATGAAAATGAAAGGGAATGAAAGAGTTCAACGCAACGCTAAGTGTAGCGGTAAGTGAGTGAGTAACAACTTTATTAATCGAAGGGGTGAGGGAGGCCAATCTACGTAGGCTGCCAGGCTGTGCTTCTCGACGACTTCAGCTCGTGCCAGGACCCGTGTCTGGATGTCTCGGTCGGTGCTGGAGAGGAGGGCCTCCCATTGTTCTTCGGTGGGGGATGGCGAGACGAGGTCAGCGGGCGGGGGATCCTAGGGCAGCTCCAAAGGGTCCAGTGGTAACTTTCAATGTTCATTTAACTGTTCAAGTCACGCCACTGTTCTCTACTGCCGTGGGAAGGGGCGGCTTTCTTTGAACACAATAATTTGGACGCCAACAAATTTCTCCCTAAAGCTCGCTTACGCATAGCTCTAAACTCAGCATTCCTGCTAAATGCCCATGTCTTCATCGATGACTTGCTCGCAGCATGTTTCCTGTAGTAATATTAAAAAAATTGAATTATACCATTTGAGTTATTCTGAGATCATCGCACAGCTTCTGATGTACGCCGGCGCAACTAATGTTCAGCCGAACCAATAGATCATTTACATTCGCTGCAATGCTATTTAAGCATTACTTAGTCTTCGGCGTAACACTCGGTACATATTGAGTCTCCCCAAAGAGGGCAAATGAAATGACGGAGGCGTTTCTTCACCTCACACCATCCGTGACACGATGCGCTTGCGTAATGTTCAAAGTTTAACCTTTTAGCCTCTTATGATGATAACAATGAAATCACGAGAAGCGCCTGCCTGCGACCAGCGCCAGAAGGTGCTCGGATTTGCATTTCCCTCGCGAATCAGATACAATACAGCACACAAAAAAGCCACTCAGAGAATTTTGCATACATTGTCAAGCGGCGGTAAGTTCGTCTGCGTGCGCGCACTGTGGGATGTACATTATACAGCGAGCGTGGAGCTCTCCGCGAGAAAGCTGAGCTCCAATCGGGCGTGCGTCTTAAAAATCTTGTCATGAGAGCCGTGGAGTGCAATGGAAGGGAACAAAAGAAAGAAGAAGAAGTAGAAAGAAAGGAAAGACAAGAAAAAAGAAGGCGAGAGCGCCCGAACCTGTGCGCCTTGAGATCAGTGAAGGAAAACGGGAGATTGGAGAGCACGCAGCGGCCCTTTGTTCTTCGCCTTTCCTTCATTTATTCCCGCGCCACCCTTCGTTGCCTTTACCTTTTTTTTCTTTTCTTCGTGCTATTTTCTTTTATCGCTGTGTTTTCTCTCGCAGGCTTTCGGGTCATCCCCCCGGGAAAAAGAAGCCCGGCTCGCAGTTCCGCGAGCAGATTACCGATCAATAGAGTCGTCAATCAACGGACGCCGGTCGGAATCCCGCCGGCACCTTTCGGCCACGCGTCCGAATAAAGTCACCGGCCGTCGCTTAGTGGCAACGGGCAACACCTTTCACTCACGCTCTCTCTCTCTCTCACCTATACGCGCGAGAAAAGAAGAAAAAACCTAATAGGAACAAGACACGCGAGGCTGCCGACTCCATATACGCATACATACGTTTCGTTCTGGTTTGTATAATGCAGTGCCACTCAGATACACTTCGCTCTATGCATGCACCAGCATGGTGCTCTTATGTATACTCTAGAGCGAGGCGCAACGATGGTGAAGCCCTCTGAGTCGGCCGTTGAAATTGTTGGAGGAGACGCTATATACGGTGGAGAACCGGTGAAAAGCATCAAAAGTGCGTGCGTGCGTGCATGTGCGTGTGCGTGCGCGTGCGCGCGCGCGCGCGCGCGCGCGCGTGTGTGTGTGTGTGTGTGTGTGTGTGTGTGTGTGTGTGTGTGTGTGTGTGTGTGTGTGTGTGTGTGTGTGTCTGTGTGTCTGTGTGTGTGTGTGTCTGTGTGTGTGTGTGTGTGTGTGTGTGTGTGTGTCTGTGTGTGTCCGGCTGTATACGCTGAAGACACGTACACGTGCATATTGTCTATCAATTATATGAGCTTGCGTTGAAATATTTAATCTCAAAGCTACCCGGCCGCTTGCTCCATTATAATATTCTTTGTTTTTTCTCGGATTGATATTAATTAAGGTGCCCACCATGGTCTTATTTGCACGCGTTAGGTACACGCAGAGTTCTGTGCGGTAAATCCACTCATTCACACGCATCACGACAAGGAAGGAACCGGCTCTGCGATGGCGGTGCCATTCACGACTTTGTATTTCATGCAGGTGCTTGCAAGAAGCGATTCTCGACAGCTTTGTCACAACATCGAACTTGACGGCGACTGCGCAGATCCATCACCGGGAACATTCCGGCCTAACGGATTTGATGATCAAGCTGGAAGTGGAATATGCCAGGCCACCGAATTCGGAAGGTGAGGTCTTCTGGACAACGAACCTTGGGCGATCTACGTACACCACTTCGAGCTACAAAAGCCGTGGAACATCAGTCGCTCACTGGGGCGTGGTACCGGCCCTGCGATGGCGGTGCCGTTCACGACTTCGTTGTATTTCATGCAAGTTAATTTTCGCAAAACCTATAGCTTTCGCGGCATTATTACCCGCCGTGGTTGCTTAGTGGCTATGGTGCTGGGCTGCTAAGCACGAGGTCGCAGGATCGAATCCCGGCCACGGCGGCCGCATTTCGATGGGGGCGAAATGCGAAAACACCGGTGTGCTTAGATTTAGGTGCACGTTAAAGAACCCCAGGTGGACCAAATTTCCGGAGGCCCCACTACGGCGTGCCTCATAATCAGGTCGTGGTTTTGGCACGTAAAGCATAATTTAATTTTAATTTAATAATGACATTGTTGCATTGCCGGTTCCATCCCCAGTGCTTTTTCACATCTGTACGTTCTCACACAAATAACAGAAATCGCCTTTATCGTAGGCGTTGTCATTTTGTGCTTCCCGTCGTTCTTTCTTTAAGATTTTGTTATTGATTGTGTGCGGTGATGAGCTGAATCCCGCCACTGATAGTGCACTTCTAAAGGAAGCTTTAAGTAGCTGAAAGGAAATCAAAGAAAAGTTATCATCTATAGAAAACTTCCAAGCTGAACACGAGGTTGCTATGGCTGACTTAAGAAACTGCTTGGGTAAGCTTGAAGCGAAGATAAATAAAATTGACGAGCTACAGACAGCAGTTTCAGAAAGCCGGGTAACAGTGGAGCAGAATAGGGCCGGGATCGACGCTCTGATGGCTTAAGTTGACGACATTGAAAGCATGAGCCGACGTAATAATCTGGTCTACTCTGGCATTGAAGATAATGATGAATATGAGATGGCAGTTAAATATGAAAGCAGAGTGTCAGAACTGTGCCGGTCTCATTTAAGAATAGAGCAAGTTGGCATTGAAAGGGCGCACCGACTAAGCAGGTTTAGTTCACAGAAAAAACGACCACTAATAGCCAAATTTGCCAGTTATAAAGACAAGCAGAGTATTCTAGTTCTGGCAAAGAAGCTTAGAGGCACAAGCATTAGCGTCTCGGAAGATTTTTCAGAGACTGTGTGAAAGAAAAGAAAGAAGTTATGGGATTACGCCAAAGCGCACCGTAAAGAGGGTGATAAAGTAAGCCTTCGTTATGGTTCTTTGTTTTTCAACCACATGAAGTACACATATGATGAGACACTTGGTTCAGTAATACAATCAGGGTGACAGCGAGACAATGGTAACAAGCTCAAAGCATTGCTTGTGAATTGCAGAAGCATGACAAATAAAGTTGATGATTTCGCTAATCTTCTTCACATGACTAATTCTACTGTCGTTCTCGGATCCGAGTCGTGGCTGAACAGTGAAATTAGTGACCATGAAATCTTTCCCGTAACTTATGTGGCTTATTGGAGAGACAGCGATCGATACGGGGGCGGTGGGTTTATGTTACTTAAACAGGAGGTTTATTCTAAAATGTTAGAAATGCAGCCACAAACAGCTGAATCAATCTGGGGAAGTTACGATTGCGAAATGGAAACACTGTCAGTATGCTCCTTTTATAGGCCACGGGGAACCAAATTTAACTAATGAATGATTTGAAAGAGGAAATAGAGGCAGTAAATCATGAACATATTGTACTCGGAGATTTGAACCTGCCTAAAATAATTTGTCTAAGAAAATATTAACTGTCGCATTAATAGTGGCTAGTGAAAAGAATTGCTAGGGATGTGTGGCTGTTTTTCACTCCATCAACTTGTTTTGTAACCTAGAAGAGGAAATAATGTGCTAGATTTACTATTTACTGATTTGCCTCCTGAGGACCAGAATACACTAGCGTCTTGAAGAACCTCAGGTGGTCAAAATTTCCGGAGTCAACGACTACGGCGTGCCTCATAATCAGATCATGGTTTTGGCAAATAAAGCCACATAATTTAATTTTTAATACACTAGTTGTACCTCGTGTAAGGGATCATAACGCTGTCCTTTACAAGCTGAACTTGCGCCATGTTGAAGTTATAGATAGTGGGACAAGGTGAATATACAATTATAAGATGGCGAATACTGCCATAACAGAAGCACTTGCCCGTTACTAGGATGTTTTTGAGATGCTGTCAGAAACGTCTGCTATAGAAAATATCTGGGTAAGGTTCAAAAGTAAACTGTTTGAATTACGTGAGCAACATGTTCCCTCATGGCTGATGTCAGCTAGACGCAGCAAGATTGAGCCTTGGTTCACAGGTGGTGTGAAAATGTTAGTGCGCAAGAGGCAGAGTGCGAACAATAAATTTAAAGAAAATAGAGGAGGGAAGGGCAAAATAAATCTTGCAAATACTTACAACTAAAATGAATGACGCCATAAAAAATCTCCGCCCAAGCACTCCATGCAGATGGTTAACCAGCGAAGCTGAAACGTGCGGCCCGTGTGTTTGTCACTGGGTTAATCCCGACGGTTCATTAAACGATGGCTGGGTAGGCTGCCGGATCCTCGGTACTCAGTTGGTGCTTGCGCTCGGCTGCACGAGCCTGTTCGTGCGCCCGGGCCGCAGCATCCGCACGGCGTAGATGAGCTAGTTCCCGGTTCTGCTCGCGGCAACGCTGATCGAAAGCTGCCTGCTCCTCAGGACTACGCATGGCATTAGCCTACCCATTTCGGAGCCGGAGAGAAACTGCTGCGCGTGCGCTCGGCGGCAACGGAGAGCAACGACGTCACTACTGGCGCCGCCAATCGCGCTCCTCTCTGTTCTTTTTTTTTTTTCGCGCATGCGCATGGGATGGCGCCGCAGGAGTTTTTGGCGTACAGGCGGCAGACGGACGGACGGACGGACGAATAGGCTAGCCATATATAGCTTCGCTGTAAAAAGCAAAGGCCAATTACTTTAAAACCCTAGACTTGAGAATAAAAGATCGCCCGAAAGAACTGTGACAGATCTTCAACACAAACGGAAAGGATCCTCTAACAATACCGACTATTGATGACGACGGCACGTTCGTGTATAACAATCTCCAGAAGGGTGAATGCTTTATCGTTTTTTATATCGGTATTTTCTTGTCATGCACACACGCTCGCGAATTTTCCTAGAACTTGTGATGTTACTATGGAAAAGGTTGTGTTTAGTCTGCACGGCATTGGAGCTATATTAAAGAAATTAAATCCTACAAAACCCAGTGGTCCAGACGAAATACCCAATGCTTTGTTATCATAATGTGAGAGCTCAGTTTCAAAATATTAATGTCTGCTATTTACAAAATCGATCGAGCAGAACAGCCTGCCCTCTGATTCGAAAAGGGCAAATATGGTACCGGTGCACAAATCTGGACCATGAAATTTGGTGTTGAATTACCATCCCATGTCGTTAATTAGTACAGTTTGCAAAATTCTGGAACATGTTCTTTTCTCTAACATAATTAAACATTTAAATGAGAATCTCCCGCTAAACAATTGCCAGCATGGATTCCGCCGTGGATTTTCCTGTGTCACGCAGCTCACAGAATTAACTGATGACCTGGCCAGTGCATTGGATAAAGTCGGGATGATAGCTTGTATATTTCTTGATTTCAAGAAAGGTTTTGAGGTTGTGCAGCATGATCGCTTAATAGAAATGTTCTCATGTTATGGTACTGACACTACACTACAATAATTAATTGGATATAAAATTATCTGCAGCTTTAACGCCTGAGGATTGTTATAAAAGGAAAGAAATCGGGTGAGGCTGATGTGATGTCATACAAGGGTCGGTGCTCGGTCCACTGCTCTTTCTGACTAATGTGAATGAAATGCTGATAATATTAACTCTTCTGTGCGCATGTTAGCAGATCACTGCGGATTGTACAGGATTATTAATCATCTAAATGATTGTGCAACATTGCAAGGTGACATTCACAGGATCACACAGTGATGTTGAGCCTGGCACATGAACTTTAACGTAAAAAAACAGTGCACATCTGTTTTTATAAAAAGAAAAAGAAAAATTTTTGTCTAATTATACTATTAATGGTATACAACTGTTCACTGCGTGAGAAGTTAAATATTTGGGAGTATATTTCAGCACTTATTTATCTTGGACACGTCACATTGATCACATTACTGCCAAAACATTTAGGTTTCTAGGTTTTATGAAAAAGAACGCTAAACAATTTCTAATCAAAGCGAATTAAGGCTCTACTCTATCTTTACAGTGTCCAATCAATACTTCATTAAGCCAGCACGGTTTGGGATCTTTGCACAAGAACGAACATAAAAAAACTTGAAAGTGTACAGAGTAAGGCTGTGCGATTTGTATTTCAAAATTACGCATGAAATTTTAGTGTAACAGAGGCCAAAAAGAAAATTGGGTGGGACATGCTGCAAAAACGACGTTTAATTCATAGATTAAAACCGTTCCATGATATTATTCATTCGAGAACAGGTATCGATAACACGAACTATTTACATATGCCCGACTACGGGTCTATGAGAGCTGTCACGAACTCAAAGTGAACGAAACTTTATGTAAAACTAACGTGTTCAGTACATCCTCTTTCCCGAATTGAACTACAGGCTGGAATCGGTTACCAAGTGATATTGTGAAAATAAATTCAAATGACGTGTTCTCACAGTCGCTTCATGATGTAATATTTTAGACATGAGCATGTGGTGTTTTATCCTATGTTGCCTGTATTATGCATCTTTTTCTTTCTTTTATGCACTCAGCCCCCCCCCCCCCCACCCAACACACACTGTCATGCCTATTGAAGGCGTTGTGGGTGCTTTGGTAAATAAATAAATATATACAGTAAAAGCTCCCGCATGGGGCGGCCCTGCTGCCTTTTTACTCTTCTTAGCAGTAATTTTGCGGACGCGTCATAAATCAATAAAATGTTTTGAATAAAGCGCACGTGTGGCATCCAGGGATTAAGCATAGGCTGTGCTAACGTTGGAGTGATGCCATGCTTTTAATGACACTCTGGTCAGAATAACAAATAATGGTTTACGTTACCAAAAGGTCGTCCTCAAATTTCTCTACGATACTGAGCTGCAATGTAAATGATAAACCGTGTGTGAGGGATGACAGCACAACGTTGTACGGACGGCCCGGTGCGTTGCTCCCAGTCATAAATCGGTTCTCGCCCATTATTTTAATATTTAAAACTAAATCCCCGGTTTTTTTCGTGCTAGAACCGCAATCTGATTATGAGGCATGTAGCAGTGGGGCACTCCAGATTAGCTTGACCACCTGTGGATTTTTAGCCTGCACCTAATGCATGGTACACGAGCGTTTTTGCATTCCGCCTCCGTCAAAATGCGGCATGGATCGAACCTGTGACCTACGGCTCTGCAGCGCAATGTTATAGCCACTGAGCTAGCGTGGTTTGTCTGCCTTAGTCTTTTCCGGTGTTACTTCACAGATTCCTGATTCGACAGCCTCGAATTTGGCAGTCTTCACTCTAAAAACTAGGGAGGGTATCACAGGAGTGATGCGGCCGATTTACTCTTCAAAGCGTTGGTTTACTCTCGCAAAATGTCGAGTGTAGTGAATTGCATTGTTCACTCCGTCACCAAGGAGAGAGTGAAATGTGCTTTTCACTCGGTCCGTCTGAGAGAGAGTAGAATGCCCGTTCTACTCTTGCGGCAATAGAGAACAAAAGCGCAGCGTAATATTCTGCTTCAACTGTAGGAAGCTGGCGCCGAACATGGCAATGTATCACTCACGCATGCTGAGCAAAGAGCACGCCGTTTTGCTTTTAAGA
Organism: Dermacentor andersoni; assembly: GCF_023375885.2. Classification (NCBI taxonomy): domain Eukaryota; kingdom Metazoa; phylum Arthropoda; class Arachnida; order Ixodida; family Ixodidae; genus Dermacentor; species Dermacentor andersoni. Next base: position 303,597,986 of record NC_092814.1, read on the forward strand.
GAGCAGGCAACCACAGTTCAAAGGAACGCGGAGCGAGCGCTCTACTTTTTGACTCGGAGTTGCTCCACCGCGCGCGCGCTCAACATCGCGGAGCAGCACAGCACCGGAGAAAGGTGATCCGTCCAGCGAGCAGCAACGGAGGCCATCCGAGGGAGATCGTGTGTCAGCCATCTCGCATCGCCGCGAAAACACGACAGTCGTTCGTGATTCGTTGGATATAACAACAAACCCTCCACGGTGAGTGAATTCTGACTTAGGTCCACAACGCCAGGGAGTCGTCGCGGCGCTTGGCCGACGCGATTGACAACGGACTAGGCAAGTGCGCCGTACTCGATATCAATCGAAAAAGCCAGTCGTCGCGATAACTGTATGGGATTTCATCACTTGCCACAATCCGTAAGAGCTTTGAAAATCGCAAACGCTGCCAGAACCATGATATGTTCAATAAGACGTGAAGCGAGAGGACGCTTAAGATGGTTTGTTCACCAGCCCATGATTCCGAACCTGTCCGGAGCGAGCTTAGCGTACGTTTTGTGTGTTTGAATTTATTCAATTTGGCAGTCTACTGTGTACGGAACGCTGTTGAAATAAGGAGTCGCATAACAGTAGGCGTCATTTTGCTGGCGGCATGCTTTCGTCATAAATAAGCCGCGCGCTTGACGGTGTCTCGCCCATGGGTAATCTGCGACTACTGAAGTTACGTGCAGCACCAGTGCTAGTTAGAAACTTTGCCGCGGGCATTCAGCTGCATGCTGAAAGAGGTCAATTGGGCGCGTTATCTTGAACTTACTGACAACGCATGAGGAATCCATGTTTTATGCTGAATAAAGCATAAACCCCCATGTAACCGATCGTGCGCGCGACAGCTACAAGCGATGCGATGGAGATGGCTGTCGCTTTCGCTCGTCGCCTACAAGTCTTATTCCGTGCGAGCGGTGATCTTGAGCGACTCCTCCTCGGTGTTGCCGGTAGGAGGGCTGCAAATACGCGTCGAAAATAGCGTGACGCGTGCTTTAGTATTGAAGTTGATGTATTTTACTGTAAAAAGTAGCGTAAAATATTTCCGAAGGTCTTGCAGTAGGTCCTTATCCTTGCAGGTATGAAAATTCAATCGTTTGCTCGTTGCGCGCGACAATCGGTAGTATTTGAGCGATGTACATACATCCAGTTCCGGCTTCGCGTTATTGACTGGTCGCTCATAGCACTTCCGGGAGACGAGCGACGATTTCTAGATTTCCAGAACCGAGCGATCTGTTCAAGCGACGAACTGTTTTGTCGCTCGAAGCCGTCGCTCGTCGCCGTCGCGCACTAAATCGCTCTCATGGTGTTTAGCCCTAAGACTGAACTGTTTTTGCTCATGTATTTAAATGGTGTGATTATATGTCTGATTTTATGTCTCCTGTTGTGGTTGTCGGACCCGGTGCGAATCTGAACGGGTGTTTATGTCTAGGAACTCGGTGAATTGTCAAGCAGCGAGTTATGCATCGGCATCGAATATAACGGTTGCTGTGTGGAATTACAATTGCAGGGGCGCTTTGCATACGCTTATTGTTTTGGACATGCCTGTGCATTTGCTAATATGAGTTGACGTTTCAGAGTTATGTCATATGAACAGCTAAATCACCCTTCCTCTGAGGGTTACAAGCGTAATGTGTGCATCTTGCTACTGCATAGCAGATCAAACTGTGTTTATCGCTTTAATATTTTTAGTAAAGAAATAAAGTGTAAAAATAAAACGTTGCTTTAATTCCGTGTTACCAGTCGTCTGTCGTACACAAAACAAAGAGTTGGTCTAACAACTAGTAACTGCTGTCTAACTGCAACTTTTGCATGCCTTCAAGAATGTAAAATGCTTGATTTCAAACTGGAGCAGTAGTCGAGTCTGTCAAAAATGAACTCCACTGCGCACCTCATAAATTAAAATAAGTTAATGCCTTATAGTAAGCGTAGATCCAGGCCGCAGTGAACTTTCTTGCTATTATTGAAATGTGGGTAAGCTTGCCATAACAAGCCTTGTTGCCCTTTGTTATAGGCACATCCAGTCATATCCATTGAACCGGAGGACCATATTTTCATCCCTACTGAACATCATGTTTGCACATCTGATCCTCAAGTTATGGCTTGAGCAGTGGCACAACCAGAGATGGTGCGGGGGGCACACTGGGCACGTGCTTAGGATGTGTCACAAGTGGTGTTTGCGACACACCAGACTAATGACAGACCTATGACATTTGACAATGACCAATATTCTATTTATTAGCAGGAGTATTTTAACATTGGTGCCGAACGAGGATGAACTGTCGGTTATTTCTTTTTTGTTTAAATCTAAAAATGTAAGTTAGTTTAGCAGTTGACTGTTGCAGTCATTTAGATGTTTTGCATGCATTTCATTAGGAAGACTAATAGCTAAGAATTTCTTTTAGGGCCATGACCTTGACTGTCTTGATGTTGTTTTACACCATGTCCTCAAGTTGACTTTTGCACGCGATCTTTTTCAGGCACCCGCTTTATATAGCGCAAGAAGGCAGCTGCAAGGACACAAGGATGTGAAAGAGCCAGCCCAGCGCGACTTCACGTAGTGCAGAGGAGCGCATGCCAAAGAATCAAAATGCATTGCCATGCAATTTGGACAAGAAAACGAGAATGTGAGTATATTGGGTGTACCATTTGACTAAATGTAAACAAAATCAAAATACAGTATGTCACACCAAGATGAAAATTCTCATGTGCTCTAGGCAGTCATCTTTACATGGTATACTTATGTAATGTCTCCGATGGGAAAGTCAAAATCAAGTATGCTGTCTAGAGACAAACACATAGAAGCAAGTGTTATTGAAAAGTTAGAAATGTGTTTTAAAATAAGCTTATTAGTTGTGAGAAGTGACTGCTTTTTGCCTTGCCTCTCAACAGATATATCTGTGTGATAAAAAATAGTGGTACAATGAAATAGCATATTTATTTAGTGACATGATACATACTTGCAATGAGCCCGGTGCCTGTGTTCACTATAAAAAGCAACAGCTCATGCTTGGTTAGGTGCTTATATACATTTAACAGCTTTAATAGCTTACATTTAACAGCACGTGAATGCAAGAGTGCAAATACAAACCAGTGATTCTGGATTTTAAATGCTGACATGAAGCAGGCAGATTTTCATGTCTTCCTTTTTATCTATTTTTTACACCTAATTTTAGAATTATGGCTTCCTTTTAGGTTCCATAAAGGGGAAGCATTGGGGGAAGAGAATCCCATGTTTAAGATGTCGTTATCGTTTACGTGCATGCTCACGAAACCAGTTCATTAGAACCGCTCATGCTTTCCGAAGCGAAAGCAGGGAGCAATTAGTGCCTTTAACTGTGTACCTCGTGGTGCAAACCTTACGTCTTAGAAGCGGGAGAGTCACTTGGAATTGAAAATTATTTTTAAAATGTAAAATTGTGGTTTCTCCAATCTACTTGCCAACCAAGTATGCCATTGGAGGTAGAAATGCATTCCATGCAAAGAACTGAGAGCATCTGAGTAGAAGACTTGCTCATCAATTTGCGGATGTGAGCATATAGTGTTAAGCAAAAGCCCCTTAGTTTCATGGCTTCTGTAGACATTATTATTCTGGACTTAAGATAGAGTGCAGAGTGAGGTGATGTATTAATCTTCCTAGACGCATATGTACTTGTTTTGCGACGAAGATACTGTGAAGTACAATTATTTTTCTTACTTTAGCGCATCTTAACAACATCAGTAGGAAGAAAGCTTTGGTTTGAGGTAGTTGGTTCATTGTGCAAGTATATGCATTGTCGCATGCAAAATCCACGTGCATGGAAGAGAGGTGAAACAGGATGGTGCCATTCTCAATTTATGTTTTGCTTCTTTGTTTGTCTTTTTCGTGCACTTCCCGGCCTGTACTTACGCTTATGTCGCCTTTGATGCATCATATTCATCACATCTGATTTTTGGTTCAATCTGAAGCCGTGCTATAGTTTAGTTAGATTGCATATTCAATGAGTCACAATAATTGATCATGTAATTATGAAAGCTGCTCCTCAGAAGTATGGCATTCTTACCCTAATGGGAATGAAAAGCTACCATACATGACAGGAAATTTGATGCGCAAGATTTTAATGCTAATGCTCCTTGCAGTTTTATACTCATTTGCTACACACTAGATAATATTGTAAATTTAATTTTATTTATTTGTGAGAAAGTAACAGATGAAACCCAACAGCGCCAGGAAACTACTTTCTTGAGGAGGCCAACCGAAAAAGAAATATAATATGCCTCTGTACCGGTTTGAGACCGGGCAGGATATTGCTGCAGAACCACCATAAGACGCACTTAGAAACAATGGGGTGCAGCCCATACATGAACAACTTTATCTGAAATATAAGCAAAGCTAGCTAGACCTGCAGCTTCACATGAGAATACACAACACATTTCTAATGCACTGTACTATCGGACAGGAACATCCATACGCTGTACAGGACGTTATCAAATGAGCTGCTGTCTTAGAATATAGCACACACAAAAAGTTTCTTGCACAATTTATCTACATTACCAGCCCCATGCTTAGCAGCTCATCTGCCAACCTCTGCCATATAAGTGCACGCGTTTTGTGCCAGAAACGCGTTTGCTGGCCAGTAATGTGGCGCATATTTCTCTTCGATCATAGTTTCAATACTTTGTGAGTTTGCACACGTTTGTTCTATGTTTAACTTTCCATTGTATACTTTATTTTTGAAAAGAAGGAGCCAATTCAAATTAAAGGATATTTCTACACTGTAATACTGATGAAACTTTAGAGAATATACCTATGTTTTATTACAAGATGTGTTCTAAAGTCATGGGCATCATTGTAATCTGATTTCTAGTGTTTGTCAGTATGTTTCTCAAATTATTATTCCGTTTGTCTTGTGACTGATCAATAACGATTTTGACCTTTTAAGAGAGAAAATGTTTCATTTGAGTAACTCCGCGACTACAGATTACATCCCATATGTGCAGGAGCTGCTTATGAAGGAATCAAATATTCCTCACATGTAAGTATTGCGAATCCCTTCAAACATGGCCATGGATCTACATCGTGCTTTCACACTATCGGGAAGAGTACTAGCACTTTGTTCTGAAGGAGTGCAAGCACTCTGTTTGGGGGAGTAGAAACACTCGGCTTGAAGGAGTAGAAGCACTCGGTTTGGAGGAGTAGAAGCACTCAGTCTGGGGGAGTACTATTACCCCTCTGGGTAGAGTATTAGCACTCTGCGGAAGAGTACTAGCACTCCCATGCGGTGGAGTAACAAGATTGTCGGAAGGAGTTGACCTACTCTCAAAGAGGGTCGATCTACTCTCAAAAAGAGAGTGAAATATGGGACAAGCAGATACTCCCTCAAAGAGAGTGTCCGGAACTCTCTTTTATTTTTAGAGTGTTGTTTTCATTAGGTATAGAATACCAGGGCTTATTGGCACAAGTTACCTGGTCCTACAGTATCAGCTCACGTACTACGTGACGTGAGCGCTTTAAGGGTGTTCCACATCCGCCGCCATGGTCGTGAGCGGCGCTGGCTAACACTCTCAGCGCGAATTTTGTGCGTATGCACAAGTGACCAAGAAAGTGAACGGGAGGATGGCCACCGCAGTAGCTTAATTGGTGAGATAGCACACGGGGTAATGCGGAGGGTCTGCGTTCAGTTCCCACCCGCGGCATGTTATCGTTTCGCCCACTTTCATTTTTCATCGACTCCATTATTTCCGTATTTCAGCCAAGCATAGCGTTTATATCCCCCTGCGATTTCTCTGGCTTCAAGGCCTGTTGTTTCGTGCGCTCGTGAATAACAAGAAGTCGAGTCCCTAAAATCCCTGTATTCGTCTCTTTAATTGCCAGATGCGTTATGTTACCAATGCATCGTGACGGGCTTCAGACACTACGTAGACGCACTTAATGCAGTGTTTTAGCTGAGCGTTTACGGTCCAGTCTGCTCAGACGGGCATGTGCTAGCAATTTCTTCACAAGCACTTAGCGGGAACGCTATTGCGCTTGCGCACTACGCTCATGCCGGCAGCGAAACGAAGGTCGCTTCTCTCGAAGCGCTTACATTTAAAGCCGATTGAGCTGTACGTGAGTGCGCATCCACATGGCTTCTCGGTCGTTTCGCAGTCGAGCTGACAGCGCGTCGCTCGCGTCTCGCGAAGATGCGCTCATTAAATGCGAAGTTCTACGCAGTTCCCTGCAGTGCCTTAGCGCGTGAAATCTGAGCGGAGCGGAGCGTAAAGTGTAAGCGGCGCACACCTATAACAACAGAGTTATAGCTGAGCTGATTTACAGGCCAGTGGGTCTAGCGGGTGAGCGGAGGCGCCACTGCGCATGTGCGGTACGTTGGGGCGGCCAGGGTGCTTGTGGAGCGGGCCGCTCGCTCGCTGGTCTAGTCTCCACATCGGAGCGCGCGCAGTGGACCAGCGTTTTTGCGAAACAAACATGGCGACCACCCGCACGAACAGCGGCATGTCGTCTGTGTCGTCTTAAAACGCGGCCCTGGCTCGTTTGCAGGCGAAAAAGCATCACAGGTGTTTCACCACTGAAATGGACCTCTGTGTCCTATACGAGAGGTTTCAGCAACGAGACCGTTTGGCGACGAGGTGAAGTGGATGACCGCGATCGAGAGCCTGAAGCGAGCGTACTGATCTTTTCAGAGTAAGTCCAACCTTGTTCGACAGGTGGCGCAGCAAAGCGCTCCGCTCACTCCGCTCTAACTGCCGTCTCCGCTCGGCCGCTGGGCCTGCTGGCCCGTAAACCCACTCAGCTATAACTCTTTACTGTTTAATACGCGGAGCTCGGGCAGGGTGATCGTCGGCAGCTTTATAGTGGCTAAATTTACTGGCAATACCAGAAATGCTTAACCCGAGGCAGATAGCGTCCTTGAGATGCGTCACTCGGAGAGAACATATTCACACGAACAATCGAAATACGTCGTTTACTAATCAGCAAAGTATCATAAATTTTCGCTGTACTTACGACTAATCCCGTTAGGGTACACGTACTAATCTACGAATTGTAGTAGGTTAGTTGTTTACAAGACAATGCTCAGTTATAAGAAATTATAAATGTGGCAAGATATGCTACTCCCAAATTACGTGACAAAATATGCGTTGATATTCAAGTTTGTTTTGAACTGCTTAAGCTCCTTAAACAGTTAAAAAAAAAGTGATTAAAACGAAATTGCATTTTTTCCCGCAAACTGGTGCTGCAGTTTCAAAAAGCGGCTCCAATGATAAGCGTGTTCGAGAACTCACTGACTCCAAGTCGTCACCACCAACACCTACTCTAAAGGGATTATTTAAAGATTGCTTACTAAACCGTTACTCTCTAACTATGTACAGTGATATGTCATCCATTTAATGTATACGTCTCCTCCACTGCTTTACCTTTTAATATCCGTTAGGATTTAAAAAGAAAAAAGAAACTGTCGCTACGAACGAGGTCGAGGGTTTAATTACTGGCAATTTTGAAGGTGGCGAAGGGAAAAAAAACGCTCATGTACTTAGATTTTGGTGCACTCACCTACGTGTATCTCAAAGCGTCAATTACGATTTGGGACGTTAAACACCGCGAATCAAGAATAAAAAAAAACAACAGAATGCAAAATCAATTCGAAAAGCAGAACCTTGCACGAAGCGATACGAACGCGCTGCGGGCTTTTTTCTTTTTTCCTTGTTTTTTTTTTGTTGCGACACTGCTTTGCGTCAGCTATAGCAACAGGGCCCTTGGTCGGTAACCACGCGATGTCGTATGCGCAGTCATGTGCCCCTTGTCTACACTGGCGCTTAGGTTAGAGGGCAGCCACAGAGCAACTGCTGACGCCTGCTGGCCTGCAGGTGCGTACCCCTAAAGGTGGGGAAGAGGGATTGGGAGGGGGGGGGGGGGTGTAACTTTGGCTGCACGCAGCGCACGGAGATCGCGTGGCAGGCACGTGCAGCGCGACTCGTAGTCGCCGCACGTGCAACACGCACCAACGAGAGGGCGTGCGCACTCAATTCGCCACGGCCTGGCGCCCCCCTGCGCGCGCCTCGCGGCTCGATCGAAACTGCCGTGCAGGGAAGCAGTCGCTCCCCCTCCAGGCATGGCCGCGAACCGCTGGGGCCGTGAGGGCTCTTCGCTCCGCTGCTGCCGCGACGCCGTGCAGATGCAGACTGCTTCGAGATACCGCGGGAGCGGTTGTTGCTTTATCGAATGCGGTAGATTTGCAAGTGAAGTTAACGGTCGTTCGGTGTGGGGCAGCAAGTAGCCGCTGAGAGTACTCAGCCTAAGACAGGTCCACGAGTTCTGGACACTTGCCCTTTCGCGGCCAGTTGTTGGACGTTACCGTAATGAATCAGCGTGACTCAATTGGCAGCACCTTTAAAACGAGATAATTCAATATATCGGCCGTATTTCAACAATTTTCAGTTAGCAACGTTGAGAGGGCACTCCTTCTGATGACATACGCATTTGCGGCACTTAATTGGAAACTCCATGCTGTGTTCTAGCAGTGTCTTTGTACTGACCAAAACACTGATCTAATTCTACTGCACTGTAATGGTGGATAGGCTCTACCAGACAATCATTGTCTGCATACAATCTTGTGGACTTGTGTCGATAGAAGGCCGACTTGTGTCGGAGACAATGTAGGAAATAGAAATAAATTAGTAATTAAGCAGGAAGTTGATGCCAGGTAGATAGAATAAAAAATTTGAGAACGCAAAAGTTCTTTCATATGACCATTTTTAAAGAATTCGCTTATCTAAATCAAACCATTGAATCTATTTTTTAAATGATGAAGAGTCGCATTTGATTGCACGGAGCTCGAACATGTGTTCGTGGTTTTACGGTTTTCATTACAGCTTTTGTCTTGTTCTCTCTATTTTCCTTCTTTCTTTGCACTTTCAGGAATGATTCATTCAAGCATGTTCACCTCATAATTTTTATTAAGGATAACGACTTGACGTTCTTCGGGTTTGAGAAGAAGTTGATTACACATATTCTAAATATGAAATTACTGGTTTAAGAAACAAGGGGGAGGGGGTACATTTTTGGCATTGCAAGTACCTGCATTACTGCAGAATAGTTATTCTGTTGCAGTAACCAAGGTGAAATGAGCATGAAGACCAAGGGGATCCGAGAGGCTCAGCTTTGTGCGAGTCACAACCATGCTACCAAACAGGCAGTGCAGCCAGAGAAAGCATAAGAGCAATTTAATTGTTACGTTTAGTTGAAGTGTAGAAATAATAAAGTAAAAGAAAATGAAAATGGACGCAAATTTAACGAGCTGCAGTTGTGAGCCGAAGCCATATTACGCTTGCGGTGCTTTACCAATTCAGCTACCATGGTGGCCGTCCTTCTGGCCACTTTCTTGGCTATTTGTCTACGTGTACAAGGTTAGCCCTGGGAGTTTTAGCCAGCGTCACCCATGGCCAAGGCGATGCTGGCTTCAAAATAAAAAAAAAAAAACGTTTTTATACAATAAAGGGTACACGGTACAGCAGGGTTGAGGGACAGCTGCCAAAGCTTGAATATCGCTACGCAGATATTGAGATATTGTGATGTCGTCCGATTGCATGGCGCTGTTCGTTAATAGGCTGCAGAAAATAAGGTTGATGTGCGCACAGTTGCTGAAATAAATGGTGCCATTCTGCATTATACGCCACTGTAAGGAATACTCTTGAACACTCGTAGAACATTGTAGTATTAACCTGTTTGCTACATTTTCCAATGCGAATGACGAAATTACTGGTCATTTTGAAAAAGTATAAATTCAACGTAACAGGGAGACGTAATCACTTTGAAGTAAAGACGGCTACGCCTTTCCTATATAGTCATACAAAGTGAGAGCATGAAAAGTTACAAGGAAGAAAACATTAGAGAAAAATGCAGACCCGCACCACGTGGCCAAGCTCAGGAAGAGATCGAACTCAAGGAGACCAAAGGAAGCACATAGTGAGTCCAAATGTGCTCCGAAATCTGGATGGCCCGTAAACACCATACAAGCACACACCCTTACAAACATAAATACCTAGTGTACCAGACAAAATGACTTTACAAAAAAAAAAAAAAACTAGAAAAGAAACACGCCATGTCTTCACAGTTTTTATGAACTCAATAAATAACGAGAATTACTTATGCAAATGCAGTTATTTATTTATTTATTTATTTATTTATTTATTTATTTATTTATTTATTTATTTATTTATTTATTTATTTATTTATACGCAAGATATACATGGGTGCATTGCATAGGTACATTGAAGTGCAACGATTTCACCACTGTTCGGGAAAAAAAGAACATCAAGCAAGTGCGCAGCATTTCCTCCATGCTGGTTGCAACATCCATAGGCCAAGTAGGTTGGAAACAGTCGAAGGCCAGCGTGGTTGGCGGACGTTGAATTGATGTTCTGTAGACGTCGCTAGTGCGCAGATGCGAGTGGCAATATAGCAGTACAATTGACGCATCTCATCATCGTCGTGAGCGCATGAAGAAGGAGATGAGAGCATCTTGACGCTGTACAGTAAGTGATCTGTGCAAGCTGTAGGAAGACTGTCGGCGCCTCTCAGTATCTCAAGACCTAAAGGCAAGTCCTGGTGTGGGCTCACTTAGTTAAGAAACGACACTTTCGTTGTGTTTGTAAATCAGGTTCGTTTACACAACCACCCTATCGATGAGTTCCAAGACGTGTCCCGTATACCGTCTGGTGATAAGGGAACGATGCTACAGTCTTAAATTTAGAGCGAAGCTCTAAGGGCCCGTTCCTGTGGCGAGCGGCGGCGGCGGCGCCTTAACCGAGTGAACGAGTGCAAAAGCGAAATATGAAAGAGCGAACGTGGAGCGGCAGAAGAAATACGCGAGCCGCGAACAGCGGAGACTAATGAGAGCGGCCCCTTCAGTGACGATCGTGCGGGAAAATGCTTTCATGCGGACCCACCTGACCACTCGATGCGTACTCCTACCTGGTCTCAGCCGGACCGCTCGTTTCGTACTATCGTCTGCTCGCGTCAGCTCTCGCTCGCGCTTGTTTCGTTTGCTTGGTATAGCCTCGTTCGCGTTTGTTTCGGTTGTCATGGTTCGCGATTGTTCTGTATTCTGATTGTATGCGCGACGCGAATTGTGTCGTACTTTCTGGAAGCCAAATGGCACCAGTGATTACACTGGAACCTTCGACGAGTCATGTATGAAATCTGATGCGCTTGACCCACAGATCAGGTTTTCGACGATCGGTGACTCTGCTACATGTCTCTCAAATTCTTTGCCTCAATATATCGCGAAATGAAAACTCCTATGGAGCTGCGCTCAAGTTTCGCATGAGGGAGTATCGTAATCGTCAGTGAATTTTTTTATTATCTGCCTTTGCCAGCTAATCCGGGATTTCTTTTCATTCAATGTCGGTATGTACCAGGATTCACTGGAATACCACATTGTGTTCCTTGTTTTCAGCAGCTTGAGTCAGTTCTCTGGCTGACGGTTTCTCTCGTAAAGAAAATTAGCGGCCAATTTGTCCCCTTGAAAACGGTGCGATTGGTGCGTTGGTTGTAAGCCATACGGTTTGCAGAGTGCACACGTGGAATAAATTGAGTACACTGGTTGAGTTACTCCTCGCGCCGTTTTCAAGAAGATGCCGTATGCGCAAATTTACATAACAATAAAAAATATCACTCGTAAATCTGCCTACCTCGCACGTGCCCAGGAAACCCAGAGGCATGCAGCCCAACGGTCTTACGGTAGACTGAGGCTAAGCAGGTACCTAAGCTAGTGGGGAAGGGGGAGGGAGGCATCACTACATATAGTACGTCCCGCTGCACACAAAGCGCTTAAATCGGAGCAGAAAAGAATGATTGTTCAAACGGAAGATAACGCGTCCCTTCGTCTGTTTTATTGCGAGTGCTCTAAGCGCGACAAATGCGAGTCTCCGCTTCCACAAGGAGGTGATGGGGGGACGGAAGTGGTGGAGTTGCCAGGCCATTGACGCCTGCCGCACGGGGACCCGCCTATGGATTGCATGGGCGTCGGCTCCCGCTGCGCCATCGGCGGATCGCGTCCCGCCTTAAGCGCCACTTTCCCCAATCACGGCGGCGCACTGCCGAGAAAGCGCCCTTTCAGGTGCTCTCTTGCAGCCAGCAGCGTCGTCTCTCCCGGTCGGTTTCAAAGCACCTCCTCGCTCTTAGCGCCGCGGCATCGTCGTTCGATGTCTTCTCGCGTGGCGTGGGTCGCGAGAGCCGTGGGCTCAGTCTCGAGAGAACATCGTTAACGTCTTTTGCGCGCATATTTAGCTGCTGACCTACAACATTTGCAATCGCAAAAGTATAATGAGATGGTGATTTCTTTCTTTTCTTTATGTAAAGAAAGCCAGGTTAGGAAATGGGCTCTGGTAGTAGATCTTTTGCACATCTGTGCTTCGGTTCCTCTCAGTTATTCACATCTGATGTCACAGGGAGCCTTCAGTTGTGTCCTTTCCAACGAAAGCCGACGTTGTCCGGTCTCTTTGTGTGGAAGAAAAGGACAGATTCGGTATCATGCCGTAGCACCAGAGGCAGCAAGCACAGGCGTAGAAAATCGAAAAAATTAAGTATACTTAAATATAGTGAAGTTATAAACCACTGTATCATTACAGGCCATATAGTAAGTCGAGTAAAAAAATCACTTGGGACACACTACACAATTTGACTAAACAAGAAATTACACTTTTCACACTTTTATTGTGGCAGACGTATACACTGCAAGGCTAATGCATCTTTGAACACATCACACACGCTGCAATAAAACGGAAAAAAGCATAGTGGGAATCAACGGAACCAGTTGTTATCGTAGTTAATCAGCAATTGAGAGGTAGTGTCTGCCTTTCTTTTTTTCGGACTGGGATAAGTTAACGCGTCTTTGAAGTTTTTCTCGTATAATATTGTCATTATTTAGGGGACACGATATATGTAAGCTTAGTATTTGTGTTTGGTATCTTGCCTGCACTCTGTAGGTGTTTCAGTTCTCAAGTCTAAGAGTATAAGGAGTTTCTTTTTCGCGATATGTGTCCTCAAAGCTGTGAAGATCTGCTCTTCTCTGCCGAAACACTTCAAGAGAATGTAGGTGGGAATAAACATTTTTCGGAAAACAGCTCGTGTTTTTTTTTTAAGTGCGAATTGGTATTGGTATATGACAATATAAAATTTCCTAAACGAAGAACGTTGTAATGTTTCCATAAGGACGTGTTGAAATAGCGAAAATTCCCAATCAAATGGAATAGGGATGTTAGAGAGAAACAACCTCCGAATGTCGAATCTCACATATAATATTTGGTTTCTAAACGCAGTTAAATATAAAGTTTGCGTGTAGTTCTATTGCAACAACAAAAATAAAAAAAAGAGCGCATTGACATTATTTACATTGCGTATTTGCAGGCATATGTAAATACGGTTAATACTGCTCACACATTGACTTCCGGTCAATTCAGGAGCATGTAGACGAGAAACAGCTGCTTGCAGTTATCCTGTGCACCATGACAATGACAATAAAAAAAAGGATATAGCGTGCCACCATTATGTACGCAGAATGTTGAGTTCGTTCAAAGAAAGAAGTGGGATACTACAGCATTGTACGTTTTTTTTTTTTTTCAGGAATGGAAACATATGATGCGAATGGCCGAATAACAAATTGCTTTGCTTGAATCGAGACCACAAATTCGCATTTAGGCTGTGTAAAAGGTGAGGCATTCATCATTAATGACCGAAACTAATTGAACTTACACGTCGCCGTGCGTTGGCTTGCGAACTCGTGCCTCTGTGCAGCGTCCGCAGCTCCTCCTGCAGCAGAATCATTCAGAACATTCCGCACTTCCATCGTTCTCTCTCCTTTGAGACTGCAGTGAGTGTTGTTGCCCCTTAAGTATTCGAAAGAAACAAATGTTTGACAATTTCGAGTAGTGAATACTCGAATGGAACACGAATCGAATAGCAATGACTATTCGATTCGCATTCAAACGTTTGAACATTCGCACGCCTCTATCGCTGCAAAGTGAATATTGTTGCCGCGATGGTGCGACGGAGGGGGGGGGGGGCTGATTATCATCTTGTCAGTTGTTAGTCAGCGCTTTGCCTTGCCTAGCTTTTTAGGTTGTCCCGGAGGAGACTATTCCAACAGCACATCCTTGCTTCCGTATGGGTTAGGACATGAACTCGTGGAGTGCAACTTTTTTTTAATTTCCAGCTACGTATGGTCAGCAGCGTCTTCGAGGCGCAGTGAGGTTAAAAGTATGTTGTATCTGCAGCATGTACGTGAAGGCGACCATACTGAACCAAAGTGGAAGGGCAAAAAAAGAACAAAACAAAACAAAATGCTTTTGTAATGCGATTACAAGCGTCATTAAGAGGAATCGGTCGAGTACACTGCACAAATTGTGAACTTCTCGTGTGAAGTCTAAAGGTGCGCACCTTTCCGAGTCAACCACAAAGCTCCGAGGGTAGACGCCATCAGCGAGGGACAGGCGACCTCAGACGTATGTCTACGTCTACGTCCATATTTATGCGTATATTATGCTGTCTTCACAGCTTGGTACGAACAGTTTCTTTCTTTCTTTTTGTATTTGTTTCTCGTGTTGCTTTTTTCTTTCTTCTTCTTGTACGGGTGTACGACATACACTGCTGTTTTGCCGCTGTTGCCACTGCCTGTAGGTCCCCAGGCCTCGTCAAGCTGCTCAATGAGCAGCTTTTTGTCTGCGATCCATTTTTCCTTGAGGAAAAATAAAACTCATTCTGATTCTTAGAGAAACTGTCTCCCTTGTCGGCTTCGTCAGAATTGCAACATTGGAACAGGACTTAAGACGACAGCTGTCCGCTGAGCTGTCTATTTAGCCATCTGCGGCGAGTATTGGAATTCAGTCATAGGTTCGATGGATTCGCCACTAAGTTCGACGCCTTCTCTCAACAAACAATATTCTACATGGCTTCTCGAATGGTCCCCTGAAATAACTTTTCTTGAATCCCGTGCAACATGTTGGAATGGGTGCTTCAGAAGGATAGTTTGCTGGGCGAGTTTGTATTTCATTCAGACAAGCAGCGCCAAATATAAGTGCACAAATAAATAAATAAATAAATAAATAAATAAATAAATAAATAAATAAATAAAAACAGGAATCATGCTTATTGAACGCGCATGTTGGAATCTATTTGGAGCGAAGACATGTCCACTTCGGACATGTCCCGAGAAGTTCTTCAACAGCTGCAACGATTGTCATTGCACAGGATCACCACCCGATCACCACACATATCGTCCGTGAGACACTTTTTGACCTTTTTAGGCTACCATCCAACCATTTAGCCGAAGACCACAGGTTACATTCTGTAGTATTCGATACCATCAAGCTTCAAGCCTGCGAAACGCCCAACATCGGCATTGTGGTGTCTCCGGCAAATTCACGTGTGCCACTCAATTCCACGGATTGCTGAGAAGGCAGACTTCTCACCGCTAGCCTTGAAGCAGTTGTCTCTGCTTCTCCTCAACGAGTCTTATTTTGACCGCATACACATTTACACGGACGGTTCCACCAATTCAAGCAGCTCTACCGGAGCAGTAGTTGCTCCATCAGACGCCGTCTCTTTGCAAATGAAATATTCGCACAATACAACGTCTGCAGCAGCAGAACTTGCGGCTCGTCATGGTGCACTCAAGTGCGTGCTCCAGCGGCCACCAAATCGCTGGGCCATTTTCTGCGATTCCAAATCAGCTCTACAAACTCTGCAGTTTGCCCTACGTCATGAGTTATACGAGCAGATAGTGTACGAAATAAGGCACGCTCATAATCACGTGCTATAACCACGACATAATCACGACATTGTGTTTCGATGGTTTCCAAGCCATTGGGGAATTGTCGGCAACGACAGCGCCGGTAAAGCTGCGCGTTCGGTTCACCAAAAACATCAGCGGGTTCCTATACCACTTTCAAGAACTGATGCTGTGCGACAACTTCAATCACTCGCTCACCACATCACGCTTCTACAATGGAATTCACCGGGTTTCACCAACTCACGCTTGCCCTCTCTCGACCCCAACTTGCGACTTCGCCTGCCACCTGGACCCTCCCTTCACGAAACAACTTTACTGTGTCGCATTTGATTGGGCGTCGCATTTACAAATTCCTATTCATTCGTGATATGGATGGCCCACAGTGCGGCGTGCAATTTGTGCGGGTGCGATGAGATTATAGAGCACCTTCTGTGTCACTGCCACTGTACGTCGTTGAGTGTCCTCTGACACTCAACGGCGTACTTTACAAGCGAAACTCAACGTGCTAGACAATAGAGCGCTCTTAGAACGAAAGATCCTTGGACCATGGCCCATGGATTATTGCATGCAAAAGGCCACAAGAGCCCTTTTGCTTTTCTTGAAGGACGCTGGATTGTATGAACGCTTGTGACGGTGGGGATTTCGCTGCGACTGATTGTGAATGACTGACTATAATTTTTCTTTTCTCTCCCTATCTGTTCTCCATTTTTCCCTTCCCCAAGCGTAGGGTAGCCAACCGGGCACGTCCTCGGTTAACCTCCCTACCTTTCCCTTTTTGTTTCTCTTTCTCTCTCTCTCTCTCTCTTTGAGAAGACAATTTCACGGGAGAGATATGAAACTCTCCTGGCCAAAGTCTTGCCGACGTTGTGCATGCATTTGAGTGAAATTTTACGTCAATACATAAACAAATAAAGCTTTGTCTTTTAAAAACACGACAGCACTGTCCCTCTCTTCTCATTGTTGCGTGTATTTCACCCTACTTGTCTCGAAGAACGAGTACCATGACGTTCAAGGAATACATTCCCGAAATATATATATATATATATATATATATATATATATATATATATATATATATATATATATATATATATATATATATATATATATATATTAAAAGTATGTAAATTTATCGGAGATACAAAAAGCGCAATGGTACGTCCTTCATTCCTACTCAACCCATCGGGTCCTCTCAGTGGGTGACGCCGACCGCTATGCGTCACGTATTCGTTCATTGTCATTTTTTTCTCTCTGCGGAGCATTCATGGCAATCTTTGGAGATGGTCGTCTGACGAAGGGTGCCCGGTAGCGATATAAAGGCGGTGACAGCACGTAATTTCAAGATTGGGTTGTGTCTTTCAATAGCGCGTCATGTTGCTTCATTGGATGCACGTGTCGGCTAAAGATTAATCGTCGTGTCGGTGCGACGATTAATCAAGATAAAGAGCTCGCAAAGTAATAATGACACAATGTAAGCTTTAAAATTGATTCGAATTTCTTCATCCAGAGATAATGGCTCGCGTGAGCACCGTAAACGAAATCACGTCTGCTTCGATAACACCAGCAAACTTCATGGCCGCTTGGCATTCAAATCAAATCAAATCAAACCAACTTTATTCGCCACTTTACATGCTGGACGGTCATTTTGAGCTAAACGCTACAGATGTAGCTCGACGTGACCCCAAAGACCAGACACGGCAGTAGTACAGCAAACAGAGTATGAACATGTACAATAATTCACATGTAATTCCAGCGAGAGCTGGAATTCCTCACGAACGGAACTACTGAAACATAATTTCCATCACGGAGAGTTACCTGTGTTTGAAAAAGTTTTAGCACAATGAATTTCACACAACACTACTATAGCAATACTTGATATACAAAATAATCTAACAACAGCTATACAACGCAGCATGAGATTGACTTTTTAGTACTTTAACATTTGCTAAGAATATATACGAAACAGGTTGTACAATATATACTGATAACGATACACAAAGGCAGAATAATAATCACATCGCATACAAGTGAACAAAGTACGAGAGCAGTTTTTTCCTACTAAAATTCTCAATATGTTTGTATTTGATCAAAGTGAATTGTAGGGTATGTATTACCTACTGATGTTTATAGAGTGTTCTGACGTATAGAATTGACCGTATATCAGGATTTCTCGTGTTCGCATTAATGCGATGATGCTCTAAGGCGCCTAATTGTTTTACGTAGTTCCTAGCAAATTCTGAAGAATATCGTGTAATATGTAATAAAAGCAAAGTGTATAGTCTAATTCGAATAACGTTATACTTAGGGAACGTCTATCGGGTGCTTGAATAGTAAACCTATATTTACAACATAGCAAATTATTTTCTTCTGTAACATAAAACTGTATGGATGTTGGTTTTGGTGGTTGTACACCACATTAAAGCGTAATAATATAAGTGTGCATTAAATAATTGAGTATAAATCCGCACTTTGGCTCTTATCGGATGTATATTACGACATCGCGATACAACCCCTGTCCCGGAAGAAAGATTTTTATAGTGATAATTTACGTGCATGTCCAAAGATAGGTGCGAAGAGAAATAAACTCCAAGAATTTTTTGACTGTCAATGATTTATATATTTCGACCTTCAAATGTGGTAGTATAGTTCAACTGGAGCAACTTATTCCTGGAGCAAAAAATAATTGTAGCTTCAGTCTGATTAATTTTAATCTGATTTAGCGGAGACCAGGTCGATAATCTTTAAAGCAGTTCATTACAAACGTCTGTTAAATTGTGCACATCATTTCCAGATAACATGCCAGTGCTGTCATCCGCATATATAACGAATTGAGCGTTAGTATCAATTTTTACGATATCATTGGCGTAGACATTAAATAAAAGCGGTCCTAGTATGCTTCCTTGTGGTACGCCAAATCTGTTCATTAGGAAAGACAACGTGTGACCTTTCCCGTGCGCGCCCTGGAATCTGTCACTGAGACTTCGCGCTGCTTAACAGTAATTCTCCGGCAGTTGTATTGCATCGTGTGTTCTCGATTGGAATAATTGTTTTCTACCTCTCATCGAAAACAAACAAAATAAGAAAAAAAAAAGGTAGAATTTTGTCGTCTGTCTTTCATATTACTGAGAAAAAGCACGAAACTAGAACAGTAGAGAGACACAACGCCGTGCTCGGTCTCTGCTTTGGGACCACCAAAATTTAAAAGAGGGAGAGAAAGAAAGAATGAAAGAACAAATAAATTCTGGGGTTTTACGTAAAACCCCACAATTTATTCTGATTATGAGGCACGCCGTAGCGGAGGACTACGGAATAATTTTGACAACCTGATTTCGTTAACGCGCACCTAAATCAACGCGCTCAAGTATTTTTGAATTTCGTCTAAATTGGGGAGCCCCATACGGGTTTCACATTTTTTCCACTTCCACGAACTTTCCCCCACCTAGCCGGCTTTCGCAGAACTTATTTGGCAAAAGAAAATTTCAACTGTAACGGAAATTTTTGCTCGCGATATGATGCCGACGATCTGCATCGGAGATCAATTGTTCGTGCACCTTCATGCGGCTGCCTGCAGAGACAGATCGCAAGGGAATATATATATATATATATATATATATATATATATACACATATTGTAAGCATTTATGCGGACTTCATCTTCATCTGTACACAGTCATCATCAATCATCGGCTCGTGTTCGTTTTTGCATCGGCGCCATTTTTCCTTTTTGGATTAAAGCGTCGTCTCGACCATGGTACTTCATTATATATATATATATCAGATTTAATGCACACATCTTGAAATCTGGTGTGGAACGAAGTATTCATAAAGTGGTCATTCAAAGGCTATAAATTTAGCCAATTAATTCAGGCGTCTCTCGCGTAAAGGAGGAGGAGAAGTATATTTTAATGAAGAGAAAAGAGAGGAGAGGTCGGCCCGGAGAGCGTGCCTCTAGCCTGCTACTCCTCACTGGGGAAAGAGGAAGTGGGAAATACATGGAAAGGTAGGTGGCTGGTGACTATGATATGGAAGAATGAACTACTATATATACGTTGTCCAATACGCGGATACAGGCTTTAGACACAATACACGTAGGAGTAATCTTGTCCACAGAAAACGTTATCGCGCACACACATTTCGCACTATCTTCGCGTCTTACAGGTCTTCGAAACGACAACCTAAGCCAGTCTCACATACAAAGTTCAAGAGTGATTTTATGGTGCTTTGGCATGGTCAACTTTTCTCCACGCGTCAACACTAGACTTAAGCGCCCTTCACTCAGCCGCATTTTGAAGGCACACGCATGGTATGTGAGCTGTTACCTCAGGAGCGTGACGGACGCTACAGTCAGGGTCTCGTTCTCGTCCAATCTTGTGAGGGAATCGGTGAGTGTACGCCACACTGAGCCGTAATCGATAGATGAGTGTTTCCTTGCTTCTGCGCAACCTATGTGGAAGCCGGAGTCGCAAACCAGCATCAAGGCTATGGAGGAGCTCTTGCCGATGTTCGGGGCTGTCCTATTGTCGCGCCATAGAGGTTTTGATCGAGTTATGGAGCAAGGCGTTGATGTCATATCGTGAAAAATGAAGTTTTATAATGTTTTTTTTTTCATTGCTTTCGCGTCAGCCTGTTCATTTCCACCTATTCCACAATGGCTAGGAATCCACTGCAGCACGATGGTATGCTCTGATTGAGACGTCTCAGCAAGCACGGACGTGATATCATAAACCAGAGGACTATATGCGGTTCTGTGATTCATATAATTGCTGATGAGTTGCAGTGCTGGTTTTGAGTCGCAGAACACTGTTCATTTCTCGAGGCTTTATTACAGTATGCAGCGGATTACTTCGCGAACTCCAATCAACTCAGCTGCTGTAGACGACGTTCTGTGTCATATCTTGACTCGTTGTGCGATCCCCATTCCAGGTACCATATAAGCTGCCGCGGAAGAAGTCTGTGGTGGCGTAAAGGAAACTGACGCGAGAGCACGTATGGTGCAAATGGGGCCACCTGTGGAGACACACGCGGCTATCATCTCAAGGAGCTAGCTGGTGTTGGCAAAGACTGAAGTATCCGTTCGACTGGGGTCTACTGTTTAGAACATCGGGCCGTTGTGCTGGGGCACCGACGTTTGATCCCACCGCTGGACACGCGATTAAGTTCTTTATTTAGGTATCAGCTATTCGGCGAGACAGCATGCAGTAGCCATGGTCAGGAATCTCCGAGAGGGTTCGCAAAGACAGCTTCGCTTTAAAATTCAAATAACGAGTGAGTCCCTTATAACATACACTTTCAGCAAACCCAGCCTTTTAGTGTAGACACACGCGCACGTACAGTGACTCTGATCGTGACGGGCTTGATGAGGACGCCCTTTCCCGTTTAACCCAAGAGCAGTCGTGCGAAGAAAGGACGACCGCGTTAGCACCACTGCGATCACCCCGTGGAAAGGAGAACTAACAGAAATTGCCGCCATCAATAAGTGGTAGAAACAAGGAAAAAGGCTTCCGTCAGTGTACACGCACGTACATGCTCATCGACTTGGTTCTATTTCCATGTCCGCGCCACTTTCGTAGCTCGGTGTACAATTGACGCCGCCTGCTGCGTGCACGTATTACGTATACGCGAACGCAATCAGGCAGAACTCAAGCGCCCACGACACCCGTTTTTCTCGCGGCGAGAAAACCGACAGCGAGGCGGCAGCGCAGCGCCTCGGCACCGAGCTAGAGCCACGAGCCGGTGCGATTGAGCAATTTGTTCTCATCGCTGGGCGGGGACGCACGCGGCGCGCATAACCCGTTGCGACGATTATTTTCCGCCCGATGACTCAGGTGATCAGCATTTTTTGTCACCCCCCCCCCTCTCCCTCATCGCACTTCTTTCTTCTTCCGGCGAGGTCCAAAGCGGAGACAAGAAAGGCGACACAGTCAAGTGCGCCAATTGCCGCCCCATCGCCCAGAAGCCCCACGACGAGCAGCAGCGGAGAGGAGACGGGGACGCGGCTGGAAGGGTGCGGAGTCAAGTGCGCTTAATTAATAACCGCGCTACGATTCCGGGTAGCTCCCACGGTCTGTCTCTATTCGTTTTGGCCGGGCAAGGGTGACAAAAAATATGGGTTAGGGCACGCGGCGCGACGGCTCCGACGCGGTCTGGAGTGGTGTCTGGAAGCGGCCTTGTCACATATATTTGTCCGGGGTTGTTGTACCGAGCGTGCTGTTGTTTACCGATGGTAGAAATGACGTTAATTTGTGGCCTGCCACAATTGGTGGCGGAAATGGCGATGCGAACGCGGTGCTGATTGATTAACAAGAAGCGCAAAGAACACGGAGGCGACCGCTGCAGAGGCAGAGCTCTATCAAAGTGTCGTTTGCTTTAGTAATGTACGGTGTTATATCAAAGCGAAAAAAAAAAACAATAATAAAAAGACAGGGGGGATCGGGTAAGCCTTATTGGGCTCCACACTAAGGCCGTCGGGTAAGGCTACTTGCATGACAACGGATGGTTTTAGAAATAGAGGTCTCAAGATTAGCGGTTGCCATCGGCCCTGCTCGCGCGAGCATGCAGGCACGCGCTCACGCACTCACGCACCGAAAATTGTTGCGCGCATGCGCGATGCCAACGACGCTATGGTCTGGCTAATCGTCCATTCAGAATCCACATGCGTCCTCTCTCCGACTTAGGTCGGGGAAAGCCGTATGGCTAAGTTTCTGGACAATATGCAGTTCAAGGCCACGATTTTGTAGCGAAGCTTCCCGCTCGTCTCTGTGCTGCTCGTATCATCCACCGTTCACGGCCGGCTTATTTTATTGATAAAGTAGACGGAGCGTCACTATAACCACTGAGGATCGAAGCGCGAAGAGAAGTAGCATCGGAAAAGGCAACGCTACAATGTTGCGGTCCATATTCAGCTTCGTGTCTTATAGAATCTTCACTCTCTAATCTCGCTATGTGGCTCAGAAGCAACAAATATTATGTGTGGAGCACCTGTACTACCTATACTCGGCGCTACCTGCAGGTTTAGGCAGAGTTATTTTAGTTTCGTAGAATGTATAGCACTATCGTAAGGTGGACATCCACCAAGAAGCTCTAGGCCAGTTGTTGAGACGATAGTCGAACTCTTACCCCGTCGGTTTCAAGGCCGACAGTCATGCATCGGCAAAGCCATGAGAACATCACTGCCAGCTTGCGCTATTGAGAGCATGCTGCTGATTCCGAAGCTATACCAGTAGCCCCCACCTGAGCGTGAAAAAGTGTTCTCACGACGCTGATGAAGTGTAAGACGACCATGAACCTGTCATCAAGTCATGTATCGTAAGGCGAGACGTGCGATGACGACGCTGACCAAAGGCGCGAGTAGCAGAAACATCGTAGCTACACACACATATAGTGCTGAAAGAGGCAGGGCTAGACCATCACGAGCGCAACACACCACACCCATCTCAGCGTTGTGCCTGCCCTAAGTCCCTCTCGTTCTGTAGCGCTATGGTCAGAATTTTTTAATTCTGGAATAAGCACAAATCAGCAACATTTTCCTGATAATGTCAGAATTTCGAAATTTTCATTTAGGCATCTGCATTCACGTTTTCCTGTACGCTAACTTCACCTTCACGGGGGCTGCGGACCAAACAAGCTGTTCTGCGAGCCGCTTCATGAGCGAGGCCTTTTTTAGTTCTGAGAAAGGAGCAGGAAGTTTGGTCATTCAAGCTTTGTATTTCAGTTGTGCACCGTAGTAGGTGGGTTGGGTTGAAAGGAGGGTTGTAGTGTACCATCATCCCCGTCAATGAAAAAAATGATGATGGCGGCAATGAACTTCCTTTGAATTTTCACAAGTATAATAAAAAGAACGGCAAGGACTTGATTTGTTCTTCGGTTCACAAAACTCTATGCTGCGAACAGCAGTTCTGCGAAATCTCTGGCCATACGGCTCTCTATCCTCGAGTCCAATCGAAGCGCTTCGTGCGGCATATTGCACATAACTTTAACCGGCGCGAATTCTTTTAAGAGCGCAGCTCTTAGACGTCCGTTTCGCGTTGAGCGTCGGCGTATCTCGGCGTGCCTCGGCACCCCTCGTAACTGACCGAACGAGCACATCGAAAGAAGAGCGAACGCGGAGCTCAGCAGGTGATGAAAGGCGGCGATAGCGAAGAGAGCGTGAGGAGGAGTGTGCAGCGTTACCATGAGGGGGAACGCGGAGGATGAGTGTATGGCGAAATCGTGAGAAGAAACGCTTAGTACCAAGCAAGATGTGCTCTGCAGTGACGATGACTACGAGATGGTGCCAGAGTAATGAGTTATTATTATTATTTGTTTTGAACACATATACACATATACACAGTTAACAGGAAAGGGAAAGCGACGAGCAGGCTGGCAACTTCCACCGGAAGGGGCCCAACGCCTGCCTGCTCTTCTGAAGTGAGGTGACAGCAACACAGAAATAGCAGATAGGAAGGAGGGGAGGAGAGAGAAAAGGAAGAGCAACAGGACAAATCTAAAGACCAAAGTAGAACACAGTACACTACGCACGTTGTTCTGCCGAGTTTCGACTCTGCAGCCGGAATTAAAGTGACGCCGCGTCGAACAGCTTCCACAATTACGAATCACATCCATAGCTAGTTCCCTATGCGGCTAATTGTGCGCTATAATGCGTGTCAGACATATGGAATCAGACATATGGAAACAAAGCACTGCATGAGCGGAGGTCTGTCTGCGGCGGCTGTTGTGAATCGCTCCCACGCGTCACCCATGCGCTTGCCTCTCGCGATACCCAGATTAGCGATGCAGTCGCGCCACACTTCGCTCCGTTTGTAACGTGCTGTACGAGACAGATTGTCCGCGCCAGCCAATATATCGCAGAAGGAAAACACGTATAGAGCTGCGCTCAAATTTCGCATTAGGTCGGTGAATTTTTTCTTTTCCTTTTATTGTTCATTTCTGGCCTTACACCCACTATCCCGAAGCCCTTTCTACTACGCATCGTTCTGAGCAGCTCGCGTAACCTGCTCAGCCGGTAAAGGCCACTCTCAGCCCATTTCCTATAGCTTACAACAGTTAGATAGTAATTTTATTCATATCAATTCTCGTACACCAAAATCAGGTCTATCAAAGCCTCACCAAGGGCTTGATCGCAGTAGATGGTGGACGTTACATGGCTCGACTCGAAGACAATAAGCTGTGGTTTTATTCAGCGCACCACCACGCAATTACTGAATCGAAAGCATCAAGTGGCCCATTGAGTGAAAAAGCCGGTGTCTGTAGCATAAAACGGCACCTAAATTCACATTGGATGCGACGCCACGTCACGAGCGCGCCTCGACGGTGCACAGCGGGCGAATCGGAACATCTGCGATCGCTAGCGCGCCAGGTGTTGCGTGAGGGGCGAGCGCATCGCGCCGCGACGCCACGTCACCAGCACGTCTCGGCGGAGCAGATACGGTGAAGAGACGCCGCGGGGCGAGATGGTTTGTCGTCGGCGGGGAAGTCGCGTGACTCGCGCTTGCGGATGCCGCGTTCTCGCTCTCGGAACCAGGCGCGCCGTCCCTATCTCTCTCTCTCTGTCACCTCCACTGGGATTAGCTGCTGCGCGCACGTACCAGCCTTGGTGGCTGCTGCTGCTTCCTCCGTCTCTCGTCGCGCAGGACGTCGGTGGCACACGCCGTCCTTGATTTCTCTGCAATATCTTCCAAGTGATTCCGGTCTACAGCCAACATGCTAGCGTAGAAACTGGACGAAAAAATACATAACCGACACCAATTTAATCGCAAAACTCGATAAGATACCGAGCAGCAAAACTCTAAAATATTGCTCGCAGCGCAAAACTCGAAGGACCGCTCAACGGCGTTCAGTTAGACATTAATGTTTTCGCATTCAAAACTCATAAGTGCTTAAGTGTCCTCGCTTTTGTTTATGTTGTGTGAGAAACCTCTGATAGTCTTGCGAATGGACGGATACGTTGAGCCCATTCCCCAGCTCATAACTGCATGATATTCGCAGTAGAAGGGAGTCCGATAATCATGGCCGCTGTGCAGAACTGACTCCTGAACAGAAAAGTCGGTAAGTGGGTGACTCTGTAGTTCGGGAGATCTTGCTTAGTCACCGCCCGGGAGGCAGGCAATGCTTATGCGACGCGAGCAAAGCCGGTGGTCAAAACCTTCCCTTAGAACGTCGATCCAGGTATTGTGACTTCAGGGTGGAGGACGAGAGACGGACTCTTTCCGCACACGAAGAAGAAACGAAAAACTTTATACAATATTTATAGATAGTGGATGATGATAGCGTACATGTAGCTGTAAGAGCGCATCAGGCCGACTGGGCGGCTGGAGGCGACTCTCTGTTTTCACAATGGGCCGGTTCTCCCTTAAGTCCCCTTCGGCGGCTCTTCGTCCGCAGGAACCAGTCAGCCGGGCAGGTGCTGACGTCCCCCTCGTCGAATTCGTGAATCGTCGCGGAGAAATGGGAGCTCCCGTCGCCTCGATGATATGCACGTAGTCTGGCAGCTCCCGTCGCCTCGATGAAATGCATGTGGTATGGTACAACAGTATAGAGTACAAGCAGATGTTATATGTAAAACTCAATTACGAAGTAACAAATCATGGCAACCGAAAAGCGCGATTCTTGGTAACAATCATATGAAGCCAATTCACAATGAAAAAAAAACTATCAGGGGGAATGAACTGTATTTTTCTAAATTACAAGTAAATAGAAATGCTGAATAAATCTGCGATCAAGTTCGCATTTTCATTCGTATTATTATGAATTTAAAGCTTGTAACAAATTTAATCATCATCCATTACGATTCTTTCAATTGTCCTTTGTAATAATTATACACGAAAAATCTCCCTCCCCCCCCCCCCCCCCGAGTTTTGCATGGTCGACAATCTTGCGGGAAAAAAAAAACACATTTCGTCGCTACATCCGTCCCTCTGCCTCCTGTGGCTGCATATATCTTGCACGGTCTGCATTTCTTTGATGTCGGATAGCGTAAGCGTACGCGTGATTCCTTCACGCTGCCTTACTACAAGTGACGGCAGATCACGCAGTGTAATGCCAACACGCGACGCCTATAGGCCGTCGTGTTCTGCGGATGGCTTGCTGGACGAATTTATATTCCATTCTTGCGGCAAAGAGAGCGAAAAAAATAACACGGCCTGAATGAAGATCGACCCACCGCGGTACAGCGTAGGGTCAATGGCGCTTCGCCGCTGTGCACGAAGTCGAGGGTTCGATCGCGGCCGTCAGCGGCCTCATTCTGACGAAATCGGAATGCAAGAACGATCGTGTACCGTGCATCGGTGGCACATTTAAAAATTGCAGGTTCTCGAAATTAATGCTGAGCCAACGACTATGGCGTTGTGCTGTGCTGTTTGGAGACGTTAAACGCCCCAATTTGATGTTTTTCTAATTAAAAGAAGACGCTACTGTGTCCGTCTTTCTTTCTATCGTAATATTTTTCGCGCTGCTTGCGTCAAGATTGTTTTGCGGCTTGTGCAGGGTTGTTTACATTGTTCAAAAGCTCTGAGGGCTCTGTGCACGCTATCAAAGACACTTTTGCCTATCTTTTCTTCTTTTTTTTGCCATTGAATCCTTGTTTTTTTTTTTTTTTTTAGGTCGCCCACGTGTCCGTAAAGCAAGCGCTACTGCCGAGCTCGAAATTTGTCCGCGACAGCGGTGAATGCGCGTCAACGCTTTCGGCCTGATTGCGTGCACGTGCTGGGCCTGTTTCTTATGTTTTATTTTATTTTTTCCTTTTCGCAGCGAGGATTTGGACGACCCCTCTCCAGCGCTGGCCTCCTTCCGCTGCGACTCTGGCGCCGAGGCACCCCGCGCGCGCGCGCCGCTTCCACGCTAATGCCGCGCGCGCCAGTGCCAATGAGAGGAAACTGGACCGGATCTTTACCTAATTAGAGCGAATTAGCGGATCGCACAGAGCTGCCGCCATCCTTGGGCGCCCATATAACACGGCCGCGTCGAAGGGCGGGCGCGCCCATCCCGAAAGCTTAGCATGCTGCCGGGGCAAGAAGAAAATGGAGCGAGGGTTTAATAACAAGAACTCCTTTGGCACGGAATGCTCCCCTCCTCGTGGCCGTTTGTTTTACTGTCTCGGCGTAAATCACTGGTGAGGGTCGCGTCGAAAACACGGGCCGAGACGGCGGAGGAGAAAAGCGTCGCGCGGCGAGAGGAGGAAGAACAAACCGAGCGAGGAAAAGAGGGGAGGCCGCCTAGAGGAGGAGGCGCTGTTTCGACCCTGTCAAGTTGTGCGAGGCAAGTATATAAGTGCACGACGCCCGGCGCAAGGAACAGGCCCGCCGACGTCGGCGGGAAAAGCGGCGCACCACACTGCGCACCCCCCAGAAAGCGCGGCGGGTTTGATTGCAGCCATTAGCCGTATCCTGCCTAAATAAGGGTCCCGCCAGAGCGGCGCCCGCTCTCTTAACCGCGCCAGTGGTGGAGGCGTCGGCGAGATGCCCGGCGGTGAGACGAGAGTCTCGAATCTCCCGTGAATGCAGGCGCCGCAGTTTGTCGCGCGACCGCGTGACGCGGCACGGCCACCGGTTCCCCGTGCAGCGTGCTCCTTAACCGCGGGTCCACATGCGGTCGGGGTCAGGGCCACGTCTCGTCATTTCCGGCACCTTGCTTCGGGAATCACTGAGGGCCCCTACGGGGCATGTCTAAGACGGTGGTGACCGGCGGACTGCAGGCAACCAGCGCGGAAACTTCGACTACCAACGGCAGCGCCGTATAACACACAGACCAGCGTGCGGAGAAAGCCATCTTTAGCAGGAAATGCATTCACTTTGCGTCAGCAAACTAACTTGAGGCACATGCGTCCAGCATCTGGCGCGCCTGTGCACCGGCGTGCTAGAACGCATGAGCGCATGCGCTCCTCGTAATGCGCCTCGCTACGGACAGAACTTGCCCAGACCCGCCGAGTGTTGGCGAGTCTTCATAGCAGCGCGCGTCTGTCATCGTTCAGTATATCGTACCGTTTTCGTCGCGTCCATGTCGGACGGCATCAGCGTATTTTAGTAGAACACTCAAACTGCCGTAGCGCCTTCTGGCCAGCGCCGGTTCCCGATTGGAGATAGCAACGTACGTTGTTATACGCGGTTTGAGAAATTTCGCACAGTTAGCATGTCATCGCTCTACGCATTTAAACTAGTCGCGTTCATCAGATAAACATGAGCAATGATAACACAGTAACGCAATTAGCTCAGCATAAAGGGAATATAATAATATACAACACTCCCGGTCCGAACACTGACATATTATGTGTTGCCGTAAGAATTATGGTAACCAAATGCTCTGATTTACAATGCTCACACTGCTAAATGAGCTTATGTGCAATGATGACATATACCTTGCGTTTATTTCCTTTGAGAACCTACGTGACATATCTGTACGAAATTCTTTTGAATATTCCGGGTGACCGCTTGCTATCTACCCGTTTTTTTTTTTTTTTGTAATAATAGAACTGTGCTTTGTATACATAATTTACCATCACATTCGTGCAATTCCGTAGTTTTCTGCGCGCACATTCGTGCATGCTGATCATCATCATCATCCTGTTTTATGTCCACTGCAGGACGAAGGCCTCTTCCTGCGATCTCCAATTACCCCTGTCCTGTGCCAACCGACTCCAACTAGCGCCCGCGAGTTTCCTAATTTCATCGCTACACCTAGTATTCTGCCGTCCTCGACTGCGTTTTCCTTCTCTTGGTAACCATTCTGTAACCCTAATGGTCCAACGGTTATCTAAGCGGCGCATTACATGACCTGCCCAGCTCCATTCTTTTCTCTTGATGTCAATTGGAATATCGTCTATACCCGTTTGCTCTCTGATCCACACCGCTTTCCTTCTGTCTCTTAACGTTATGCCTAGCAATCTTCGTTCCATCGCTCTTTGCGCGGTCCTTAACTTGTCCTCAAGCTTCTTTGTCAGTCTCCATGTCTCATTATGCTGTTCATTATTCTTATATATTTCTACCTTCCCGAGTACTCCAGTGAAGCGGTGCTTGTGTTTATTTCTGTTTCTGTAACCGTTGTCGCAAGCTGCCAGTTATGTGGGTGGCCACCTCGAAGCTGCTTAGTATAGCATGCTTTATGTGGTGCTTCTTCGTTTTAATCAACAAAGAAGAAAGGGAGTAAATAATAACGCAACAACTAAGATTGTCTCATAACAACTGATAAATAAGTGTATAGCTTTAAAAAAGAAAGAACAGAGAAAGGAAAACGAAGGCAAGTAGATCGTTTCGGTGCCGTGTGCAACGCTCGCCTTCGCTATACGTATATGAATATCTAGAGGAGTGCTTATGAAATCGCGCCGCCAACAATTGGTTGGCCGCAGATTTTCAACTATACAAGCTGCGTCCGTCACCAGTAGCACTACAGGGAGCTTTCGCGTGAGATCACAAACGTCCCAGCCTCTGACCTTGCTGGTACCCTAACAGGGCGGCCACGATGACGGTATTGCACCGTATCATCGCACGTACAATACTCGGTGATCGAGACGTGAAAAATCGGCCCGCACGGTGGATGGCGCTTTTTCGGCCTCTGGTGGCCACTGGGTGATAGCCGGGAGGGGGGGGGGGGGGCGCCAAGTGCCATCACAGTGCGTCAGAAAGGCCCTCGTTGTCATCGTATACGAGAAAAGCGTCTGGAAAACTTTCTACGGTCAAAGGAAGCAACACATTCGTTGTAGGCCTCAGAACCATTTATTTTGCCCGTTACTCTAGTTAAGTTGAGCCGTACATTCACAGTAAAAAATTCTCATGAATTAAGCACCAAAAAATTTAATATCGATATATGGAGATCATCTTAAAGTATTTGCGGACGCATCGGTAAGCAGCGACGCTCAAGGCGCATGCAGCAGCTCTCTTCTGCCCTTCGACTGACATACGAATGGTGTTTCGAATACCTCATCCATCCTCATCAATAGCTGCGGAGCTGGTAGCGATTGATGTTGCTCTGAAGTACGTAGAGGAAGAAATGAGCACATCGAAGGTCGTCATCCTTACAGACTCCCGTGCTGCCCTGAGCAGGCTGTTGAGAAATGATTCCAATAGCCCAATTCTATGCAGTATAATAGAGTCCGCCGATAATATCACCTCTCGTGGGGTGTCCCTCATTTCCCAGTGGATACCTTCGCACGGGGGTATTGCTGGAAATGATGAAGCTGATCGCCTCGATTCAACGTGTGCTCACAACGGGAGTTAAAATTAAATTAAATTAAATTATAGGGTTTTACGTGCCAAAACCAGTTTCTGATTATGAGGCACGCCGTAGTGGAGGACTCCGGAAATTTCGACCACCTGGGGTTCTTTAACGTGCACATAAATCTAAGTACACGGGTGTTTTCGCTTTTCGCCCCCATCGAAATGCCGCCGCCGTGGCCGGTATTCGATCCCGCGACCTCGTGCTCAGCAGCCCAACACCATAGCCACTGAGCAACCACGGCGGGTCACAACGGGAGTGACTGCCCAGAAATTTCTTGTATGTTTGACAACGCCCGTGTGTCAATCCGCCGATACATCCTAAAGCAGCACCCAGACCAGCGTGTTGCAGACGTCTCGTTCCCTCCCAGTGTTCGTGGTCGGGGCTTGCCTCGCAGTGCCAGAGCACTGTTAGTGAAATTAAGGGTTGGCTCTGTGTTGGTGCGCGAACGTTTGTATCGTCAAGGATGTGTGGACAGTCCGTCGTGTACGTCCTGTGGCTCCTGTGAGACACTTGAACACCTTATATTGGAGTGTCCCGCATTCGTCACACAACATGAACTGCTAATTAAGGAATATGGGCTCAGTGGACACAAGTGTACGACCTTTGATGATTGCCTGTTTCCGAGAGGGAGTGTTGCTCAGCGCGACCGGGCCTATAGAGCCTTGCTAAGTTTCATGCAGAAAGCTGATTTGGCCTCCCGTTTATAGACATTTTTCCGTGTTCCTACTTTCTTTTGCGCGTGTCTCGGTGATTTGTCTATTTCGTATTTTCTTTCCTATTTGTTTGTTTCCTATGTTCTTCTCTTCTTCTCCTCCTTTCATTCCTTCCTCGCGAAAGAGTAAGCAGGCGTTGTGCCCCTCTCGGTGGCAATTGTCAGCTTGCTCGCTCCCTGTTTTTTTTTTGTGTGTGTGTGTTTGTATGTTTCCACACCTAGTAACATATAATAGTAATGATTAATATCGATCAGCAATGTTGTGGCATGCTGATACGTATATGTTTGCGTGTGGAGAGCGGTTGGAGGGGGGAGTGGAAGGGAACGAGGTACGATATCAGGCTGTTGGATGTTATGACCTTATCTTCTTTTGTTGTAGCACAAGCTGAACGGCAAGGACAACAGAAATGCCCATCTGACACACACAGCGCTAACTTTCTGCAACAGATTTATTTCGGATTCTCGTCGTTATATATACACCCTCGAAACGTCATACTATCTGATGCTCTCGCGAAAGAGAATGTCACGCTAAAGCCGGATATTATATTTGGAAGCAGGCTAAGTTCCATGCAAAAAAAAAAAAAAAGAAAGAAAAAAGGGGCTACACCTTGCGAGGGGTACTAGCGCGGTATTACGAGGAGATGTTTTTACATTGCCACCAAAGCAAGCATTTGATCTCGGCAAGTATGACTATGCAAACACTACCGCACCATAAGAACGCTTGGGTGCCACACGCAAGTGCGCGCTTACAGCTGGTTCTTCATAACAAGCGCTACTCATCTGGTCACTGGCTCATTGAAATTGGAGTGTCAAGCTGCGGATTTAATACTGCGCAGCAATGGAACAACATTGGCTGGTACTTCTTGAAAACAGTTGCAATTATGTGCATTAGCGATCGACGTCCTCTCAATAAATCCTAATACCTGACAATGGTAACGTTGCTTGCGTCGCTTTTGAATAGCGACTTTCAGAACATATGGTTACATCTCGAACACAATATAAACCCCGTAACAGACATCAACAGCCACCGACTAGGACTTGATCCACCGGATGCTGGTCATGCAACGATGTTGCGGACTAATCGGATTTGTGACAGATACTACTAACCAACAAAAGGGAACACCAGAAGCAAATAATACGCGCATCTATCGCTTCACTAACCCCTCCCCCCCCCACCTCCCCCGCCTTTACTATCGTAACTCTTTGGCCAGAGACGCGGCATGTGCACGTGACAGAGAGAATAAATCATTGCGAGCATTTCACGAATCGCCACAACCAGCGCGCCTGGGGCACGCAGTGGCCAGTCTGTTGAGCAGAGCGACAGAGCGCTGCCGTGGGCTGCCCGATGCAAAATAAGTGGGCCCGAACGGAATGCCTAATTGCGGCACTGTTATGAGGAAGGCACGCACTCGCGAACGCAATCGAACGCGCGCTTGTTTGTGTGCCCCCCTCGAAGCTTCTCGCGGCTACAGCCAGCGGCGCTCGTTCCGAGGTCAGGGCGGCGGGTCTCGTCACGCCATGCGCGCCGCTGCCGCCGCAGGTCAAACAAACGTTGACGGTCGATGGCCGCAGAGATCGCCAATGCTTCTGCGCCACACCTCCATATGTCATCTTTGTCTTCTTTCTTTCTTTCTTTCTTTCTTTCTTTCTTTCTTTCTTTCTTTCTTTCTTTCTTTTTAATCAGCAGGAGAGGAGAATAGCAGGATGCGTTGTTGGGCAAGTTGGTTCATTGTAATAGGAAACATTGGTTGCGCTTTCTAGACAATCACATGTAAGAAGACAGGACAAGCGCAAACTGATACTTGGCATGATGACGGAGAAGTTGCCCGCAATGGTTTTTGACAGTGGTTCCACGCCTCTTTGCGCTTGCATAATTCTCCCCGCATACACGTTATCGTTCTTCTATTGAGCCACGAGCCCACGGGTTTGATCCCGGCCGTGGCGGCCGCATTTCAAAGGGGGCCAAATAAAAAAAAACCTCTTGCGTACTTAGGTTTGGGTGCACGTCAAAGAAATCCGAGGTGGTCGAAATGATTCTGCAGCCCTCGACAATGGCATCTCTCATAGCACCAGCGCTGCTTTGGGACGCTGAACCCTGTTGGAAAAAAAAGAGAAAAAAAAAAGAAAAAACGAAAACAAATCAGAGAGAGAGAGAGAGAGAGGTGGAGAGAGAGAGAGAGGAATATAGGAAGGCAGGGATGTTAATCAGTCAAGAGTCTGGTTGGCTACCCTACACTGGGGGAAGGGAGAAGGGGAAGCGAGAGAAGGGAGAGAGGTGTAGATACGTGTACGGATAGTACTTGAGTTAAAGCGGCTCGCGCAAACCAGACGTTCTGAGAACGTACAAAAGTGCCTTCCCTGCCTTCTGAGCCGATAATCGATGGGGACGGTGCTCTAGTACTGTCTGTTCACTATCATCGAATTTCCTCAATGTGTTGGACAAAGATTGTC
Source organism: Dermacentor andersoni (assembly GCF_023375885.2). Lineage (NCBI taxonomy): Eukaryota > Metazoa > Arthropoda > Arachnida > Ixodida > Ixodidae > Dermacentor > Dermacentor andersoni. Next base: position 303,632,135 of record NC_092814.1, read on the forward strand.
TTTGTGCTTGAAATTGAGGACAATGGCACAATAAATGGTAAATGTTCTCGCATCCGCAAACATCACATGCAGGACTATCAGCCATTCCAATTAGTGCTGAGTAGGCATTCGGGAAAAGCAAATCAAGTTATCAATAACAGCAATAGGGTGTAAAACTAGGCTAGTTGGTTTACCTTCATGGTAAAAACAGCGCAAAAATAACTACAAAGCAATGCAGAAAGGTACACAAGACGGGCGCGCAACTAACAACTGAAATGAGCAATTAGTTCTGCTCCTACCACGTGTATTTCTCTCTTGTGTTGTTGTTAATTTGGCGCTTCTTTTCTTTATTATTTGTTGTACTTATGAGATGATGTCGCCTTTAATAGGCGCCGACTACCCCTTTTCACATAAACATATGAAAAAAAGAAGGAATTAAGTTCAACGCATTAAAACTTAAAAGTCCACTCCAAATCATACTATCACAAAGTCCATCCACACAAGTACCCTAATACAATACTAAATGTGAAAGTCAACTCACAAACGCTTCTTCTATATACCAGGAATATCATTAAGAGGTTCAAGTGTTCAAAGTTGCACACATACCTGCCATCTATCCCTATTAATTGTTTACTGAGACGTCTTCTTTCCTTTTGTGCACGCCAGCGCGCGCAAGTAAATTCGGCGTAAATGCAGTACCGGTGCGGGCCTTGTGCACGAGTGCTTTGGCTTGCGTGCGTGAAGCCCGCAAGCAGCGGATCTTCCTCCGGCGTATGTTGTCGTGGGCGTTCATGGAGCTCTCTTCGTCTCTGTCGCTGTTCTAGTAAAGACGTCTCTTCATTTCCGTCACTTTGTGAGGGCACAAAAAGTTGCTACGCCGCTGCGGCAGGCAAAAGTTAGTATCGCGCCTACAACAATATGCGCCGCTTCGCTCCTTGGTGGCCGGAAACCCACCAGTTTCGCCTGCGTGCACCGGGTGCAGCCCTTTGATGTAGGGGGGCGCGCAATACGCCCACCGTTTACTCACCGCTACCTGTCTGTTAGTATAAATAGCCTCCCTTGTGATGTATCTGCAGGTTCTTCAAGTGCGTCGTGTAACGTCTCACGGATAGCCAGCAGCCCTGCCGTCCTCTTGCGACTCCCCAACCTCATTACCCTTAGTGGGACATTAAGCCATCCCTACATTAAGAAAGTATCATCATCATCATCATCATCATCATCATCATCATCATCATTTACTGTGCGTGAAGTGCTCGTAAGCCACATCGTTCGTATTCTTGCAGTGGGCCACCTGCAGTGCTGTAGACGAGAGACACTGAAAAACTGCGTGCCCGTCCACCATCACTTAAAGCCCTCCAATGATTCAAGTGCATGAAGCAGCTGCGTAAGTAGGAAAAGATGGGTCAAAATATGCGGATCTATTTGAGCAGCCAGCCTAAGTTTGTAGGTCACCATGGTCGTATTACCTGTTTGATTGAATTTATTTATTTATTTATTTATTTATTTATTTATTTATTTATTTGTCTGTTTGTTTGTACCCTCAGGGTGGAACAATACAGAGGGGAGTAGGTTAATAATGCAACAAACTTTAAAAACACCAACACCTGAATGCCAAAAATACTTACATCAAAACGTACCACTATAAGTCGGTATAACGTACCAACGCAACACAGGGGCCATGAGAGACTCCGCAGCGGATGGGCCCATTGAGCAGCTCCGCAAGGCTTGGCATAACGAACAAGACTGTAACTGCATACCGCCTCCAATGAAGCGCGGCCACAGCGAAGCGAAATCGAGCCCATGGCCTCGTTCTCAAAACGCGACAACTCGGCCAGGAGATTAAGCGCCGTGATGTGTCTGAGAGTCGCTGTGCGATAAAATCATTCATATTTAAAACAGCGCCAAAAAACACGGACAAGGGAGGACACAGGACGAGCGCTGACTGCCAACAACACCTTTATTGGAGCCTGCGCAAATATATACAGTTTGCAACAGGCATGAAGAGAGTGAAAGAAGGGGAGGGGAAGGCGAGTCATCGTCGTTCAACTACTGCTGCGCATGCGTCAATGACATTAAACAAAATAAAATAAACCATAACATGGAGGACACAGGCCAAACTGCTTAACTTCTAAGGAACTTAAGTTCTTTATCGCAAAGTGCAATAGAAGGGGAACTAACACAGGTGGCTCCTAACTGACACATTGAAAATGCCTCAAAGATTTCTCTGGCCATCTGATTGCTGTACCTTTTCAACACACGTGTGTGGTCAAGGAGTGGAGTACAGCCACACTTGGCACAATGAACAGCCAGATTGCTGCCAGTCTTAATCTTGACACAGTGAGCATGTTCACGCAAACGTTCATCGATACAGCGTCCTGTTTGCCCTATGTAAGTGCAGCCGCAAGAGGTGGGAATGGAATACACTACATTGGTACTGCAATGTACAGGCTTGGCGACATGTTGCTTATTGCACGGTCCAGGTGTTCTCCGGCTTTCGTTTATTTTTTTGCACATCCTTCCCAACTTGTTAGGCGCAGTGAACACGACCTTTATACCAGCGCGGCCTGCGGCTTTCTTGATGCGATGGGACACACCATGTATATACGGGATCGCAACAGTCTTGGTTAAGACATCACCCGCCTCGCGCAGTTTCTTGGGGGAACGAGCCTCTTGCAATAAAACTTCCGCCAAGGATGACAGCAGTTGTTCAGGATAGCCACTTGTTTTAAGCCGCTGGACTTGATTGGAGAGGCTGCTGGACATCGAGTGGTGGCAAGAGCGAACGACCGCATTTCTAAGGGCCCCTAGGGCGATGGAGCGCTTCACCACTTTAGAATGGTTGGATGTGTAGGGGAGAAGGTGTTTTTTGGAACGCGGGGCATACATCCAACACGTGTGCCGTTCTCTGAGCCATCCGTTTGTTCAGCTCTTCTTGTGCGCGCCTTCTGCCACGCCCGCCTTTTTACGTTCACCATCAAACGCTCATTCGTGTCTCCGCAAGTAGCCTTGTTGGTAGGCCCTTTCCTGCCTGCAGCGGACCAAGCGCTCAGGTTGTGCCGCCTCCTGAGGTCGGAGACCTGGAGGCAGATTCGGCTCCTGAAGGACCTACTTCTACTGGGGTGTTCAAGGAATTCGTCCCCGAGCAGGCTCACTCAAGACTTCCGCCTACAGCTGAAGGTGGTGTCTCTTCTCACAGAAGCTCTTTGGCGTGCCATTCGTCCCAGAGTTACTGGTAAGCCTCCTGGGCCTCCGCCAGGCCAGGCAGTTGCCAAACTGGGAGAGGTAGTTATTCCGCACCAGGTGGAGAAGGTTTTGAGCTTGGGACCTAAGTTCTGCGTTCCGCCTAAGGTCGACAATGTCGAAGCATTGTCACTTGTTAGAACGACTGCGAGTAGAGCCGCCTCCCCCGACTGCGAAAGGGTGATTCTGGAGTGTGTTGATGCCCTTTCTTTGGGATCCTCCGGTCCCAGTCGACCGAAGGTATCAAGCATCATCGAATCGCTGCGGAGTAGTGACTTAAAGTTGCTAGTGTCAGATAAAGAAGGCGGCTTTGTTGTATGCCACTCCCTGCAATTTAACCTTTCCGCAGAATGTGCACTCAAAGAAAATTTCAATGTTGCCGACGGGTTCAACCCTTCCAAGACCAAGAAGTTCGCCGTAGGCAGGTGTGAGGAAGCCGGTCTAGAAAAGTTGTCTAAGGCGATGAAGTGCTCCAAAGGAATGTGCCTTTCCGCCTTTTTTACTGTTAAAACTCACAAGATGGGCCACCCCTTCAGAGTCATTGTTTCGGAAGTGGGTACTTGGCAAAAGTGCCTAGGGTCCTACCTTCTGGAAGGTCTCAGGCAGCTTCTAATAAATGACCCGTTTTTAGTACACAACTCGACAGAGGTAGACCAGTTCCTAAAGGAGCCAAGCATCAAAAGAGCACAGGTATTCTCGGTAGACATCAAGGACCTATATTATTCCCTACCTCAAGATGACCTCTTCGCCGTCGTGCAAGAAGGCATAGAAACGATAGGTGAAGTCCGGTTCGAGAATGCGGTTGGCACCAGCGTCGCCAATTTCCTGGACCTGCTGCAGGTTTACCTAAGATCTACCGTCATCCAGCATAATGAAGATTTCTATGTGCAAAAGAACGGGATTTGCATAGGCTCCCGTATTGCGCCCACAATGAGTGATCTATTGTTGGCGCACTATGATAGTCTCCTCCAGGAGCAACTCAGCACAATTCCTGTTAAGAAGGTGTTTCGCTACGTCGACGATTTTCTGGTTATCCTTTCTGCCCACCCTAATGAAGCCACAACCCTGGTCGACCAAGTGTTTGAAAAATTCAAGTGCATCTTTCGAGGTTTGACGTTCACTAGAGAATTGCCGGAAAAAGGCCAAATCCGCTTCCTAGACCTTGCACTACACCTCCAAGAAGGGCACACGTGTTGGATATATGCCCCGCGTTCCAAAAAACACCTTCTCCCCTACACATCCAACCATTCTAAAGTGGTGAAGCGCTCCATCGCCCTAGGCGCCCTTAGAAATGCGGTCGTTCGCTCTTGCCACCACTCGATGTCCAGCAGCCTCTCCAATCAAGTCCAGCGGCTTAAAACAAGTGGATATCCTGAACAACTGCTGTCATCCTTGGCGGAAGTTTTATTGCAAGAGGCTCGTTCCCCCAAGAAACTGCGCGAGGCGGGTGATGTCTTAACCAAGACTGTTGCGATTCCGTATATACATGGTGTGTCCCATCGCATCAAGAAAGCCGCAGGCCGGGCTGGTATAAAGGTCGTGTTCACTGCGCCTAACAAGTTGGGAAGGATGTGCAAAAAATAAACGAAAGCCGGAGAACACCTGGACCGTGCAATAAGCAACATGTCGCCAAGCCTGTACATTGCAGTACCAATGTAGTGTATTCCATTCCCACCTCTTGCGGCTGCACTTACATAGGGCAAACAGGACGCTGTATCGATGAACGTTTGCGTGAGCATGCTCACTGTGTCAAGATTAAGACTGGCAGCAATCTGGCTGTTCATTGTGCCAAGTGTGGCTGTACTCCACTCCTTGACCACACACGTGTGTTGAAAAGGTACAGCAATCAGATGGCCAGAGAAATCTTTGAGGCATTTTCAATGTGTCAGTTAGGAGCCACCTGTGTTAGTTCCCCTTCTATTGCACTTTGCGATAAAGAACTTAAGTTCCTTAGAAGTTAAGCAGTTTGGCCTGTGTCCTCCATGTTATGGTTTATTTTATTTTGTTTAATGTCATTGACGCATGCGCAGCAGTAGTTGAACGACGATGACTCGCCTTCCCCTCCCCTTCTTTCACTCTCTTTATGCCTGTTGCAAACTGTATATATTTGCGCAGGCTCCAATAAAGGTGTTGTTGGCAGTCAGCACTCGTCCTGTGTCCTCCCTTGTCCGTATTTTTTGGCGCTGTTTTAAATGTGAATGATCCGTACCAACTAGCTCGCACCCAAACCCTTCTGAGATAAAATCATGAGCAATACAGTCTAATTACGACCGCAGACGTCGCACTCTGTCCCATTCATTCATTCATTCATTCATTCATTCATTCATTGCACATATTGTAGCCTTTGAACTGGTCTATCGCAGAAGTCAGTACCTGGTACAAATGAACGGTGTCAAAGTAAATACACCTGTAAATAAATATATATATCAAGGTAGAAATAGAGGAGGATGTTCTGGGACATTCCAAATTGTTCTGACTGTATTGACCGCTTTTTGCCAGGTATTCGATTAGAAAGTTGTATTGTACGGGAGAAAGTCAGTCCGAAAATGAAAGAAGATATGTTTAGTTCGTGACTGTTTCGTGTGGATGATTATTTAGCACGTGTTATGTAGTTGTTCGGCAACGCGTATCGAGAGTTCAGAGAGCGCCGCCGATCCAGGGACTCGATGTTGCGTCGTTTAGAAACAAGAGTGAAACCAAACTGTGCTAGATAAGAAAATGGCGAAAAGTTGCTAATACCCAATTCATTTTTAGGAGATCCTAGACTTGCATCAAAGTATATGCGGCAGCTCCCAGATACAACGCAAACAACGCAGTTGCCCATCTTTGCCATGATCCGAGTGGACAGCAGACATTCAGAGGAAGGGTTACTAAGTTTATTTGTTGCAAAGTGGGGTATGGTGCATGTTAATTTTCCCGTATTCCATTTGACTAATCTGGGATTGGGTAAAGAATGCCGAAGCTGCGTCGCAGTGTCCTTCATTCTTTGATCGAATATAGCTTAAAGAGTCTGCAGTGGGTTCACATTAACCCCTGGAAAGAAATTTCGTGGCAATTTTGCGTCGCAATGATCCACAATTTTACCTACTGGTGTATGTGGACATGTACGGAAGGACTGATTATACTATAGGGCATGTTTGCATTTCTCTCCATCAGAGCGTGACAGCGTGACAGCGTGACAGCGTGACAAACGGGACAACAAAGAGAGGACAGGTCCCGTTTGTCGCACTTTGTGCCCTCATGAAGCCGTATCAACAAACTCAAGCTCAGACCCTTCTCGCATGCCTCTCCCTCTCTTTCTCTATCTCTTGCGTGCGCAAGCCGCTAAGGAATACACGGTATTCTAAAGTTATAAGAGCTATGATATGTGAATCCCTAACCAGATCGTACTATACTTTGGCCGGAACAGACCTGTCAACGACGGAGCTGGTGGAGGTGACGAAGCTCTTGGTGCATTTGTACCTGTGGTCGCTGGACGTTGTAAGAGTTTCAGCCTGTCTATGGTGTCTCTTTAGAAAGTAAAGCCATCATAGCACCCCGTCGTTCGTTCGCATCAGTGAGCAAGTAGCACTGAAACTTTGTGTTACCAACAGCAGCTCTGCAACGCATGACCTGTAGCGAGCGGAGGAAGCACTTTTCAATAGCACCTATACTGCGATTTCGCGCGGCAGATGGATCGCTTATCTTTAGGCAGATGTTTCTAGGTTGCAACTTCAATCAGCACCGTCATGCTGGAACAGTGGAGCGCATGTGCTTCTCAGAATGCGGATGTTCATGGCCAGGTCATGTACTGGTTAGAGGCATCGGGCTACAGCAAGGGTTGCCCAAGCGTTGTCTATATCCACTCCGTTGATATACACGCTCACGTATGCGTTATCGGTAAAGGTGACGAGTCATTTTCGCGACATGCTTACCGGACTTCGTCAGCATTATTTAGTTGCACACTCGAATAGCCATACGGCCGTACTCCCTCCTGGCCACCATAGGTTCTCCCTATCATCCTATGTGAACGCCCTTGACCCACTCAGGCCCTCCACATGTGCGTGCGCGATCTCAGCGCAGCTTTCCTTCCCCCCCCCCCCCCCCCCCCCCCCCCCCCCCCATCTAAATCATCTTTCTATTCCCAGTCTCCCGTCCCCCATAGTAGGGTAACCAAGTAGACGCATTTCTGGTTAACATGCCTGCCTTCGCTCTTTATTTCCGCCCCCTCCCCTATCATCCTCGGTGCGTGGCGGCGTGAGATTGCGCAGCAGGACGAAACTCAAGCAATTTACTCAGCTGATTACTCTAACAGGCTGGGTAAACTGCTTTCTAGCAGTGGACCTGAGGGAAAAAAAAATATACATACCGGAGTAACGATTCGCAGCAGCTGGATGAGGCGTGTGTCTACTGCAGCAAAAATCCGCAAACGACTCGGTATATCATAATGGAATGCCTATATATTTACCCAGCAACATCCGTAGGAATCGTCCGCTTTCCAGAAGCGCTGGGATTCAAAGGGGAGCGTAGCATTGCCTGGGCAGCAGTCGAGATAACCGAGAGACGTTTAGAGCATTGGTGAAAAAAAAAAAAAAACGCAGTACAGAAATCGATCGAACCGACGTCGTCACAGGCATAGATAGGCAATTGCACATTATAGACATAGATGTCTTAATGAAGAGAGAAAATTTCAAGGAGATATTGGCAGAATGCTAGACGGCTGTACATGTATATAATACCTGATTAGCTCAAGCAGGCATGCGAGACTTATTTGTCACCACCCCTCCTTGAAGGAGATGCCAATAGAAATAATCATTTCTCATCATTATCATCATCATCATCATGAGGTGCGATCCTCTGGTCGGACACTGCGATTTAAAAGAAAAGAGAGAGAAGAAGAGTAAGTAAAAAAGAAAGAGAGAAAGGTCGCACTAAAATATGGTGCGAGACCTGTCTACAGTTAGCCTGATTACCCCTTGAGAAGAAATTCCGGATGTATAAGGAAATGCACGTTCACTTCATTTCAACAGCCATCGTTGTTGCGACTGTTGCATAGCCTTCCTTTTTATTGCAACAACAGTTGCACGTACTCTCGAGGCGCGTTAACCACGCCGCGTTCATGTCCTCAACGTCGCACGCGCCGCGGTTCACTCGCGCAGAGTTAGGCGGTCTTCATAGACGTCCAGTGGGCTTGGCTGCCAAAAGGACGAAGCGAAGTGGACGCACCATCACGCTCCGCTTTATCGGTTCTGCGGCGGAGCTGGCATGCGGCGGAACTGGCGTTCTTGCCGAGCATCTGTGTGTATACAACGGTCTGAGCGGAACGACAATATATATATTTTTTAAACACCTCGAAGGCCCAGGATATATAAAGGGATATTACACGAGGAGAGAGAGAGAGAGAGCAAATGATAAATGAAAGGTAGGGAGGTTAACCAGGACTGAGCCCGGTTGGCTACCCTACACTGGGGAAAGGGAAACGGGGACGGAAAGATTAAAGAAAGAAGAGAAAGTCCACCGGGGATATCGTTCAGTCACTCAGTCCGGATCACAGACGCTGACTCAATCCTGTATCTTTCAAATATCGCAGCAGCGCTTTTGTGGCCTTTTGTAGCTGCGATATGCACGAGGGGTGGGCCTTTTGTCAATATATGTCTTCAGATAAGAAATTATTGAGAGTAGATAGGTTGCAGAACGCTACTGTTGCAGGGGGCAAGTCATTCCAGCCCCTTGATGTATCTGGCGTAAAATTACGATAGATGCGCATATGTTGCGGTGGGGGTATAGACTGCACATTGATGGCCCACGCGGGTTGAGGTAAGATGAGCCGGTGAAATCATTGAATTACCTAGATTGTAGTAGTAAAACTTAAAAAAGAGACAGAGTAATGCTATTTTACGGCGAGATGACAGGGAAGTGACGGTGGCTTTATATATTTATATATTTATATATTTATATATTTATATATTTACTTCGATATTGGTTTAGATACTGGTTTGGATATCGTTTTCAATATTGCCTGTACTGAGCGCTGCAATTCGACGATGAATTTTTCGAACTGTGTGTGATTTTTCGACATTTTCGAACAATGGGATGGCGGGAGGGGGGGAGATAAATATGACTGCCTCCAAATTTGCCATCTATTCAATTGCCCCAAGGTTCTGATAAGAAAGTTAATTAACGAACTTTTGCTAACTATGCTTCTGAAATCCACGTTGTTAGATATACCGGGTGTTTCAGCGAACGCTTTCAATTTTTTTTAATATTCTGTGTCGGATAGCACAATTCTAGTCCATGAGCTAATTGTCTACTGGAGGAAGCGGACATTACTTGCACAAAAAATTGAAATGCATAATCGACTAATTAACAAAAGGTATGTAATTAAGTTTTTGACTAATTACTTTATGGCACATATTGCAATTTACAAATTCGAGCGCGGGAGTTCGCAAGGCAGATGCACTTGGTGCGAATTCTCAGGATGACTCCTGTTTTGAGATATTAATTCCCGAACTTTGCGGAGAAATGCATTGGCGTTCCAGTTATCTTGTGCGTCAATGCATAAAACGATCTTTTGTTAAGAAAGCAATTGGAACAGCAGTGCATTTTTACGGCAATTTTGACGTCGCATATCTTGTAAATACCAGCCGTGGTTGCCAAGTGGCTATGGTATTGGGCAGCCAAGCACGAGGTCGCGGGATCGATCCTGGCCATGGCGGCCGCATTTCGGCGGGGGCGAAATGCGAAAACACTCGTGTACTTAGATTTAGGTGCACGTTAAAGACCTCCAGGTGGTCTAAATTTCCGGAGTCCCCAGTACGGTGCGCCTCATAATCAGATCGTGGTTCTGGCGTCCTCCACACAATTATTTAAAGTGGATAAGCCTTGTAGTCTCACTCGCTAGAATTTATAAATTGCCACATGTGCCACAAGGTAAGTAGGTGAAAACTTACTTAGTGACTTTTTTTAATTATTCGATTGTGCATTTAGATTTTTTCTTCAAGTAATCTCCGATTTTTCTAGTACACTAGAATTGTGCCATCTGCCACAGGCAATTTTTGAAATTTTTTGAAAGTGTTCACTGAAACACCCTGTATACCCACCTCGTCTAGAAACTCCAATGCGAGAATCATTGGATCACATTGGAGAACTCCAATGTTCGCTACGCTCAGAGCCCTATTATAAAATAACTTATTTCTTTCCTGAAGCTCACGTTATTAGAGGCAAAGTATGTCCGCCTTGCTTAGGAACTCCTATGCAAAAACGCCATGTTCGCTATGCTCGGAGACTACTTATTTTAAAAAACTCTGTGCCCTTCCATTCTGTGAAGAAGGGTGACCAGCGAAGCTGTGTATGGGGACCCCTTAATGACGAGCTGCACGTCCGCCGCGGGTCGGCCCGGCATTGTAATCTTCGGTATTGGCCCACTTATGGGGAGTGTTAACGCCTGCGTCATCTCCGCCGCGGGGCGGCCCGCCATTGCACTAACTTAGGAATTTTTTTGTACACGTCGACACGATAGTGGGGAAAGTAGCCCTTAACAGCTTCGCGGTAAAAATCTCTGTTGTTTAGAAATACGCACTGCATGATGCGAAGCTGCAGGCCGGAGTGCACGAGGTAACGAGCTACGTCAGTGCGAGCCCCACGCCACCTTAGTCCAATTCTGAGAATCAGATGAATAGTTTCAGCGGATGGACAGAGAGGAATTTGGTTCCTTTACGCAGAGCCGGGGTCTATCACAAGGCGCCCTTCTGGCCCCATTATTACTTAACATCGAATTCATGTCTGTCACGTGAAAACTGCAGGACATCGCTGATATAAGATTTCTCATACTCTTATACGATTTCTTAGATTTCTTATAAGACGTACGACTGCGCTCTGGTCACACAGACATTGAGACACAATATCAACAACGGCAGAAAGGTCTCGATATTCTGGATAAATGCGTGTAGGCCCCTAGACTCCAGCTATTTATGCAGAAATCTTGCTACGTGCACGTTGCCAACAAACCGGACAGGTGAGTTAGTTTGGGATAGAGACCTGCATCTCAAGATTGGCTAATCTTGATTCCGGAGACAAAAGAGCTGCGTGCTTTTGGCCTGGAAGTTCCCCATTTAGGATCCAGCGCGAGCTGGCTTGAGAAGACGTTGAAAACATGCGCAATGTTTTTTAAAAAAATTATCGGGTTTAACGTGCTAGAACCACGATTTGATTATGAGGCACGCCGTAGTGAGGGACTCCGGAATAATTTAGACCACCTGAGGTTCTTAAACGTGCACCTAAATCTAAATACACGGGTGTTTGCACATTTCGCCCCCATCTAAATGCGGCCGCAGTGGCCGGGATTCGAGCCCGCGACCTCGTGCTTAGCAACCCAACACCACAACACTAAGCAATCACAGAGGGTATCAGCAACATTTACTTGCTCACACAAATTTTACCTAAACATGGCCTTCCTCCCTTCGAGATCTGCGCCCTTCTACCGCATCCAGTTCAACCGTAAGGACGCCATGCATTTCTCCGTATCTCACAGAAAGGAAACGCTTTCCGCTCTTTCTCGTAGTGGTGCCAACACCTGTATTTAAATGCATGTAAATATACTGTAGAGCTCGTAGCAAGGCTTAACGATGGAAACGAAACAAGCAGCAAGAAACGACACCGAAATAGGAGACATATAAAGTACTGTGGGGTTCCGCTAGTTAAGGGGGGGGGGGGGGGGGGGGGGGGGGGCAGATACACCCACTTGAACTACACCGTGTACTGAACAGAGCAGCGCCCTTGCTCTCTGGGAGTGCGTCAGGTGGCACCACCGGCGCACTCGAATGTCTCCCTCTCGGTGCTAGCACCCGCGAAGCCGGGAGCGTCGCCCGGCCGGCCGGGTGGATAAATCATTTGCGGTTGAGGTGCAGCACGGCGGGTGGAGGAGGGCACTGCCAACGCAGCCGCAGAATCTCTTCGCGCTGTGGAGGGCTGACGTGGGAAAGGGGGAGATTCGGCGACGCGTTGGTCGTCGTCGGTGCGTCGGGGGTTCTCTCGTTTGGCGCGGGAGAGGAGGGTCTGGGTGGCATATGGCGCTGTTCTCATCGCCGCGGCGTTAACCTCGCGGGTCAATACGACACGCCACTCGGTTGCGTCGAACGGAGGCAGCACCGATACGCGCCGAGGTGACGAAGGCTTCGCTTTGGCGGCGACAGAGATTAGGAAAGGCGGAAGGGGAAGAAGAGGGGGCGGGAGGCGAGAGAGTGCGCTCCCCAACTGTCGGAGAGTGCGGCTTCACGGAGCAAGAGCGCGAACCGAGCGCGGACCACGGAAGGGAGAACGAGTCGGCTGCGCTACATCGACACGCCTGTTATCGTTGGGCGTGCGTTATGTGACTGGATTATATAATCATTCGAGCGTCGGTCTGCGCCCTTGATGTGCTCGATGAGCAGAAGACGATCTCTGGTCGCACTCGCGATTGACAGTCTGTAGCTCTCAGCGGACGCTTCATTTAGTCACGGTTGGTGCTACACCTACCCTGCCGCCCCCTGCCCGCATTCGGTTCTTGTTAGGTTGATTAGGCACGGCATTCCGCAGGGGTTGCCTAAATGGTACCGAAGGAAGTAAATTAAATGTCGATATATAAGAGGGAGAGACAACGAAGTATTTGTTTTGCTGACTGGAGGCTAAAGATATGTTTGTACATGATCGAAGATTAAGCTTAAGAAGCTAGCCTACTAATATACTTCGGGCAAAGGCGCAGTCATGTAGAATGTATTTCAGGCTTAATTTCGGCGCATCATCGGCTTGACTGATACATGCTGAGCATCAAAACTGACCACTAATACGATGAATTAAGTACATTATATGCGGTCCTTGTTTGACGCGCCAACTGCACTAAACGCATGATCAGGTGCAAAAAGACCCTTTTTGTGTGTTACGCCCAAAATAACTAAGATGCGTTTGCAGCCTAAATCTGGGAGTGGCTTCTCACTAACAACGCCTCCCTATTTAGGCAGATCCTCTTAGATTTGGCCGCCATGTCAGCATACATGCAGGGGAAGTAAGCGGTTGAGCTGAATTGGTTATGTTTACAGTTGTGTTGATCACACACGAATTCTCTTTCACAAAAACTTCGACCCCCCCCACCCCCCCACCCCCGACGCAACTATCAGTAAACTGCATTACGACCTATGGAATCAGACTAGAAACTCTGCCGTGTCCGATGCTAGATGCACACCGGCACCGTGCAGAACGTAAACGCCATTAATTATTCCGAGCCTCGCGCTGGGCGCAGGCCTTGTGTGCCATTAGGATAATGCGCAAAACATCACGCGCCTCTAGCAGCTACTGCATCTGGCGTCGACTCTCTTGAGAATCACACCTTTGTGCGCGTCGGCAAAGGGAACAAGGGGGCGCGCAGAGAGCGCCCGCTGAGCCTGGGTCACATGAATACGCCATTCATGAGGACTGGACCGGTTGCTGCTGCGGCCTCTCACTTTCTTTCTCCAGTCCAGCAGTTTTTTCTTTTCTTCGCTCGTGTTGCGCGCTCAGCGCAGTCGAAACACACACACCGAAGCTTAGCTCGGGCGTGCGGCAGCGCTTTTAATTAGAGCTATGCCCACCTGTCAGCAGCAACTGTGGCATCATCTACGCGCCACGCAAGGTGCCGGCCGGGTATCATGTTACGGCCTCGCTGTGGAGTGGCAGTCCCTGTGCTCTCGTGGTCCCTGCTGCCCCGTTTCAAACAGGACAAGCGTCCATCAGGCTTTTTTGTCGAGAGCTCAACGGCCCCGCCGTCGGGGTGCCCCACGGTGCCACGTATACACCGTGGCTTGTTCCTTTTTCAGTGTGTGCTTATACAAACAAGTCAAATGATTGTGGTGAAATAAATTCAAACCGGATTTCGGCAAAACCGTATACTGAGCAAACAGACCTCTTTATTTGGCGTTGGCGGGGTCCTGTAGGTCATGTAGGACTCTATTTTCTAGGTGAGATGGTAAAGAGTGGTATGGGCGAGTGTTGGAAAAAAAAAAATGACACTGCATGGGCCGGACCAATTCGACCAGTTTGAGCGCTTGCAACGCCTCTTGGCAGGTTCATTCCCTGTGTGTCGCACGTGCATCGTGCGAGAAGCTTCGAGCAAGCGCTTTTTGCCACCACTGTTTCTAGCTTTCGCGTATGTACCATCCGGACAGCTGCAGTGTTCGCCGCCCGTAAGATTTAAAAAAAAAAAAAATACCTTGCCTCATCCAAAGGTTTCGTGTTAGTGCTACTAAAATAAAAGAATAATATATACATTCGCAATGGCTTTGACTCACTAGGCTGATAAGCCTGCCTCTAGGCATATCAAACGATCTTGAGCTTCTTGTAGTGCCCATATGAAAACATTTAGCTCCTTGTATGCCAGGCACAATGGCATAATGGCGAGAAACAGTTAAAAATGCTTGGAGTTCGTTGTCAACCACAAAAATGAAACTTCCCGCACTAGATAAAACAAATTGTGGGTGTATGTGAGAGCTATAACTGGCACTCTAAAATTGTGCTGAGACAGCGCGAGAAATCTGACTCCGAATTTTGCGTTTAAGTTGCCAAGACTGCAACTGTGAAAAAGTCACCTTAAGTGATGCTTCGCGGATGTATCACATTCAGCCATATATCTGAGCTGTGTTTCAAGCATTCACGTCAAAGCACTTGTTTTTTATCGCAGAATGCGTTAGATGAAGCAAACGCAAAGCTTCTCTGAGCAGACCTCATTAAGGGCTCCCAAGAGAGGCGAGTTCAAATCAGGCCGTTTAAGTTATGATTATTGAGCACCGTGAAAAAAACGAAACACCTCAAGCGTTTACAGCAACGGCTGTGGCGGGCGTAAATACAAGTGCGCTTGGATGTAATTTCTGAGCTCGAATCACTACAAATACGCCTGGTTGTCACCTGGGGTGTATATTGAGCTTGTTTCTGAGGGAGCGATGTGAATTCAGAAGCGAAAAGGAGCTGATTTTCACCGTGGTCACTTGTTTCCAGACCAGCGAGGACGTTGACCAGCGGCGTGATGGCAAAGCTGAAGCTCAAAGCGGTCGGCACAGGGTCACTCGCGATTGCGTTCGGGTATACGCAAGCAACTCACGCGGGGCACTGCCAGTCCGGTCTTGGTGTGCGTAAGCGGGCCGCCGCTGGTCTCGGCACAGCGGTGTCTGTGTTCTCTGCTATACAGCAGTGAATGCGTACGCGTGGCCGGTGACGCCTCTTTCGCGTCCACGCGCCCACTGGCAGGCTACGCGGCAAGTTACACGTGCTGCCTAGCGAGCGTGCCTAATGCCGCCGAGCATGGTTAAAGATGCATCCGGTGTTGTTGGATTGCCGTCGGCCTGGGGTGTCGCCTCGCCGCCGACCGCGTATATTTATCCTGGCAGATACACGGCGTTCCTCTTCGCTTGATTGCTATCGCCGCGCCAGCTGAGGCTTTTTTTGCGAAACAAAGAATGAAATGCGTTGATCGCCCTGTGCCTTTTCTTTCTGTTTCTCTCCCATTTTTTCTTGTTGCTGTACCCCTCGACCCCTGGTGCGGGCGTTACGGGAGCGAAGCTTGTGCGGGTTTCACGTACTGCTTCGGATTCTATACTTTTACCCTCGTGTGTGCTTGTGCGCTGTTGGCCGAAGTCCGACTAAGCTGTCCGCATACTCTAGCGACCCCTTTGTATTGTGTGATCGTTTATTTTGGAAAACAGGCCCCCGCCCTGGTAATTTGTTTTCCCCGGCTTCACTTCCCTCGATGAAAGCATTTTTTATACTTTGCGCTTGTGCCGTTACTTCAGTTCGTTGCCTAACAACGCTCGTCTTCTGCAGCTACCTCAGTAAATCAACTGAAATGTTTGATGGCTAAGCGACGATGCTTAGGTTGGTCATTTTTATTACCTGCGGCGTTTTGACATCTTTCAGGTCAATATTTCTGGAATTAAAGGTCGTGTCTGGGCGGTGCAGCATACGCCCTTGAATTCCCCGCGCCAACTCACTGTGGATTTTGACGGCGTCTGCTACGGCATAGCTATTTTTTTTTTTGTTGTTGTTGTTGTAGATAGGATAGATTGTATTCTAATGTAGCCAGACACTGAACGTGGGAAATTTTGATAACTTTTATTGCTGCCACAGCGACCCAAATGGAAGGACATACATCGAAACTTGTGATGTCAGACGTACAATGCCACATGTACGAGCGTTGAGGTTTCGTCGCGAAATTCAAGAAAATGGCAGTTTAGCCTTCAGTTCCTCTACGAGTTATCAATCTCTTAAGGCGAAATTAACTATAACACAATTCTGACAGAATGCTTTAGCAGTCTAAATTGATTTAGTGTTTCTTTTTAGAGAAGCTCTTAATGTCGTTGCGTTTTTTGTTCGTAGAACACTTCTCATTCATTAACTGGCTATAATTGAGTAGGCAACAAAGGTGAACGCGAAAGTGCGCTACATTACGGTAGTTAATCAGCAGTTCTTGCCCTTGGACTTTGGTTTTTATGTACCCTTTTAGCGAACAGCGCTTTACCCAGCAGAGCCAGAACGACTGGATGTAGCTGCACCGACGCACTCAGCTGTGCTGCCTGAGAAGCTATTTTCAGTTCCCTCAAGGCAATAACTAACTTTCTGCGTTCCTGCCTGTCATTCGTCTTAGCCCGAAGGCTATGTTTGTAGTTCCCAGGCTACGATCGTCCAGTTGGTCAAGTTCGCTATCCGAAAAAAGAATTCTACAACATCGAAAGGACCTACCTTCACAGTAGAAGGCCGTGCAAGCGCTTTTGCGCTTCTTGCGATCTACCGGCCTGTGTGAACGACTTTAACTGGAACGCCTTTTGTGTGTGTGTCTCCATGTGTGCGCGTTCCTTTTTTTTTATTTTTTTTATTTCCTTTTTTCTTTAATTTTTTTTTTTCGTTTTCCTCTCTATCATCTTTCCAACCCCTATCCCCCATCCCCAGTGTAGGGTAGCAAACCGGAGATTCATATCTGGTTAACCTCCCTGCCTTTCCTCTTCATTCTCTCTCTCTCTCCCAGGCTGCGATAGTCTAACCTCGGCTCGCCATTTAGTCTCCACGATCCGTTCGAAAGCCTTTGTGGTGCGTCATGCGCGCAGCGTATGTAACGTTTCCGTCACTCTTGGCATATTGAAAAAAATATATATTGAAATTATAGAAGGAGATGTCGGCGCACTAATATGGCGCCGGCTACTCCTTGGCTTTTCGGCGCGTGGTACAGTTAGGTATAAAGTTTTGTGCACTTTTGCGCATAGTTTTGTAGGCGTAGAGGCAGAACAAAAGTTAATGCACACACAACTACCTCGTCACATTGTTGTCAAGGCAACACGACGAGATCACAAAATTACAAAGAAACTCTCCAAGCAATAATGCGAACAACACATCGACATAAAAAAAAAACAATGAAAGCTACAATGCGAACTACAATAATGCCACATGTCATGCAGAGCAACCGTAAAAAAAGAAAAAAAAGAATGCTCCTCATGATTAACAAAATGTTTTCTTTTCGTCGTTTTTTGTTTTACAAGCGTTAACAACGCCTAACAATTCCACACTCTTCGGGGATTGTTATTACTGCTATTAAAGGGCGGACGTTTGCATGCCTCTTGTTGACGTGCTCGTTAATTTCTTTTAACGGAGTAGTCTACGGTCTAACGTAATCGTAGGTGGTTTAAGTCGAAGACTTGGTGCGTTATGAAGCAGGCACTCCACAAGAAGGCGATATGTGTCTACGTCAACAAATCCACAATCACACTGCGGAACTTCAGTGCATTGAATTCTGTGTAAACAGTGTTTCTGAGTAGGCGGTCTCAAGCCGTAAACGATGGATAAAGGTGTATGTGTTTGTACAAGAGTGTGTGGAACGATGAATTCAATAAGCGGATTAATTTAAAGCAGATAGTAGCTAATGAAATTTTAGTTGAACTGTGTATTTCTATATATTCTGAATGATATTTATTTTAGAAAACCGCGCAGCTCACGTCCTGATAGTGGGAGGGAAATTATATCTCCGCAACGTGCATTTTGTGTTGCCGCACGGTTGCTATGTTGCCTGAAATATTACAATGTCCCGGCATCCACTGAAATACTATTTCGTGATGCGCTTGGCTTGCCTTTGTGAGCTCTTTAAGTGTCTCATGGACTATAATAGCAATAACTGTTCTAATATTTGTGCTGCAAAGCGATATCGGTGCCGCCTGGGAGTCTTTGTAAACTACCTACTTTTGCGTCTCTCTACGGAGGTTACCAGTTTAATAGCGAATTGTTCAGCCATTGTTGATGTTGTTGCACGAGATAAATATAAACTTTTCTTGTTTATTGAAGCATGGTATACCAAGTGCTAAAGTAGAAGACCTTGCTAAATATCCGTGTAGACATGCATGTATACTGTGTACGTATACTGCTAATTCTTGAGTGGTTTTAATAATAATGTCTCGTTTTCTAATTACACCATCCATTGTCAACTCTATATTTGGGTGCACATACAGGCACGAAGGGTGTTCCCGTTGTCAGAACTCTAAAATTCATGATTCGTTAGGATATCGAGATGTTCCTGGTTTTTTTTTTTTACGGACGTGAGCTTTGTCCCTTTTCAACATGTCTAAAGTGAATGGGGGATCTTCACACTCGGTTTGATGTCAGAAAAAAATGCCGGCATATTTCTAAAGTCCTCAGAACTTGGTGTGGTGATTGGCGAGCATAAGGCAATAACCATGCAGTCATTTGTGGAACTCCTAGACATATGCGAAGACTTCTTGCTCAGAGTTTCTAGATTCACTTCGAAAACCTTTGCTTGCATTCCGAAGGTCCACAAAAATTCATTACGTATATGGGTCTGAAAACTCGCACACGCGAATCATTGGCGACGTCTGAAAAACGTGATATAATTTTGGTGCTCTTTTAGAAATAGAGTATTTATCGTAGGAGCGTTGGAATTATTGCGAGTTGTAAAACTAACTTACTAGATAATGGCACCGACCTAACTCGGTGTGTGTGCGCATGCGTGCATGCGTGCATGCGTGCGTGTGTGCGTGTGTGTGTGCATGTGTGCGTGCTTGTGTGCGTCAACGTACGGTCAAAAGCGTGGCCGTTTGAGCGAGTTGGTATGTCATGACTTTTTTAGGCTTCTAGCGCAGCTCAGAAAGAGCAAAAAGGAAGGTTGAAGGGGTAATGAAAGGGAACGAAGAAGAGAGTCTCTGAAGGGGTAATGAAAGGGAACGGAGACTCTGTTCTCCGATCCCTTTCATTACCCCTTCCACCTTCCTTTTTTGCTCTTTCTGAGCTGCGCTACAAGCCTAAAAAAAGTCAACGTACGGATTCTGTGGGCGCTTACGGTCAGAGGCAATACAGCATCATCGCAGTATACTACGTCCTAGTATTTTTGCAGATAGTAAAGGGTAGGCGACTTCTCGGTGTCATTGGCGATTTCGATGGCCAACTGGAGAAGAATGAAGATTGGGAACAGGCAATTGGAAACAATAGCATGAACTGTAAGAACAGCAGAGGAGATATGCTGGTAGAGTTCGCGGAAAGATATAAGCTGCAAATGAAAATAATTAATAGGACCGGAAAAGGTCCTGAATTGAAATCTGTAGTTTTATGGCCAAAACCACAATTTGACTATGAGGAACGCCGTAGTGGGGGACTACGAAATAATTTTGACCACCAGGGGATCTTCACCGTGTCCCCCATGCACGGAACACGGGCGTTTTTGCATTTCGGCCCCACCGAAATGCGGCCGCCGCGGCCGGGATATGATCCCACGACCTCGTGCTTAGCAGCGCAACACCATGGCCGCTAAGCCACCGCGACTGGTCGGGAAAGGTCCTAACAGGGCAACAACAAATTAAGTAAATTTCGTACTCGGCGCGGACTCCAGCCTTGTGCAGGATGTAGAATCATTAGGTAAGGTAAAAGGCAGTGATCACAGGTTAACTAGCAAAAATAAGTCAAGAGTGAACAAGCTAATATCGATAGTGTCAGGGTAAATGCAGATGAACTGCGGCTTCTGCTCGCGAACAAATATGAGCATTTGGAATAAGAAGAGGAAGCGTCACGCTATACCTGGCCTGTCGCCGCACTCGACAGAATGAACATTCGTATGCAAGGGAGCTTATAACAAAAGAAACTTCATTTCAACACACAAACATAAACAGAGAATGCGATAACAAGATTACTGGAACCAAAAGCCTATGAGGCTGAATAGCTAGCAAAGCTTTCCTTCGACTTTCTTCTTACAAGCTTCTGCAACAGCGGCACTCTTCAATATTTTCCAGAATTCTAGAACATGTGCACAAGGTGTGGTTCATGGGTATGGTCACTGCCCCTGCGTTCCTAAAGAAATGATCAAACAATGCCGCCAAATACGGCTCCGTGATGTTCTCCGTGTCACGATCACTGACCTGACCCGCGTACTCATGGCACTGAGCGCTTGCTTGACGTGGACGTGGCCATACGGCAAGCCGTGCACTGGTCCTGGCTGTCAACGGTGGCGTCTCACCGAGACATGACTTCGGACGGGAAGACTCGGGTGACTCCAACATCTGGGGCGGTACCCATACCAGCACGCCAAGGCCTTGTCAAAGTTGCCGAACACAGCGCTGAAGCGTCCGTTCCTCTACAATTATCGAGCCCGTTTACTTTTGGCGTTCGTACTCCCACGTTTTTTCTCACATGCGCTTCGTTTAAACGCCGTGCTTTTCAACTGATTTGTCTTTTTAGCGATCCCCAATATCATCTGCAATCTTTGTTTGTCTGCCCTAACAGGAAGATAACATAGAGATAATGAACGGTACCTGAACTAATCTAATTTTGGAGGGCGCAGTTGAAGTGTGTGTAGCCTGCGTGTAGCCTGTTTTTATCACTCATATTCCAGGAATCGCTTAACAGCGCTTCAATTCCACGTGACTGGCAGGTGGGCAAGGTCATCCCACTCTTCAAGAAAGGAAGCCGATCATCACCGAGTAACTACCGCCCTATTTCTATAACAAGCGTCTCTTGTAAATTAATGGAACATACTTTGTACTCGCATATTGTTAACGTCCTAACATCCTTCAATTTTTTTCGCCCAAGTCAGTATGGTTTCCGCTCAAATTATTCCTGTGACACGCAACTTGCTCTCTTCTTGCACGACTTACATTTAAACCTAGATCGTGACATCCCGACTGACACAATATATTTAGATTTCGAAAAAGCGTTTGATAAGGTCCCCCATGAGCGTCTCTTAATAAAGTTATCCCGTCTTAACATTATCTGTGTGTTCTAAGCTGGAGTCGAGGGTTTTTAACTAACCGACAACAGTTCGTACACGCTACCTCAGAGTCTTCATCCTTAACACCCGTGCTTTTAGACGTACCTCAAGGTGCAGTGCTTGGTCCCTTCCTTTTCTTAATAAACATCAATGACCTGCCCTGTAATATTTCTTCTCATATCCGGCTCGTCGCAGACGATTGAGTGGTTTGACGAGCAATTACTAACCCCACCGACCATTTCGCGTTACAAAGTGACCTATCGCTCACTTGAGATTAATAAAAGCAAGAGATTAAGAGGACGAAATGGGAATCGGGCTGGTCATCTATTGCGTAGAGCAGATAACCGGTGGTCTATTACAGTTACAGAATCGTCTTAATGTCGATTAGGAGTAAATGGAGTTTGGAAGGCCACGTAATAAGTATAGGGCAGATAACTGGGCAGATAAAGCAAAAAACCTTCGATTATTACGACAATCATCTTCGATAGTTTCTGACTAATTCAATCTTAGCTACGTCGTGAAAAAATAAGGCATTAATACTAATGCGAACTCACAGCCAGCCAGCAGCAGCTAACACTGTGTGTCCCTTTCGGTGCATTATCGACAGGCATGTCTGCTGAGCAACGAAATTCTAACTTTGGGTCTCCCTTGATTGTAATCGAACAGTCTGCAAGCGTTTTGTTGTATATATAGATATTTTTACATTTATGGCTGTTATGGGCTCTGCTCTGGCTGAAACTGGCACTCGGCTTTCAGTACAACCGATAATGGTCTCAGGCTTAGCAGGAAAGTAAAATATAGTACGCCCCTCCTAAGGCCTGATTTCATTCCATGTTATGTAGCGAAACAGTACCACTTCAAACCTAGCCATTGTTATAACCATATAGCTCAGTGCAAAAATATAAAGAAGGTGCAATGAATTTCACTTTCGTAGACCTACACGGAAAGAATATTTCTAGATAACCAAGAAGAAGGAAAAGAAGACCACATTGCTGAAAATTCTAAATAGGAAAAGAGAAGAAATAATGACATGGTGGACGACTATACTGGATGCGCGAACTGAAACAGAGGAAAAGGAGCTATGGTAGGGCACTGTGCTCCAGAGTAATCCGTATGCGCCACTGTTTCTGTGATCATCGTCAACATCATCAGCAGTACTGACTATCGCAGTCAGTGGATCAGGCTTAGCGCAAAACTGCTTACATTTAAAAAAAAATCCTAATCTGCGGATCACTTGCTGAGTCGGGTCTCGTATTCTCGTTGGGAAGATTGCTTATGAGTACGGAAAAGAACACGTGGCGAAGGTCGCATCTTCGTGGTCACGTGCACTAAGGAGGGCGGAGGAGCCGTCTTGATTTACGTGGGACGCCGGGATAGCGGAGGGAGGACATGGCGTCATCTCGTCGTGTGCGTTCGTGCGTGCGGCGCCAAGCTCGGCGGAGAAAGTGCGCCTTAACCGTGTAAGCAGACGACGATGACAGCGGCGCCCCTCTGGTAACGAGGTTAAGTGCTCTGATTGGCCGGGCGCCGTGCTGCCGATGGCGCTGCCGCCGCCTGTGCTTCCAATTACACGGCCAGAAGGCAGAGGACTTGGGGGGGGGGATATGTATGTGTGTGCGGAGGGAGGGGGATGCGGTAGTTTTGAGGGTCTGAAACAAGTAGTCGGCGATGTCGACTCATTGGTACGACTCGCGTCTTTTTGTCTTTTTCCTCTGTGCGATGCCGATAAATTATTGTTTGTTTGGCTGTCGACAGGCGCTGGAGAGACGGCCGTGCTTCACTGCACGTCAGATGCGTTCAGCAACGAGCCGTCGCTCGATGCAGACGTCTGTAGCTAGATGGAAGAATTGCAGGCCCTGTAAAAAAGGATCCCACGTTGCGATGACTCGTTTGTTTCAGTTCAAGCAGACGCGGCAAACGGTTGTAGCCGGCAGATGACGTCTATGATGAACTAAAATTATCCCTGACTAAGCGCATTCCTTTCCTTTTGAGTCTCGCTTTCGGAAGTCCAACTATGTTCTGCTTTTTTTTAGTATGTATTTATCAGGTGTTGCAGCTAGTACGTTGTCGATGTTCTCCAGTCTCGCCCTAGATGTTTGTTTAGGAGGCCTATGTCCAGCAGTACCACTTTACGAAGTATTTCGCCTATAGGATGGACCCACAATGCTGCGTGTGATGACTCTGGTCGCAAGGAGACCTTTGATATCATATTCTTTGTTTCACGTCATTGATATAGAGCATAGAAACGAATGCTCTCTTCTGTGTTTCGAAAGAAGAAAGCGGAAAGCAAACGCGCCGTCTTCCGTCGCGTCAAAGGATGTGAAGGGATGGGAGGGAAGGAAGGAGGGGGGGGGGGTGGCGTTGTGCTCCTGCAACAACTGCGCATTTCGCGACCGGGCGCAAGGGGAACCAGCGATCGCGGCCCAATCTCGCGCGCAATATATGGAAACAAGAGGGGAGGCAGCGCGGGAAGGAGGGGGGGGGGGCGGCGCTTCAACTTCGCCAGCAAGTGCGTACTTTGAACGGCTGCGCGCGGTCGCGCGCGCCCTATCTTGAGAGGAATATGCAGACGGCTCATACCTTTGTGCGCGCTGTGTCGTCGTCGCTTTTGCGTTGAAGCGATAGACCGCACGAAGGTCACTTCGCTCGCTGCTGCTGCCTCGCTTGCCCACGCCAGCGTTTTGACAGCGAATGTCCGCGCTCATCGAGTGTCATGTGTTCGTGTTTGCTTGGGCGCGCTCATACGATGCTCGTTAATTCATTTAGTAAGCGAATGCTTCCAAGTTTATACGGCTGATAAAACTGTTATCATGACTTTGTATAGCTGTCTACTGATTTGCTATGCCGATCAGTGCTGTGCCTTTCAGGCGAAACTGCGATTTCTTTACTGACCAACCTTGCCGCGGAGGAGATTAGAATTTGGCCGACAATCGTCAATACATATTGACAGAATCTCACTAAAATTATTTCAAAACAATACACGGGCTGTGAGTGACGCCGTAGGGGGCACTCGAGATAATGTTCTGCCACCTGGGGTGCTGTATCGTGCCCCCAAAGCATGGTACACGAGTGTTTTTTCATCGTGCCGTCTTCGAAGTGTGGCCCCCGGGGCCGGGAGTTCAATCGCCGACCTCGTCAGCAGTGGAAGGCCATACAGTCACTGAGTCGCCGCGTTGGGTGCAATTTCTCTTTCTTTCTTTCTTTCTTTCTCTTTCACTAACTTTATTTCTTTTTACTAAATTCCCAATTAATGACTTCAGGGACATGTGACCATTAGAGAATTAAATATAACCACTAATTCAAATTGCCACATTTCACTTGAAACTCTTCGGCTCCCGCCAGCTATGAGAAATAACTACAGTATGCAATATCTGCAGCGAAAGTAATTGCGGCTCTAGGTATTATGCTTAGGTACTGCGGAAAAGTGCAGCAGGGAGGACTATTAACTGGAACAGCAATCCATTTGCCGGCACATTTTGCTGTTCGGAACACTGATGATTCACATATCTGTAGAAATTTATGAAATATGGTCTTCCGATAAATTGAGATCTCATCGTTCGGCAGAGAATGGTCATTCTTGCGGCTTAGTAGATTGTCAGAGAGAGAGAGAGAGAGAAAGAGAGAGAGAAAGAAACAGCAACGGATCAGTGTGTGTCGCAAACAAGCGCTTCTGTCATTTGTTTCAAAGTACCCCAGGAAGTGGATGAGAAGACGGCGCCGCGGTAGCTCAGTTGTTAGAGCAGCGCGCGCGTAATGCAAAGACGTAGGATCGTTCCCCACCGGGGGCAAGTTGTTTTTTCAACCACTTTCATTTCCATTAATTTGTAATTTATTTACTTTAATTAGTAAGTAAAAGTAATTTCTCCTGTGTTGTCCTTGGTCATGACATTGTTTGTTGGCTTCTTATGATATGATTAATAAAAATGGGGCTCCTCGGATCAGCCCCTTTCTTCTCGTTCATTCCATAACGAAGGTCTCGAATCCGGCAACATTGATGCCTTCAGGTAGCGTGTATAGGTTTATTGGCCAGTTGCCTTCGCCCTAAATGATCACGTACTCGTTACGCCTGTGGCACAAAGGATGTTCCACATCCCCCGCCAATGTTTGTGAGCGGTGGTGCTGGCTAACACTGCCAAAGTTAATTCTAGTAGTAAAAACATAAATACCCAAGAAAGTGGATGGGGAAATGGTGCCGCGGTAGCTCCATTGGTTAGAGCACCGCACGCGTAATGCGAAGACGTGGGATCGCTCCCGACATGCGGTAAGTTGTTTTTCCATCCACTTTCATTTCCATAAATTTATAATTTCTTTATTTCAATTAATAAGTACAAGTAATTTCCCCTGTGTTGTCCTTGGTGTCTTTGTTTGTTGGCTTCTTATGATATCTCTGTCATTGGCATTTGGTGCTTATTTTTGCTTGTACGTGGCATAAGGCGCCGTAAATGTCCTACCATGCTTCGCGCTATCCGTAAAGGTAAACATTTATTTATTTATTTATTTATTTATTTATTAATTTATTTATTATCAATACCTTCAAGGCCCGAATTTATTTGTTACAGAACGGAGTGGGTAACAATATACACAGAGAACAAGAGCAAAATAATGTGACTGCTAATAGTATAAATAACCTTCAGAGGTAGCTTTAAATGCTATTACATCGGTCATTTGGGCAGATGTGGCCAGATGGTTCCAGTCTTTCGAGGTACTTGGAAAGAAGAATCATAAAAGAACTTTGTACAGGAGAAATGAACATGTGCTTTGTGTGGACGATGAAATCTGTTTGATACGTAGGATGGCTTGGAAAGAAGATCATGTCTGAATTACAGATTGTGGTAGATTTTATGAAAAAGAAACTAAGCGAGGCAGCTTTCTGTGTGAACAAAGAGGTGGAAGGCTAAAAGCTCTTTTAATAGGCGATACACTAGATGTGCGGCATAATCTGAAAGAATGAAACGCGCGCTGCGATTTTGGACAGATTCCAAAGTATGGATAAGATGGTCAATGCCGGGATCCCCCACAGAACTGGCATACTCGAGCCTTGAACGAGCAAGTGATTTATATAAAGAAGGAGTTTTAGAAGGGAAAGTGGCCTGACAAAGTTTCTCCGTAGATAGCCGAGCGTGCGATTGGAATTGTTGATTATGTAATTGACATGACTCTACCATGAAAGGTTAGAGTTAAATTTAACGCCACAATATTTATAGCATTAAATATTTTGCAAAACACTACCGTTAATAAGATATTTGGGAACGCTAATACAACTAGTTTTACGGGAAACTTGCGGTACCTTACATTTGCTAGCCCTAAGTAGCATGCTCCACTTAGTACACCAGGAGGAAACTTCATTAAGATCTTGTTGTGGAAAAATACTGTCAGTATTAGCGGAAATATTTCTGTAAATAACGCAGTCGTCTCTAAATAATTTAATTGAGGATGAAGTAGTATTAGGCAGGTCATTTATGTAAACAAAGAACAAAAGAGGGCCCGTAACAGAGCCCTGAGGCACACCAGAAGTTACAGGAGAAGCTCAAGGATTGCACTTGTCAATGGTAACAACTTGTGTTCTGTTAGCTAAGCGATGTTAACTCGATGCGAGTGTACTGCGGTCAATGCTCAATGTACTTAGCTTAAAACAGAGTAACTAGTGACAAACAAGAACAAAAGCTTTAGAAAAGTCCAAAAATATGCAATCAATAATTAGTACTTTGTCCGATGCCGCGAAAAGTTCGCATGTAAAAGAAAGCAATAGTGTTTCACAAGAGAAATGGTTACGGAAACCGTGTTGCTGGAAGAGAATGAATTTGTATCCAAAAAGGCAATCACGTGGGAATAAATTATGCGTTCTAAGAGTTTACAAGGTGCACTGGTGAGGGATATTGGTCTGTAATTTAAGGAATACTGTACATTACCAGACTTAAAGAACGGTACCACTTTGCCGACCTTCCACTCAAGTAGCAAGGAATAAGATTCTAAGGACTAGGAGAACAGTTTTGACAATAAGATTGACGAATAAACGTCAGTGCTCTTTAAAAAACTTCGGAGTGATATAATCCACACCGCAGGACGAAGACGATTTCAGGTCACGAATGAGCTGCTGCATTGAATCGCTTTATATTAAAAAAAAGATCCAGAATGGGGAAGCTATGTTCATTAGTATCGGGAAAGGAAACAACCTAAGTTGAAGAAGATTGGGAAAATACATCTTTGGGGGGAGCAGATAACAACTGTCAGCACTCGAAATGGCTAGACCGTTATAATCGATGAAAGATATTGTGTTATAGTTGTGACCACCTATGACAGTAAGGTAGGAAGGGCGTCATGATAAAAATATTGCCTTGGCCTTTTCAGCTGCATCCTTGTACAGAGCAGCACATTCTGAATAAGTGCACCGCCGGCTTAGTTCGTTACTCCGTTTGGCTTTCCGGAATACACGCTTCTTCCCGTTTAAAAGGTGATTTAAAGAAGACGTAAAGCATGGGTACCGATAGTTGCATGAATTATCACGCAGTTATCAGTGATTATCTCAGTCACCACTCCCCCTTCATCGCAATTACGCAATTTCTTTTCGCGCACGCGAGAGCGCAGCTACGTTCATGACCACTTCCTACGTGCCGTGCAATGCTTCGGTGGTATTCTACATTAATTGTAAACAGTTGGGATTTAGAAATATTAATAATAATAAAGCAACAATTCTAGGTTTCGCGTTCATTCAACTAAGGAAAGACCAAACGTCCTTTTGAGTAAAAATAAATTTGATTGTGCAAGCCTCAGTCCGATTGAAAAAGGAGAGGCACTTGTAGCATGGGCAAGCTTTTTATCTTCGTAAAATGCCTATATATCCATTTTGCTACACACTGCTTTACAGGAGGCTTCCCCATCAATTTTGTTAGAAACCTACAGCACATGGCATGCACGAGCCGCACAGTGCCAGTACCTTCTGCGAGGCTAACCTATACACTCACTCACTCACTCACTCACTCACTCACTCACTCACTCACTCACTCACTCACTCACTCACTCACTCACTCACTCACTCACTCACTCACTCACTCACTCACTCACTCACTCACTCACTCACTCACTCACTCACTCACTCACTCACTCACTCACTCACTCACTCATCAAATAGCACGAAAATATGTACACCGAAATTATATTCAGGAGTTCGGTTTTAATCAAAAATGTGCATTCTTCCAACGAAAGATAACAAGCAGAAAGAAATGAAAAAGTAATCGTGAAGCAAAGTTCATGAAGCAATTGTGCAAATATGAAATTTAATCACATATTAAGAACCGTATATTGATCTTCGCATCCAGAAACATGGTTTACAAACCTGGAAACTGCACTTCCACTAGTTGTAGTAATAGAGTAGTTATAATAAGGGTGAGATCTAAGTGAAACTGAGTGATATTTCCTGTGTTCAAGGTCTGTAACGCTCCTTTTGAATGCTTATTGCATATTTCATCCTCAAAATACGTTAATATAGACGTATTGACATCAGGCCATCAGCCCGTCAGTGACTCTTATCCTATAGATACATGGAGTATGCAGCAACCAGGCATGTGCTTTCAAATCCTTTAGTTCGTTGAGGCACATTGTACATGTCCAGCACACACAAAAACAAAAGGTCACTTAGTCACATAGTTGTTTCGGCACTGACTGCTCGTAACTTACGAGTTGCTACGTAATCCACAAGCAGTTTTTGCCATTACACTGTCTTGAAGTCTTCTAGGTAGTATAACTTCAGAAAGGTGCTTATTTCAGGCTTGTACGCATGGAGTAAACATTTAGTTTAAATCATTTAGCTTTTAGTTGTATGTATTTGCACAATGCTTAACGGCTGGAGCTTGTACTATTGAGTACTGTGATACACTATGGCGGGGCACGTCGTGCGCTTTTGCTTGACCATTAGGCTAGTCCGTTATCCCCCCTACCTGCAGGCTTAGCACTGCTGACCTCAATTAAAAAAAAAAAAAAGCTAGAGCTCACATACCGAACTATATTGAACTATATTTGCTGCATTAAATTGGTGCCGCAGTCACGTTAAATGGTCTTAAATAAAAAGACGCGGCTGCGTCAGCGCGAGGACTGCCTATAAAATATAGACCTTTCTTTTTCTTTTTTTTTTGCTATAGACTTGTGTCAGCTGTTAACTGTTCTCCTTCAGGGATAGAGCAGGTATGTATCTCTAGTGGAATATTCTACAGTAACCTTTGTACTGTTGAGATCAACATTCTGTTCCGAAAAGCTTTATTGCTTTTTTGGTTTTTTTAGAGAACATCACTAGGGCACCTTACGCGAAAGGATGTATATAGCTCTGTCGATTTGTTGGACGTAGCTCTCAAGGCGAGCTCTTCAGGTGGCACAACGTGTTTCGGGAGGGGGGGAGGTGCAGGCCTTTTGCGCCATCCAGAGGTGATGGCAATGTATATCGTCCTTTTTTTTTCTTAATGGGCGCCGCCATACTGCGTAGACAGTGGCGTCGTCTATGGGCAGTCGGCATGCTCGCTTCGTATATGTCAGGCATATGCTCGGCGGCACTCTTTGGTGGTTGTTTTCGCGTTCGTGCGGCCTATTTAGTATGACGTTGCGTCTACTGCGTGGTAAAATGCTTGCGCGACATGTGTTGAAGTGATTTACGTCGGCATTGCTGCAGTTTGTGCGGCGTTGATATTGAGGGATCACCCAGCGCGATTTGTGTGAGAGCGTTTTGAGCCTATAATCAGCCTCGAAGACCAGTTTTGTATTTCTGAAAATCTGTTCCGGTAACCTCGCTTTACTGTAGCACTCTCACTGCATTTCTAAGCCGTGGTTTACCAGCAATGAGTAGATCCGAAGCATATGGCGATCCTAACAGTGTGGGTACCCTTCTGGTACAGGATAATTTCGGCTGTTTACTTTGACAAGCGTTCAAATTATCACCTGTATATACATTGCGCGACAACCTCGCTTCTTGGACGAGGTTCCCGACCATGAAAAAATTGTTTTGATTAGTAATAACCTCATAGCGTACAGCGTGAATTACCTTGTCCAGTGGTCGAGCGACCCTCTGGACACTGCACGAGTGACCGAAGCGGTGGTAGATGCTGAGTTATAGATCTATTTGTGCTTTATAGCGCATGAATCAAGCATCCAGCATAACCACGTGAAGTTTTAGTGCGACGTTGGCCAGTGCTTTTTTTTTGTTGTTGTTGTTTGTTTGCGAAATACAAAAACTGATATTTTTTTTCAAAATCCCACCAACGCGACCGCCTTGCAAAGATCATTCACAAAGCAGTCAAGGAAAACGGGGAACCCGAAGTAAAAGTTCTCCCGGTTACACCCATGGCAAGGCATCCCGAGTACGGCGGTCAAGCCAACGAGAAGCTCGACCGTGACATCAGCGTCGAGGAGGTGCGAGAGGCCCTGCACGAACTAAACAGCAAGTCGGTGGCCGGCCCGGATCACACCTCGAACAGACAGAACGCTCAAGAACCTCAGGGATGCGGCCATCGAGAACCTCACCGTTTATTACAACAAGTGCTGGAGGGCGGGATCACTGCCCCAGCAGTGGAAGGCTGCCAAGACCATCCTCATGCCCAAACGAGTCAAGCCGCCGAACACGGACAACTTCCGGCCCATCTCGCTCACGTCCTGCGTGGACAAGGTGCTGAGCACGTCCTCATGTATAGGTGGCAGGACTACCTGGAGGAGTCGGGACTATGCCCCACCACGATCATCGGGTTTCGGCGTTCACTTGGCACCCAAGACGCGATGATTCTGTTGAAGAAAGATATCATTGACGATGACACCCTAACGAAAGACAACAAGACTATCCTGGGGCTGGGCCTGCAGAGCGCCTTCGACAAAGTGAAGCACCCTGCGATCCTAGCCCAGATGTCCAGACTCAACATGGGCTCAAGAACGTACAATTACATCAAGAACTTTCTGACGTGGCGGACTACCGAGCTCTGCGCCGGCGATCTACGGCTCCAAGAGAAGAGGCTCGGCAGTGTCGGGACCCCCCAGGGCTCGGTCATCTCGCCGTTGTTATTCAACCTCGTTATGATCTGGGTGGCCAAGCGACTCTCTCGAGTTGAGGGGGTCCGGCACACCATCTACGCCGATGACTTCACGCTGTGGGTTCCGGGAGGCAGCGATGGTCACATTGAGAGCACGCTGCAACAAGCCTTCGACGCGATCGAAGAGCAGCTAAACGGTTCCGGTTTGATCTGCTCACCGAGCAAGACAGAACTGCTGGTGTTACCACCGAAGTACGTCAGACGTAACAAGAGCGAACCAAGAGATTACGAGGCCATCAAGATCGTGACGAGGAACGGCCAAGTGATCCCGGAGGCCGAAAAAATCCGGGTGCTCGGCATAATTATAGACAAGCGACGGGGCAACGGTGAGACCATTTCCCGCCTTACAGCCAAGATTACCAACGCAATACGTCTCATCAGACGGGTCGCCAACCGCAAGGCCGGGATGAAGGAGGAAAGCTTGATTCGGCTTGCGCACTCCTTCGTAATCAGACACGTCACCTACGTTGCAGCCTTCCATAACTGGATGCAGTGTGAAAAGAAAAGATCAACGCCCTGATACGCCGAGCTTAGAAGGCGGCGCTCGGACTATTCGAGTGTACGAACACCAACAAGCTCCTTAACCGGGGGGTACACACTACCTTCGAGAAAATTGCGGAAGCGCAACGGACCGCCCAGCTGGAGCGGCTCTCTATGACCGAAGCCGGCAGGCGCATACTTCAATACTTGGGCTTCATGCCCGGGGCGAAAAAGGCGAGTAGCAGCGTTCCTCTCCCGGACGGGACACGGCACCGGATTCGGGTAGACCTCATCCCGAGAAATATGAACCCGGAGTTTAACAAAGAGAGAAGAGTGGCGAGGGCCAAGGCCCTCATCGACTTTCACGCCAAGAACGAGCACACAGGGTTCGTGGATGCGGCAGAGTAGCAGGGAGACAGCGTGGCGTTCGTAGCTGCCGTGATCGAGGCGTCGTCCGGCGCGACGAGGGTAGCGGCGAGCTTACGGGTCCGAGAGGCGTGTCAGGCGGAGGAGGTGGCCATTGCCCCGGCCATTGCTGACCCCGGGTGCCAAACGGTGTTGTGTGATTCGCGAAGTGCAGTGTATGCCAAGGGCAAAGTGTGTGGTGAGGCTGTGCGCGTTCTGAGCTCGGCTGACCTGCAACGAGAGAATACGTATGTTAAAATGAAGTGTTTCCCAGCGCACTCGGGCAACGATGCCTCGGAGGAGCACGATAACCACAACGACGTGGTACACACAGTGGCGCGAGCGCTAACCAACCGCGCCGCTGCAACCGAACGTCCAACGTGGTGTAGTGCCAAGGACCGCATTACGACGTTCAACGAACTTAGAAAGTTTCACCGACTGGCTCGAAGGACTTTCCCACCCCCGAACCTGGGGCTGAGCCGAGCGGAGGCGGTGCTGTTCAGACAATTCAATTCAATTCAATTCAATTCAATTCAATTTTTATTTTTCCAGAAATAATGGGTCCTGGAAAGGGTCAAGAGCTAAAAGCTGTATCGACAGCTTGACTAGGCCCATGACCCCCTCAATTACAAACTGGTTCCTTACCCACCCCAGTGTTAATGAATCATCTGCACCCGAAAGTATATATGACTGATGTGTGCCGCGTGTGCCAGCGGGAGAGAGCCACCCTGACGCACATCCTATGCGATTGCACCAAGTTGCCCGACGAAGCTTCGACAAGTACAACGATTCCGCCGCGACTCGCGGCTGCGGCGGAATGCTATGACCACGACCACGACCACGACCAGCAGGTCTCGGCGGCTCTTAAAAGACAAAGGCCGAGCGAAACCGACGGAACGTTGCCCCTCGGGGCGACCGACCGCGGGAGTAACACGCGCTGGAGTTGAGTAGAGACCACCCGCTGAGAAGACGTCAGGGCCCGCGTCGCGGCGCCATTTAGTCATGGTGTCGTTCTACAGGCGACTAAATGAAGTTGTTTCTCTCTCTCTCTCTCTCTCCTTCGGTCTTGTTCGTCCCGTCCGTTACGACTAACTCACCGTTTTACGGAAATTCCGTCCTTAGAAATAGCCGTTGTATTCTATTCATGTGATCACCTTTGGCTATTATTGCTTTACAGGGCTAAATCGCAATGCCGAGCTACAACGCTTATATGTGTCATGATGGTTTAACAACCGCAGTGATCGCTGCGTTAAGCAACACCGTGCGCCTCATACACGAGGCTAACGTAGACGTAGCATAGTGATTCCAGGTCTACTAGACTTGAAATGCGTGATAACGGTGCCCGTAGCTGACGCAAATATTTTATAACGATTGGCGCGTAGATGTTTCGGGGTTGCGTTAGGTCAGCCGCACACGAGCACTCTTATCATTTTAGTTTTTACGCCAAGCAATGAGATAGTGAGAAGATTTTCCAATTCACCCTGGCGATTCACAGACGCCGCTGCTCTTCGTCGAGTAAAAATCCGAACAGCTAAGTATAGTTTACAGCACGTACACACACCGCGGCTGATGATACGCATCGCGTGTTTGTTCAGCCAAGAGAAATTTCCGAATACTGCAATTATACCGCTGCACCCAAAGGCTACACAGTGGTTCTTCGACGACCTCGTATGACTGACATCACGTAAATTTCACAGAGAACGAGCTAAAGCATCTCCAAATCGTTCCGCAACACACGACGGCAACGCATTCGAACAACGCCACGCCGGCAAGTCAGAGAGAGAAGGGCTTCTTTGTGAAGAAAGGTTAGCACTGTCTTCTGCAGAGGAATGAAGGCTCGTCGCGCCCCCTTTCCTCCTCGCCCAGTGACAGTGTCTATAAGCGTCGTTTGCTTTATTTGTTTTTTTATTTTATTTTTTGTGGGGTCGCCCACTCGACAGGCGTGTGCAGGTGCTCGATGTTATGAAACCTATCGGCGTCCCGAGGGGGCGATAAGCGTTGACCGCGGCGGCACCTTGCGCGCTCGTGGCAACGTCGCACAGCGTATACGGGAGCGCGTGCACCTGGCGACGTGTGCCATTTCCGCGTCTGCGGGCCCAGTCGGACGAAGGCCAACCGAGGACACGTATCCCTGGCCAGGGGCTGAAATCTTGCGCTCATCCGCGCAATCAGCGTGAGAAGCGATCAACCTGTGCGCGCTGAGGGTGGCGTTTGAGGCTTTCTGCATCTGTGTGGGCAACCACGCTCTGAAACTGCGCGTGCCAGCAGGAGCGCCCTAGCGCGCAGGCTATATAGCGGATGGAGCCCAACAGCCTCCGGCATAGTACACGCTGTGCTTCTGCGTCACCAATTATAACCGCTCATGTTGGGGCACATGTGTCCAGCTCCTGACTTGACTGGCCACGGGCGTGCTATAGAACAAAGGAGCGCACGCGATCCTCGACACGCGTGTGAACGCAGAGTTTGGCAGGGCGCGTTAGCAAGCGTTGACAGGTACGCGTGTGTTATTTTTGTAAATGGCATGCCATTTTTGTGGCCTTCCAATACTGGGCGGCGTCAGCGCAATTTAGATGCACACTAGAACTGCCCCCAACATTTTGCAGCAACTAACATCGAAGATTACGTCACTACTGACGGATAGTTCGTTTAGACTGGAATAAGGGAAGAACATAGACAGATACCTACGGGCGTTTCTGAGCTTGTACCACCAGCTTATCTGCCTTGAAATGGCGCAGCTGAACAAAATATCGCAGAAAGCTTTAAATTCTTCTGTGTATTTGGTTTTCCTTTTTCTATCTGGCAGCACCTCTACCCCGGAAGTTTTCTCTTTCCGATAGTTTCTAATGGGCGGTATGGTATTGGGCATATTCTCTGTGCATCTTCTTGCTTAATTGTTCCACTTCCACTTAAGAATCTGTCACGGGACTTACGTCAACAACAGCGCACATTTGATTCATCGCACGCCTTTCGATGGGCGCACTAGATAGATATACTATGATGTGTTCTGATGATGTCCATGGGGCATAAAGTTTCAGAGTTCGCCCACATCAGCTCCGTCATCGAATAGTCGCATATTATTTTCGTTTGTAAATAAAGCAATGTGCCCGAAACATCAAGAAGAGTGGATCGCCTTGGTTGCATGCAGAAAGAAGCAGTGTCGACTGCCTCAAAGACCAATCGTTATAATGGTCACCGTCTTGAATACGGCTGCATCTCAAAATGTACAAAAATAGCTTCCTATCTTTTAAAAGGCACAGGTGGAAGAAAATTGAGGACCATCTTGCTAACAAAAACCTTTCACCTAAGTTTACGGGAAACGTGAGGCTAGTGTGTCGGCAGAACACATCTTTGCCGAACAAGTTCGAACGTACCGCCTTTTTTATCCGCTTCCTCACGCGGCTCGTCCAGCACGATTGCCACTGCAACCACCTCAGGGCGTGATCCTCGATGATGTAACAATCACAAACATTATTATGCATCATTCCTTATTTTCAATGGAGTCACTTTTATTCAATTTTATTGCGTACCTTTACTTTGCCATTCGTGTGAAATACGTACGCCGTGAGCCGACAAATGGTTTTCCACTTCAGGACGTCGATTCGTTGGATGAGCGCTATTTTAGTTCGCTGTTCGTCCAAGGCCGTAGAGCCCGAGGATCGATCCCATCTCTTAAAGAGCCCTATTAAAAAAAAAAGGACGGGCAAAGAATGTACATCCGCCTCGTAGAACTCAACGAGTTTCACAAACAGTCGCCTTACACGTACACTGGCTCTCTGCTTCAGTATCGTGTAGAATTTTGTGCTGGCGGCCATATAAGTTTCGTAGAATATTAACTAGAGGGAATTCTGACGGCTAGTGTCTACAGAAACAGCAAGCGGCGCGGTTCAGTCAACATGCATGCGAATGATGAGTAGTACATGGATATGCCTCAACTTTGTCCTTCTGGCTTCAAACGGCTCTGTGACTTTTTAATTTCGCTATTTTCAACGACCTGCTGCGCAAAAAATGCTCACATAGGATTATCAAAATCATCCGACGGCAGGATTCGAACTCCGGACCTTCTATCACAGAAGCCCAATATCGAAACGATCACACCACGTACGCCTGCATAAACAAGCGGCATAGAGCACCGTTATGAATGTCTCGCAGATAAGCCAGCGTGATGAGGCGCCTGGCGCGTTTCGATTTGGCCACCTCAACAAGCTGAACCGCTCCAATTAGTAGTAAGTGTGCGTGTTCGCAGAATTTCCTGCACTTAGGAAAGTATAGATTGCTCTGAAATTTAGGACAGGTAAACCGTGATAAACAAAGCCGCAAGAACGTCCGAATCCACAATTACGAGGATCAGACAAATCCGTGTACTATACCCAGCATTCCAATAGTGGCTAAACAACTGCAGCGCCAGAGTTCCCTGTAGTGATTATTGTAGGAAAGTGTAGCTGGCGACTGTCGGTTGGTGTCATTTTTACCAACTAATAGTCGTTTATAATTGATGGACGATAGCCCTACCTGCGTGACTTGCGGCTGTGATGAAACAGTCGCACATCTTATGTGCGACAGACCATGTTATATAGTCCCGAGAGGAAGGTACTTTGTACTGTCTTAGAGACACTGGACAGCCAGCCACTGTCAGAGAAAAAAATACTCTGGCAAAGGTCGGACAACGGGCGTATAAGTACAACGCTGTATGTTACGTACGCGTAATATGGTAGTGGCGCAGCCGTTGGACGCGCAATTTACGAGGATGTGATCGATGTGATTCCCTGGCGGCTGTTCATGATAGTGATCTGCGGATTGTCCTGTCACTCCTCTGTCACTTTTTAAATGGCAGCACTCCAGGCTAAATGTGCTGTTCTGCGAGGCATTAGAGGGCACTGAAATCGCGGCGCTCTAGTGGGCAAGACATATCATCACGCAGAAAGGCTGTTTTCCTGTTTCTGCAGAGACACAACCTTCCCTAATGGATCACATATGCTTAACGGAGCAATAAACTATTCAGTTTAATTCATAAGTACAGAAAAGCGCATCACGTGCTTCC
This sequence comes from Dermacentor andersoni, assembly GCF_023375885.2. Classification (NCBI taxonomy): domain Eukaryota; kingdom Metazoa; phylum Arthropoda; class Arachnida; order Ixodida; family Ixodidae; genus Dermacentor; species Dermacentor andersoni. Next base: position 303,669,567 of record NC_092814.1, read on the forward strand.
TTATTGTTCGCGGGCCTTGTGTAACACAAGAAAGAATGATTAAGTAGTAAGTATAAAGTTATAACCTGCTGCAACATCTTTCTCGCCAGAAGTTCTGCCCCAAAGTTATATTTTCGAAAATTGTTATATATGCAATGAAGCATAATCAAAGAATGGTCTGACTTGTTCCATACAATAGCCGCGAAATACATTTGGTCACGTTCTCCTAGATTGCGTTGGTATATGTTTAAGCCTTGACTAAAGTTATCTGGGACACCCTGTTATACAATTACATAGTTACAAGGGCTGAGTGAAAGCACCTCGTCGGTGTGACATCCTAAGAACGTCCTAATGTTTATGCACCGCTTCTGGAAACAAGGAAGACATTTGTCACATGTCCCATTTCGCATGTCTGGTGGTGGCGCCCTTGGGCCGAAGAAGGCGAAGTCTCTCTCTCTCGAGAAGCAGCAGCAGCAGCGGCAATAAAGGACACTGGCTTTTGCTCTGACAAGGGTTCGTGTCCTGTGAGCCTCGTCTCTGCAATCCTGTTAGTGACCTCCTGGGGATATTGTATATGGACTTTTGTCGGGCCCCACCGGAATAGTTGTCCCCTTAGAGACTTTGTCTTTGAGTACGTTTCCCGATATGTTCAAACTATATTCTCAAGTCATAAGTCCGCCGTCATATGTACACTGCACTTTGTGTATTTTCTCACACAATTAACTTTAAATACTTCAGTACGAAAGTATTCCGATCCCACTCGCTGTGGGAAGCGATATTACTCGAAGCAATTTGCAGATACCTGGCTGGTTACCTACATACCTGGTTCTGCTAAGCCTTACCAGAGGGATCAACGTGTTTGTGTGAGGCGAGCAATTGTGTGCGTGGGACGCGAGCATGCGTGTGACGATAGCATGACTGCGATGGCGTGACGACTTGCACTTCGGCGAAGAAACGTCACAACGTGACCGTTACAACCTGGAGTGATCCCAAATGCGATACATTGTCACACAGTGCTTACATTGGTCTCCGAACACGAGACACAAGTCGATGTTAACGTGGCGCTCCCTATCGCGTCTTATTAGATATACTGGTGACAAACGTGATACGTGATTGCGATCTTAGAGCGCAGCTTTTAGGCGCCCTTGGCTGCGGCGAGCGTCGGCGTCACTCGTAACCGAGCGAACAAGCAGAGCGAAGGATGAAAGAGTGAACGCGGAGAGCAGCGGGGGATGAAAGACGGCGATAACCAAAAGAGCACGAGGAGGAAAGCGGAGGAGGAGAACGTTACCGGAAAAGCGTGAGGAGAAAAGCGTAGTGCCGCGCAAGACGGGCTGCGGCGGAGATGGTTACGAGATGACGCCAGAATATCGCGCTTCGTCAGTTCACTAATGACGCCACAGCTACCATATATGGAAACAAAGCGCTGGATGAGCAAATATCCACAGACTTGGCGGCTGCTGTGAATCGCGCCCACCTGTCACCCACGCGCTGCTTAGCGCGATATCCCGATTCGCGAGGCAGTTGCGCCGCACTTCGCTCCGTTTGCAACGTGCCGCATGACAGAGGTTATCAGCGCCAGCCAATATATCCCGAAATGAAAAAAAAAAAACGCGCCTAAAGCAGCGCTCAAATTTCGTATTAGGGAGTATCGTAATTGTCGGTGAATCTTTTGTTTCAATTTGGTAAAGCTTTATCGAATACGTGTATTTATAGCATATTGTAAAACGGATATTGCTTGCGCGGCGTGTAATCAAGAAAGATAAACACAATGGAAGCAATAAATTTTGACGGGAAAATACAGGTCGAATATAAGCTCTTGGACTACTAAGCAGCTGTTTACCAGGAAAAGATGCGACCCGTTAACGATGCATTGGCTTAGAGCTTAGGCTTGTTTTGTTCGCCCACCGTTGAACGAATCGAGTATTCATCGTCATCCAACCACTTGTTCGTACTGCATTATTAAGTTGTTCGGGTCTAAAAAGAAGTGATTACTGCAGTTTTACTATGACTGTCACGTCTGCTTGGCATAATTTTGTCGAGCTGCGTAGACGCAATTGTGCGCGCAGTCTTGTTCCGTTTCAAACCATATCACACAAAGAGTCAGAGGTTTTGAAAATCCGGTTTTAGGCTGCCGCGTTCTCCCCCTTTAAGACAAATAGTAAATTTAAGATAAAAAAAAACTATAGCATTTAATTTAAGTAGAACCCTTTTCGTAAGCCTCCAGGTTTCTGCCCCGTACGTGAGTACTGGTAAGACACAGCTGTTATACACTTTTCTCTTGAGGGATAATGGCAACCTGCTGTTCATGATCTGAGAATGCCTGCCAAACGCACCCCAGCCCATTCTTATTCTTCCGATTATTTCAGTCTCATGATCCGGATTCGCGGTCACTACCTGCCCTAAGTAGATGTATTCCCTTACCAATTCCAGTGCCTCGCTACCTATCGTAAACTGCTGTTTTCTTCCGAGACTGTTAAACATTACTTTAGTTTTCTGCAGATTAATTTTGAGACCTACCCTTCTGCTTTGTCTCTCCAGGTCAGTGAGGACCTGGAGCTATGGAGGACGACGCAACGAGCTATGGAAAGAAGAATGACAGGTGTAACGTTAAGGGATAAGAAAAGAGCAGTTGGGTGAGGGAACAAACGCGAGTTAATGACATCTTAGTTGAAATCAAGAAAAGGAAATGGGCATGGGCAGGACATGTAATGAGGAGGAAAGATAACCGATGGTCATTAGGGGTTACGGACTGGATTCCAAGGGAAGGGAAGCGTAGCAGGGGGCGATTGAAGGTTAGGTGGGCGGATGAGATTAAGAAGTTTGCAGGGACAACATGGCCACAATTAGTACATGACGGGGGTAGTTGGAGAAGTATGGGAGAGGCCTTTGCCCTGCAGTGAGCGTAACCAGGCTCATGATGATGATGATGATGATAGCGTTTAACGTCCCATAACTGCACAGTGGGTTATGAGGGACGCCGTAGTGGTGGGCTTCGGAGTGATTTTGATCAACTGGACTGCTTCACCGTGCACCAGAAGCACGGTATGCACGTGCGTTTTTACCTTCCTCCGACCCCATATATATATATATATGTCGCCGCGGACGACAGTGGAACCCGCTTCCACGTGCACAGCAGCACAACGCCGTAGCCACTGGGACAACGCGGGGGGTAAATCTGAGAAAGTGTCGAAAGGAAACGGCTGGTCCAATACCACCAACTCCGAGATTCGACAGCCAGTGGTCTTTCCCATCTTGCGAATACATTAGGGTGTTTTAGTTGAGCGTCTTTACTGTCCGCTCCGCTCCGACTTGCCCCGCTATATATAAGCCACACCGGTGTGGCGGGCGATTCTTATGTTTTAGTTGTACGTTGAGCGTAGCGGAGCGGACCTTTCGTAGTTGCCGCGCCCTCTGGCCAAATGCAGGGTAATCCAACAGAATAAAAGCACCCATTGATGCTTATATATATATATATATATATATATATATATATATAACTTATTTGTCCATGAAGTATCTAAATATGTGCGCTTGTAATGCGTTACCGGTCCATTTTATCCATTGGAACATAAAGCGCCGTCTTGGGGGAACGCCACGTGATAGCCAGCGAGCTTGGTTGCTGCGCAACCAAGCTCGCTGCGCTATCACGTGGCGCTGCGCAGTACGCTCCGCTTTGGCAGCTTGTAAGCGGACCGTGTTTGTCGCGCCGCTAGCCCGTTTGCGGCTAAGCGGAGGGCGCATGCGCATTCGCGCTTCCGCTTCGCTCAGCTGCTGAACAGAGCGTAAAAACGCCAAACTAAAACACTCTATTAGTGTACATACTCGCGAGAAAATCTATATATTTGTCGACTTTTCCGACACCTCATCTTTCCCAGCAACCTCACACTGGCTCGACCCGACACAGTTATCGATGAAATATCCTTGGACCATAGTCATGTGCTTCTGTGGTGATGAATGTACTGGCGTTCTTCTAGTTACTGAAGTCCGTAGACCTCAGTGACTACATGTATGTAAGATGACGTCCTTAGTCAATGGTCCTGTTCCTTCGCGTCGGTCTCTGACGGGCGCGTCAGGCCTGCCTAGTTTTGGTAGGCACACGCGCCGGCTCTTTTTTGGCATCAATGCCCATGCATGTATACATTCGCAAAGCGATGGCCTCATATGCTTTGCGATTTAATAACCAAACTGTACGATACAGACGAACGCACTGATTTCTTGGCGTCATCATTGGTAGAGACTTGTCTTCGAGCCCTCACGTCTCGTATATGACAAATCGCTTGGCCGCCATTGTGGACCTTCTTGCGTTTCTCGGCGAGAAGTCCTGGAGCGCAACAGTAGCATCAAGGTTGCAGCTATATGAAGCGCTATTGTTGGGCTTCCTGGGGTACAGCTTACCTGTACTAGGAAATACATGCACTACAAATATCCGCAAATTTTAGCGTGTGCAAGCACAAGCACTCAGAACTTGTCTCGATCTCCCCAAAACTACGTCATCGATTGCGACAGTGGCGATTGCCGGAGACACTCCTTTGACAGTCTACATAGACGCAAATGTCCTGAGAGCACACATCCGACACCTGACTCGGATTCGCTCACACCATCTTGCTTGCTTGCCAGCAGAGAGGCCACATTCAACTTTTGCCAAAAGTATTGTAAGACATCAGTCCTATTTGCTGTCACAATTTACGCCTGCTACGCGATTATCAGACCCATTGTGGTGTCTGCACCAGCCGCAAGTACAATTGACAATTCCTGGCATCAGAAAGAAAGCTGGAGCGCCGTTGCAAGCTTTGAAGCAAGCAACTTTGGAACACATTCACAACGTGCAAAGATTCCGACATGTCTACACAGATGGTTCGGTAAAACTCAACAGCTCTGCTACTGCAGTCATCATCGCGGCAAAATCTGAAGAAATCAAATTAAAAACTTCATGTGTGACCACATCGACAGGTGCAGGACTTGCGGTACTCCGTGCTGCACTTGATATCATTATTCAGGATTCACCGCAACAATGGACAGTCCGTAGTGATTCCAAGGCAGCCCTTCAGTGCATACAAAGCCCAATGCGCCACGGACCCAATGAACAACTGGCGTCAGAAATTCGACACATATATCATCGCAGCCATGACAAGGGACACAACATAATCTTTTAATGGCCTCCACGACATTGTAACATCAGCGGCAATGACCACGCCGACGAAACCACCCGATCTGCACATGAAAGGGATCAACGTGTCTTGATTCCGCTTTCGCGGACAGACGCTGCGGATGGGCTGCGATTGACGTCCCGTGAATGTACTTTGCCCCTATGAGACTCGAACGTTTTCACCATGTGTCGTTTTCACTATGAACGTTTTCACCATGAACGTTTTCACCACCTACCGCATGGGTTACCACGACGTGAACATACCATGATGTACCGTCTGTGGCTAGGCGTTGCGTTGACGCACTCATATGCTTTCCGTATTGGAATGGCCAACAACCCCACGTGCGACACATGCAACAGCCGATGAGACGCTTGCACATATTATCTGTGTCTGCGCGCGATATAGTGCCCAGAGACAAGTGCTGTGCAGAGTACTGGACCAGTTGGACAATCGTCCACTATCAGAACTCAAAGCTTTAGATCAGTACTCCCAAAGGACACCCATGCTGAAGGCCTTACTCGCGTTATTAAGGTCGTTGCGGTCTACGGAGCTAAATGATAGACATTAAGAAAGCCGCCCCTACCGCTCTGTAGTGCATGCGGTTCGCTCGTGCTGGTCTCGCTTTCTCTCTATCTCCCCCTTCCACTCTCTTTATCTTTTTATCCCCCTTAACCCTGCCCCCAGTGCAGGGTAACCAACCGGAACTACCTCTGGTTAACCTCCTTGCTTTTCTATGCATCCTTTTTTCTCTCTCTCTTGAATGTATATATTCATGCCTCGTCTGAGTGTTTGCCGCTAGAGCGTGGAATGTGCGTATGGTAAATGTGTATAATTATCTCTTTGCGGCGTATCCGTTGTCTGGGTTGCCCCAGACACATATCCACATAGATAAACCTTCTGGGCTACTGTTTCGTCATTCTCGTGATACTATACAGTGTACAGGATGTGTTTTAGTGATCCTTGCCAAACTACAGTACACCGGACGCGCATCTTCTAGGAGATGCACATAGTATAGTCTGCATTCACACTGTTATTCGACCTTAGTCATCATCGAAGTTGTATTTACTGCACCCTACCTGCGCGCGCAGCTAATCTTCCGTCTCTTTATTGTTTCTCTACCGTCACTTCATTTTATTTTTTTCATTCCGTGACTGTAGGATAGAAAAGCGTGGTTATACGTACGATTAACCCCCTGCCTTTATTCGCCCTCTGTCGGTATTCTAGAAGCTCACTCAAAAAGTGAGATACATCTAGCTCACTTCACTGCTAGCTCAAACTGCTCCATACATAGTTCAAACTCAAGGTATACTGCAAAGCAGCGCTTGCTTACTATCATATATAGGAGCGTTTAGTACCCTCATATATTATTGAGTGAGCAGTGTTGAGTGAGCCTCGATCAAACCTCTCGAACGTCACAGCTAGCCTGGCTGCCCTTAAGAGGTCGTTCACAGCAGTGGTTGCCTTCATACCAGCATATATATATATATATATATATATATATATATATATATATATATATATATATATATATATATATATATATATATATATATATATATATATATATATATATATATATATATATATATATATATATATTTAAACTTCAATGTATTCTCTTCATCAGTAAGGTTTCACGTATGCTGATGTGTTTGTTGGTGGTCTACGGAATGTAACATCTTTTAACAAAGCGTTACCAGTGAATTAGGGATGAAAACTTCATTGGATCCGAGGGCACATCACCTCTGTTTCACTAGGCCTGGACATTTTTTTTTGTTTTCCTACCGAATAGTCGAGCCGATCAATCGTATATAGTCATCGTTAACAACGCTGCCTTTCATAATCGCTCCTTCCCGTCTCTCTCTCTCAGAGAGTCCATTGCTGTTTTTAAGCTACATCAATGACCTGCCGTCTAACATTACTTCAACCATTAGACTTTTCGCAGACGACTGCATAATATATCGGAAAATTAGCTCACCCTCTGAACACCTTGAACTTCAGAACGACTTAGATCAAATCACTAACTGGTGCACATCGTGGCAAATGACGCTGGATCCTGACAAATGCGGAACTTTGACTTTTACCCACAAAAAGACGCCTTCAGCCTTCCCATACTCACTAAATTCTAACCCTTGTGAGCATGCGACTTCATACAAGTACCTTGGCGTATATCTCACTCTCAATCTTTGCTGGAAGACTCACATTAATAACATGACCGCCAAAGCATCGCGTACTGTTGGCTATCTGAAACGTAATCTTCGAGATGCCCCATTAACCACTCGAAAACTAGCCTATCAGACTTTTGTCCGTCCTCAACTTCAATTCGCCTCGCCCATATGGTCACCGCATCAGGCTTATCTAATACAATCACTACAACGAATTCAGAACCGCGCGGTACGTTTTATAACCAGAAAATATGACCGACAGACTAGCATTACTAACCTGAAATTCTCGCTATCACTCCCGACACTAGATCTGCGAAGGAAGGTCGCTTTGCTCTGTCTTTTCCACAAAATAATTCATAGTCAGCATCCTACTACCCTTCCCCTTACCAAACCACTTCGTACATCCCGTCGTCGTTATAATAGCCACAGCTTTAGGCGCATATTTGGCCGAACCACGGCTTTTAATTCACTAGCGCTTCCGCGTGCCATAAGCTACTGGAATGATCTTCCTGATCGCATCGTTGCCATTCATGACTCTGCAATCTTCAAAGACCAAGTACTGCTCTGGTTTTCTTAGCTGTTTTATTCACTGCCTTGTACTTTGTTAGTCACCCTTTTAGCCGCCATTTCGATGTTCCTGCAGAGATTGCATATACTGTGCAATATCTTCCTGGCCTTATATTTGTAGGTTTATACATGTCAATACTTCCCTGCGTCCTGTGAAACTGTTACCCATTGTATAATGATGCATGAGCTGCTTTTTTGTGTCCTTAATTTTCTTTGCATGCCCCCCTCATACAATACTCCTATTTGGAGCCTGTGAGTATGTTGAATCTATATATATATATATATATATATATATATATATATATATGCGGTGAAGACGACGAAGTAGCAACGGCCTCTCGGGATTCTCAGCTGCTGTTTATGTATCTCTTGTAAATACATCGTGAAAATAGCTTTATACCCGTGACATTTTGGTGCAGGTGCGGGGTACGCGTCTTCGCCGCGGAGCTCCGCAGCGGACGTCTCGCCCAGCCTGGTAACATGCTTCCAGAGGAAGGCACCGCGTCTGCAGCTGCAATGCCGACTACGCACACCCAGTACGTTGCTCTACCTCAGCCACAAGACCCCGGCAAGTTCACCGGCCTCGATGATGTTGACGTAGAAGAATGGTCGAAGATGTATGAGCGCGTTAGCAAGGTGAGCAGGTGAGATCCGACCATAATGCTGGCCAATGTGTTCTACCTCGACGGAGCACCGCGATTGTGGTTTTACACACACGAGGAAGAGCTACCCAGCTGGGAGTTTGAAGAGAAGCTGTCCGACGTTTTTATCAATCCGACCAGTGGACAACTAGCCGCCAAGCAAAATATCGCCACGCGTGCCCAAACTGCTACTCAGTCGAAAGTCTCCTGCATTAAGGACGTCCTCGCCCTCTGTCATAAAATCGACACATCCATGCCAGAGGCGGACAAGGTTGGACACGTTATCAAAGGTGTGTTTCTGTTTGTGTGTTTGTGTGTTTGTGTGTGTGTGTGTGCGTGTATGCGTGTGCGCGTGTGTGTGCGTGCGTGCGTGTGCGTGTGTGTGTGTGTGTGTGTGTTCATCTCTTAGTAACATGAACAACTTGCTGAGTTTCTGTGGCAACGGGAACGATTTGTGACTAAAGACGTGACAATACTTACACATAATGCGACGTGTTTCTGCTGATGTTGAGGATCCCGTCGTAGCAATTTTTCGTAGGAGGGCTGCGACTGGGGGGAGAGGGGGGGGGGGGGGGACTGCCGAAGGCACCTCTGATGACGTGCGTCCGAGGGGGCCAAATATGAAATGTGGCGATCGCTGTAATTTACGGGAAAACGAAAGAAACAGCGCAACAGGGAACGAGAATAATGCATCACCGCCTTCGTGCGCCATATGGCTTCAAGCTCAACTAGAGCAGTATTTCTTTTCTGTGTCGTGTTTTCCCGCGTTGCTTTCTATGCCACAGAATACAAACATAAATAATGATAGCCGAAACGCTGTTAAAATATGTTTCAAGTCATCAAGTAAATGGCAAATACCTGTATTGCCCGATGAACCGGGAGGAGAGAGACAGAAAAAAAAAGAAAAAAGCCAGAGCTAACTCGGCGGTAACAGCCAACCACTGCCGCTCATAGGAGAGTTCCGAAACGAGGGATAGTTAAAAGCACGGTCGCCGCGGCCCGGAAGAGCCCGGTGAGTGCCACTCTTCGGACGGCAAAGGTTACACAGTAGCATATGCTCGTCGCAGAAACGGGCGGCAGCGATGGGCAAATTGCGGGGAAGACGTCAAAAAAAGCGGGTGCATTATCGTGCCGCACCATCAACCGGCTGGGGGCCCCCGCGGGCCAAAGGCGCGCGCGCACCGCTTTCCGAACGCACCGCGCTCATTACAGTCAACGGGGGTCGTCATGAGTCACGGAGGCGCCGCCACGCAGCAAAGAGAGCTCCACAAGGGCGAGGGTTTGACGCCTTTTTTCCCCTGTCCGTTCTCCCGTCCCTTTACTAGTTGGTTTCTATTTCCCCCCTGTTTTTTCGTTTTTTCCCTGCACGCTCTCTTTGCGAACGGCCTTTACCTGCCCGCGACCGTTCTCCCCATTAACCAATTCGGCAATAGCGGACCCGCTATGTACGCGCAAACTCGCCCTCATGTAGCGTGCGGGTTTTGAGTGTCTTCGGTACTCCTGCCTTCGCGCTGCTGTCGTTTCGGTCTTTATTTTATCGTCTTTTTCTTTTATCTCCTCCGAAACCACTCGGGCGCTCCGCCTTACTCACCCAGCATTCGTGAGGCGAGCTTGCCTATAAGTATGGCCTGAAGCCGACTTAAGCTGAAAAAGCTATCGCGAAATTTTACGCTGACAGTCGGCATAGGTTTAGCACACTTATGTCTACTACAAAAAGGTATTCTATGCGAGATCTTTTTATATAAACGAGGCTAAATTTTGTGTTGATAATGCCCACTACAGAGAAGTAAGTGCACATAAGTGTATGACGATCACCGTGCTACGGATTCCATGTCTCAGTATCGTTCCGAACGCTCAGCTGCAACAAGGACATCAGTGCAACAGCGCATACGACACGTGCAATGTGTTTGTAACGGCTCTGCGTATACGGTTGCACCGAACAAAGAACCATGCTTCCCATGTCGTTTACTCATTGTTCTTAATTAAGTAACGGCTTTTAGACTAGACAGCCTAGACAACGCCTTTAGACTACTGATGCCCACTGAGTGCAAGCGAACGTGAGACCAAACGCGCACAAGTCAAAAGAATGAAAAAAAAATTCAACGTCGTTGGGAACACAACTGTATGTAGTACTTCCAGCCAGCCAGCCTACCAGCCAATCCAGCCAGCCAGCCAGTCTATGCGCTTCCTCTTAACAAGCCGCATGAAATGGCTTCGGCGGCCTCAACTATGCTGCGCCTCCTAAAAAGCCAGCTGCTGTAAACGTGGCCCTTGCTCGTGTCCACTCATCGGGCCTATTAAGCGTGGTCGTGCGTGACTCACGATGAGAGGAAGCGAGAGCCCGGCGCTGCTGCCGTGGTGTAATTCGATAGGAACGTTTCAATTATTCCATTAACAGAGTCGTTCTTCATGGGCTAGATGGGCTCTCGTAAGGTCGCATACGAGCTTCTACCGACTCTGCGCTGGTGTAAAGGTGCGTGTCGTTGTGAAAGTATCGTAACACGTTCTTCGACTTCTACGAAGGTGCCGCAGATAGTACGTTTCGTGCAGTTCACAGTTGATCTGTGGAGGCTTTTTGTATTCTTGTATCGAACGATGTAATCAGTACGCTTTTCCAGGCAACGGCTCACTTCTGCAGAACCTCTCTTGATGTAGGAGTTGTTCGAGTAAAACGCACAATATTTCGTGTGTAAAAAGAACACCTGTTTCAAAAAGGTCTCCGTAAGCAGGTCTTATACACGAGAAATAAGTCTGTATTTAAAATGTGCGGGAAGTGAAACAAAATAGGGAAACCTAGGGTCAAAAGAAAGAAAGCTACAAAAAATAGCGAATAAAAACATACACACACAAACAACAGTGAAGAAAAACAAAAAACAGGTGTGCCAAAGGGCAGCATGCAACCAACAGCTCGTAATCATGCATACATTCCGCACGCAAAACGTGCACGCCATCACGCTTGCAATCAAAAACCGCTGGTGGTGAACAGAAGAATGAAAAGAAAAACCGAAGAAACGATAAAGAACGATCGCGAAAGCGGCACCCACGCGCGTGACACGTAAAACAAAGCCCGACGCCCAGAGCGCGTTCGGACCCTGGTCCACGGAGCGTTGCGCGCGAGCCGCCCACTTTCAGTGCCGCTCGAGGGACCGCCAAGAGAGCGGCGGGCAGACCCCCCTCCCACCCCCCGTCCGCGGCCCTCGAAATCACTGAGCGGCGGCCGTAAGTCATGTGGCACGTGGGCACGTTTACCAGCTGACTCCGTGGCGTTGGTGCACGCGCGGCGCGCACGCACGGACACGGTCGTGCACGCACCTGAAGTGGCCCCTCGACCGACCCCCCGCGCGACCCCCGCAGCGGGCAAGGGCCGCGCACGCGCTGACTGACGGAAACGAAAAAAATAAAATAAAAAATAAATAAAACGTAACGAGCAACGGGGGAAGCCACCGGGCTTTGTTTCGTCCTTCTGCTTTCACTCTTGCACCGTTATCTCCGTGTTGTTGCTTTTTGTCTGGTGTCTGCCTCAGTACGGTGCACAGGAAAAAAAAAAAAAAGAGGGGGGGGGGGGGGTGGCAGGCACGCTGGTGCCGTGAATGTTGTCGTTTTTTGGGCAGAACGTACGTAGCACGTTCCGAATGGCCGCCGGTTCCACTTGAGTAGTTCGCAAGCCGAACCGGTGGTAGCACCGGTGGCTGCAGAAACGCTGCAACCCCCCCGACAACACCCCCCTCTACACGGCCGCGTGCTCGAGTGAGTCTCGGCAGGCCGCCGCCACCGCCCTGCTCTCCGTCTGTCGCGCGCGCCGATCGAGTTGGTTTTTCCCGTTGTTTGGCTCTTGACCTGCAGCGACTGCCGCCCTTCCGGTACGGATTGTGGCGGGGGCTCGTTTCGCCGCCTCCCTCCCGCGGCTCATCTTCATCTCGCACATCACCGCAGCTGAGGGGTTGGTCGCGTCCGCGCTGCCTTTTCCTGGTGGCTGGCGCGGTACCATCGCACGCATTCTGGTTCGGCCCTCGAGCTCCCGGAGCTGGTAACGACGGTAGACCCAGACATGGCTGAGGTCACTGCACGCTTCCTGGTGCGCTGCCCTTTACTTCTTGACCACACAGGGAAGATGTGGCACTTCTGCTGTTTCTCTGCAGCGCAGCTCATTTTTCGGACAGCTGCTTCTTTGCTCTTGCCCCTCTCCCCCTCTTTTTGGCTCATGTTTTTCAGGATACTTGATCGCGCTTTCATAAAATGGCGCAAATGGAGACGTCCTCAACGCCACAGCTTCTCCTTTGATGTCTCTTGAAATATAACTCGGAGTTGTGTGCGTGCGTGCGTGTGCGTGTGTGCGTGTGTGCGTGTGTGCGTGTGTGTGTGTGTGTGCGTGCGCGCGTGTGTGTGTGTGTGTGCGTGCGTGCGTGCGTGCGCGCAACCCGCTGGGGTGGCGTACTGATTTGACGTTGCACTACTAAACCCAAAGGTGTTGGATCCAATCCCGGCCGCGGCGGCTACATTTCGATGCAGGCGAAATGCGAAAAACGCCCGTGTGCCGAGCATTTGGGGCACGTTAAAGAATTCCTGGGAGGGGGGGAGGATTCATTAGGAGTGCCCCGCGGCGTGCCTCATAATCATATCATGGTGTTGGCACGTAAAACACCACAATTTTTTTTAATGCATCGGTGGGTGCGTGCATATGTGTGCGTGCACGTGCGTGCGCGAGTACAGCGAGTGATTTAACGTAGTAGATAATTGAACACATTCTCTGTCACTATGGCGTTACTTCTTATCTCTGACACTGTCCTTACGAATTCCCCAGCTATCCATGTTAGAAGGAGGTACGCTTCGCGGAGCTCACTTTGACAATCGCTGCTGGCACAATTGTTTCTTTACGGCCAGGCCTGGTAGTGGCCCGCATTGCTTTCGTTCCAGAACCAACAATAACAACAGTAGCAGTAGCGATCTGCAATACCGGGTTTCGTGAAGCCGCAATGAACTTGACACGCACATGCCAGTTTCTTTCTTTCCTATAACGTGTGAGCATTAGCAGCTGCATAGTTTCAGCTCTGCTGCTGCAGCCATCACCCCGGCAAAATCTGAAGAAATCAAATTAAAAACTTCATGTGTGACCACATCGACGGGTGCAGAACTTGTGGCACTCCGTGCTGCACTTGATTTTATTAATCAGGAATCACCGCAATAATGGACAGTCCGTAGTGATTCCAAGGCAGCCCTTCAGTGCATGCAAAGCGCAATGCGCCACGGACCCAATGAAGAACTCGCGTCAGAAATTCGACACATATATCATCGCAGCCATTACAAGGGACACAACATAAACTTTTAATGGCTTCCAGGACATTGTAACATCAGCGGCAATGACCACGCCGACTAAACCACCCGATCTGCACATGAAAGTGATCAACGTGTCTTGATTCCGCTTTCGCGGACAGACGCTCGGCTGGGCTGCGATTGACGTCCCGTGAATGTACTTTGCCCCTGTGAGACTCGAACGTTTTCACCATGTGTCGTTTGCATTCGTTGTCTACGGCCATACGGATGCACCTACCGCATGGGTTACCATGACGTGAACAGACCATGCTGTACCGTCTGTGGCTAGGCGCTGCATTTACGAACTCATATATTTCCTTATTGGAATGGCCAACAGCCCCACGTGCGGCACATGCAACGGCGACGAGACGCTCGTACATATTATCTGTGTCTGCCCGCGATATAAAGCCCAGAGACAAGTGATGTGCAGAGTACTGGACCAGTTGGACAATCGTCCACTATCAGAACTCAAAGCTTCAGGTCAGTGCTCCCAAAGAACATCCGCGCTGAAGGCCTTACTCGCGTTATTAAGGTTCCTGCGGTCTACGGAGCTTCACGACAGACTTTAAGAACACCGCCCCCTATCGCTCTATAGCGCAGGCGGTTTGTTCGTGCTCGTCTCTCTTTCTCTCTATCTCCCCTTTCCACTCTCTCTTTCTTTTTATCCCCCTTAACCCTTTCCGTTGTGCAGGGTAGCCAACCGGAACTACCTCTGGTTAACCTCCCTGCTTTTCTATGCATCCTTTTCTCTCTCTCTCTCTCTCTCTCTCAGCTGTGATTGGAAGCAATATGACTGGCAGCAATCTGAATGGTTGAAATGAACTTAGGTTGTTAGCAGTGTATGTAAAACGAAGAAGCGCCCGGTATTTCTTGTGTCACGCCAACTTAGACCAAATCATATAGACGAGCGTCGCCTGTGCGCACCACTTTTAACGTTCCGACTAGGCACTGATCTCAACGAGCAGTGGTGCCTTCTGCGCGTGTCAGTTCTGCCTGTCACTGCACTCATCGGGAGTAGGCCGCTAGCCGTATACGGATAGCCCCATTGCCCCAGTTTTCATAAAACAACTCCTTTCTTCATTTCTTAAAACGTGCGCTGTTTTCAAAAGTTCCACTTAGTGGATATTCCTCTAGCACACGTCGCCTTCAATTCTGTAATTGATATAAGTGCGATAAATGTTTAATCATGAGTATATTTATGGTAATATCTTTAGTACATGGCGATTACTGCTGTTGCACCGATACGCGTCTTGTGGGCTCCATCGCGCGTCGGCACTACCACGTTGTGGAGCATTGGATGGAGCGTAGCGTAAGGAAGAGACGACAGGACCAAACTAAAACCAGATCTATTCGGGATACGTCAGGAGGTGCCAGAAATACCGGCTATCACCAGCGCGAGCGCACGCACGTCAAGCCTGCGCGTCTCTGCCGCTACTACAATGGCGATGCTTTGACCATGGTGCAGCGGCTACAATGTAGAAATTTTGATGCCCGCCATCGCTGAGGATTTTGATCAGCAGAAAATATGTCTGTCTTTAACCTCCTGTTATAAATGAAAAGAAACTTCTCTCTCCCCCCCCCCCCCCTCACCATCGTTTCTGAAGCGCCCCGTACATAGTGTGGTATCGGAGATGTTGCGGCCTCTCGTCGTCTTTTCTGAGCCAGCTGACACCTCGTCTCCGATATAAACAATGGACCTGCTCTTCCTTCTATTTGCTGAAAAGGCAGAGGCAACGGCAGGTGGCATGCAGCGCCAAACACCTGATTCCGGGAAGAGGCGTGGAACACCTGATTCCGATTAGCTCGCGAGTCCTCCTGGCACAACACACGGCGCACAATGAAACACAAGTCGAGAGGCAAAGCAAACTTCCCTGAGAAGTCTGAGCTAGATAACATTCTCAACACTCGAAGGAAAACCACAGCATGAGCATTTTGTTATCAAAGCCATCAGCCGTCATCCCCTCTCATCGATAGAGGCGACGAAAAAGACATGAAAGGAGCCCAGGCACTTCAAAGGAAAAGGTGTTCAAACAAACCAATGACAGATGAATCCTTCGAACATAGACGCGGTGAGGGGTCAGGAAGGTTGGCTTCGACGATATATTGTGCACATACCCCCGTCAGTGAGAGCTGGGTTTGAGCACTCAACCTTTGTTTACTACGAGGCTGTCGTAAAAGTGGCTGCTGCTGCGCCATTGCTACTACGACGATTATGCTGCGTCGTCGCTAGTTCGAAAACACATATATGTCGGCGCGGCGGTAATGCTCCACTCAGCTCATTCGCATATCTGAATTCGAAAAGGGCAACTGTCCCTGACTGTTCTCGTATATGGCGTTGCTGTTATCTTTATGCGATCATTAAACCCGGAGAAATGTTATGAGATATTTCGCGCTGACTGTGGCTATTCCTACTACTGGTTAGTTGCGTTTGTTTAAGTAACTGTCCTCGAATGCCGCTTTGCACGGGATTATGATTCTTCTCTTTTTCGCTCCGTCATTAAATCGAAGAAAGAAATCAAGTTTACAGAGAGCCACAGCCACAACTATACACGATGTCTCATGAGATTTGCGTCAGTAGTGTATAAAGGGAAAATTTACTATCAAATAGGAGCCAGTGACATACCATGATCTCGCTTCCCCTATTGTCGTGAACATAACTTTTGATCTCTTTGATGTGTTTGAACAGCTATCCTTGTCGTCAGCGGCACTGAAGTTGCCGTTTTGGCAGAATCTTAGAAGCCTCGTCGCAGTGCCAATTCAGGCTGCTTGTGCAATGGCGCTGCATCCCTAGTTCTAACTCACTTCGAAGCCCCCACAGTACGGTGTCTTGTAGCCATATAATTAAGGACGTAACATCACACATTATTAGTGAAATTTTATAATTTCAAAGCTCGTTATACAGAAACTGTGCTCGATGATATTCCTAATTTCGCATAATTTGCATTCGCCGATGTCTGTCTTATTTTGTCTTTCTTTTTCAGCACTTGTACGCAAGTGTCTCCATATAGGGAAGCACTATAAAATAAGAACACAGACATTTTATAACCTTCTCATATTATGTAATAACTTTATATAGCTTTGTGTTTACGGTGCCCTCCTGATAGGTTGGCCCAGATGACACGTGTTTGCTTTTGTCTGTTCTCTCTACTTTAGGTTCCTAGTGAACAATGTATACAGTCAATCAGCCCAACTTATATATTTACGCTGTGTGTAGCACGTGTGGTAGCAGCCACTTTGCCATCTGTCGCTCCTTCCAAATAGTATTTTTCACGGGAACTTGCGTGACGAAGTTAAAAGCTGGGACAGTCAACAAGAGCAAACAGACGGAGACGTCGATTGCGATGTTCCTGTCCACAGAAGACGCATCAAAGAAGCACTTTGTGCTGAAAGGTGCACTTCTAAACTGGAAAGAGGGGGGCAACCTGTGGCATATCTAACAAAATACAGGTGACAAAAATTGAGGCACCCAATAGAAGCTTGTTTTTATGTACGTATGGAGCCCATAAAAAGGGCCTACAGCGAACACTGCCCCTTGGACTTCTAAACAAAATCTCTGGAGCGTTGTCAGGTGCGCGGCTTCTCACGTGAGCTTACATTCACTGCTTGCACGTGTCCGCGTCCGGCTCAAGATAGCAGTTACCATCCGTCCTCAAGCCGTCGGACGCCGAATGTGCAATCATTTTCTTGGACGCAACTCGGCTGCTATGCAACAACGACGGGACCTCGATATCTCAGCGCTGACGGCTGTACTTGTAACAGTAGGCAGAGCAGCGTGCAAGCTTTCCATACTTTGTGAAAATTATGCAGACATAAACACGGAATGTCAGTGTTCCAAGCCCCAAGCGTTGCCGCAGTCTCCGTATTTTTGCGGGGAACTGTTATTGCTACTATATGCGGTCGCAGAGGTCCGCTAGATACGCCTGCGCGAAACTATCGACGGAAATTCGGCGACAAAGCTGTTGTAGTCAGCGCAATTAAATTTAAAGTTGTACTTTGGGCGAGCCACGGGTGACTTGTGGGAATAGGAGGAGGCATATGCGTCTCCGAAGAATTATCAAATTTACGTCATGAGATCTTCGGAGCCCACGGCGACTTCGACATTTAACCATCTCAGAACTGTTGGACGCATTCGGGCTCAACTTGGTAAAAATAAAGTGTCTTATAGAAATAATATATTGTTCTGTATGTCGTGTCTACATATTTCGCGTATCTTTTTTACTTTCGTTAAAACGAAAGAATAAACAGTATTGAACATACTGGAGAAATTGCGATTGCGCAGGCACTTTGAGAATTTCATAGAATATTAATTAAATTTGCACTATTTTGGTGTCTAAATACTTGCCGGCTGACTAAAGCGTTTGCAGCGTAAACTACGAGGAGCATCGAAATAAAATCACGCGTGGACAAAATTGGCACTGCTGAATTTTTTTTTTAGAATCTGATGTTGGTGTACAGTGAAGGCGTTGTATAAATAAATACGCTGTTGCAGCCTTTAGTAATATGCTTCAAGAAGCAGCTGAATTTTATAATTGTTGATGTAAGCGAACGGCTAAACATAGCAGCATGGAACTTTTAACATGAAGGCCCTATTTCTTTAGACAACAACACCGTAGAATTAAGCGAAAATGTTAGCGGATAAACTAGTGAGAGTGGACCAGCGCTGGGCTATAGGCAAAAAAACTTGGACCATACATAAGTGGTACTATTTAACGATGTAGACAGCAGTGCTTCTTGAGTTCTGTACGGTGGACCGAGCTCTAGTGGAGCTTTCTGTTTGGACCTTCAATCCGTATTAGTACATGATAGATTCCTTAGCTAAACTTGAAAACCAGTGATTTGTATCCCGTATTTGTTCTAAATATACTTATGCGCTTTAGGCATTTATTGAACCCTACGCCACTACAGCTTCATCTTTATTTTTACTTTAGGTCGTTATTTATTTACCTTCGCTTTAAAACAGAGACAAATACAGCGGCCGATTTACTTTCTGCCTCGATTTTTCTACAGCAGCCAATTTATTGCTGAAGAGAACAAAAACGATTAGCGTACATCTCTATAGTGTGCGAAGCAAGAATTACCAGCTCACCTAATAAGCAGCATCTCTTTACGTTCAGAAGTGTTTGTTAGAGAGCGTTACTTGAAGGCGATCGCGCTTTCAAGGCCGTGGGCACCAGTGCTACAACTGTGCCTCCGTGCAGCTCGCAGAAGCGATGAGGAGATTGGTCGATGAAAAACACATTTTCTTGCCACTTTTTGTTGCTGCGGTGGCCCTAAGTTTAAGAAAAGGGAAAAGGGTGGTTAACAGTTGTCTTCCCCCGATATATCGACGACCCTTAGTGGGTAACACTGCGAGAGGCGTTGGTGGTGTCTCTGAACATGGAGTCGTACTCGTAGCCCTGAATCCGGGCGCCGACCGCAGTAGAGATGCTGGGTTTAGGAGAGTAAGCCAATGAGCGATTGCCCGAGCTCAATGGCAGCTGCTGGGGTGGGGGCTGGAACGCGTTGGACAGGCCCACTCGTGCAGCGAGGTAGGCCTGATGCGTCGCTCAAGTCTGGCGAGTGCGCGAGGTCTGGAGAAAAAATTTTCCACAGAAACCGGAAACGCGTCTTTGGCAGGATAACGTGAAGGAGCACTGACATTCTTTTTGAAGTTCCAGAAGCACTACTAAATGCTTCTCGCACGTAAAAGGATGTCACTCTGCAAGAAGTTCTGTGAACACTTAGGAGATATTTCAGAAACATATGGGATATATGGGAAAGTTAGTCTTGCAAGAGCACGAGAAAGGGGCTGACATTAAGGGGACACACGAGATGGGCGCTGTGTCGTGTGTTTCCTTAGTGTTAGTCCCGTTCTCGCGCGGTTTGCAATAGTATGTAGTCATACCAACAAGCCCGACTAACCACAATTTTCAAGCGAAGGTTAGCGTCCGCCTGAAAGAAGAGACACGCAAAGAAAAAAACCAATGCGGCTTACCCGAGAAAAAAAATCTTCCCAGTTGAAGAAAAATTCGTCCCTTTCGGGGATTGTATTTGTCACCACCGCCTTTCCGGGCCAGTCACTCCATTAACTGAACAGACCGCGAGGCTAGGGATGATTACGTGCCAGTAACTCTCCCTTTCGTCAAACTACTTCCTCCTTGCGGCTATTCGACGCAGTTGCTATACATGGCGATGCGTTGCTGAAAACTAGGTTTCAGGCTCAATTACCCACCGAAGGGGGCGAAATGAAAAAAAAAAAAACTTATGTACCGTGCTTAAGGTGCACATCAAAGAACGCCAGATAGTTAAAATTAATTCGGACCCATTCACTACGGCGTCCGTCAAACACCCCCCTTTTTTTTCCTTCTTCTTTTTCTTTTTGCGGCTATTCGGAAAACTTATAAACTGTGTTCTGCATCTCCGAGTTCCCGAGTAATTTGTCCTCACCCTGGAATGTGCTACCCTGCTTGCAAGCTCCCTCCGTAACTGACCTTCGCGGCTTTGTAATCATGGCTGCGATTGAATTCCCTTTCCTTCATCTGAACGACTGCGATTGATCGACTGCTTGACAACTGCAGTACTAATCGACTTCACTTAAAGTAGCGGAACCTCCTTAAACTTCGCCTTCATCGGAATGCGGTCGCCGTTGCCAGGATCAGATCTCTCATGAATTTTGCCTCTCGTTACGATCAGGATTCTCTCAGCGTGGATAAATAAATCACGGAGTGTTTTCTCAGGTATACGAATGACGCGGTCGTCGTACACGACAATGATGAACCTGAGGCGCATGTAACGGGGAAAAGCTTAAAATAGAAAGAGGCACGTCTTAGTAAAGTTGTGGGTTCTTGTATGAAAGACCGAGGTACCTCAACCGTGATTTCGCTGGTTGCAGCCACTCGGGAAGTGACGCCGAGTTTCAAGAACAAATCAGGGTGTATTGTGCGCGCGAAATAGGTACGGGTCGCCGTTACAGGAACGCACAAACTAAAGAGAACCATCTAAACTGAAGTGAACAGAACTGCTACATGGTATAAAAAGTATGGCGTGCAGACACGCACACCAGAAAAAGAAATGGACAACACAAACGCCGCTTCCTCTTGTCGGCACGCCTCACCTTTACTGACATGAATCCCTGCCAACTAGCTGAACTTTTTGCCTTTCCAAACAAACTGCTAATTTTAGAAGTCAACTCCACGATGACCTCTCTCTTCTGACATGCTATTTCTTCGAAGTCTGGACTGTTGTGGAATGCATCATCATCAGCATCATCATCACCACCACCATCATCAGCATCATCATCATCAGCATCATCATCATCATCATCATCAGCCTAGTTACGCCCACTGCAGGGCAAAGGCCTCTCCCATACTTCTCCAACTACCCCGGTCATGTTGTCCCTGCAAACGTCTTAATGTCATCCGCCGACCTAACTTTCTGCCGCCCCCTACTACGCTTCCCTTCCCTTGGAATCCAGTCGGTAACCCTTAACGACCATCGGTTATCTTCCCTCCTCATTACATGACCGGCCCATGCCCATTTCTTTTTCTTGATTTCAACTGAGATGTCATTTACCCGCGTTTGTTCCCTCACCCAATCTGCTCTTTTCTTATCCCTTAACGTTACACCTATCATTCTTCTTTCCGTAGCTCGCTGCGTCGTCCTCAATTTCAGCAGAACCCTTTTCGTAAGCCTCCAGGTTTCTGCCCCGTAGGTGAGTACTGGTAAGACACAGCTGTTATACACTTTCCTCTTGAGGGATAGTGGCAAACTGCTGTTCATGATTTGAGAATGCCTGCCAAACGCACCCCAGCCCATTCTTATTCTTCTGGTTATTTCAGTCTCATGATCCGGATCCGTGGTCACTACCTGCCCTAAGTAGATGTATTCCCTTACCACTTCCAGTGCCTCGCTACCTATCGTAAACTGCTGCTCTCTCCCGAGACTGTTAAACATTACTTTAGTTTTCTGTAGATTAATTTTCAGACCCACCCTTCTGCTTTGCCTCTCCAGGTCAGTGAGCATGCATTGCAATTGGTCTCCTGAGTTACTAAGCAAGGCAATATCATCAGCGAATCGCAAGTTGCTAAGGTACTCTCCATCAACTTTTATCCCCAATTCTTCCCACTCCAGGTCTCTGAATACTTCCTGCAAACATGCTGTGAATAGCATTGGAGATATCGTATCTCCCTGTCTGACGCCTTTCTTTATTGGGATTTTGTTGCTTTCTTTGTGGAGGATTACGGTGGCTGTGGAACCGCTATAGATATCTTCCAGTATCTTCCAGTATTCCGTAGTGCCTTTATGACTGCTGAGGTTTCGACTGAATCAAATGCTTTTTCGTAATCAATGAAGGCTATATATACGGTTTGGTTATATTCCGCACATTTCTCTATCCCCTGATTGATAGTGTGAATATGGTCTATTGTTGAGTAGCCTTTACGGAATCCTGCCTGGTCCTTTGGTTGACAGAAATCTAAGGTATTCCTGATTCTATTTGCGATTACCTTAGTAAATACTTTGTAGACAACGGACAGTAAGCTGATCGGTCTATAATTTCTCAAGTCCTTGGCATCCCCTTTCTTATGGATTAGGATTATGTTAGCGTTCTTCCAAGATTCCGGTACGTTCGAGGTCATGAGGAATTGTGTATATAGGGCGGCCAATCTTTCTAGGACAGTGTTCCCAGCATCCTTCAACAAATCTGCTGTTACCTGATCCTCCCCAGCTGCCTTCCCCCTTTGCATAGCTCCCAAGGCGTTCTTTACCTCTTCCGGTGTTACTTGTGGGATTTCAAGTTCCTCTAGCCTATTCTCTCTCACTTTATCGTCGTGGGTGTTACTGGTACTGTATAAATCTCTATAAAACTCTTCAGCCACTTGATCTATCTCATCCATATTAGTAACGATATTGCCGGCTTTGTCTCTTAACGCACACATCTGATTCTTGCCTATTCCTGGTTTCTTCTTCACTGCTTTTAGGCTTCCTCCGTTCCTGAGAGCCTGTTCAATTCTATCCATATTATAGTTCCTTATGTCCGCTGTCTTACGCTTGTTGATTAACTTAGAAAGTTCTGCCAGTTCTATTCTAGCTGTAGGGTTAGAGGCTTTCATCCATTGGCGTTTCTTGATCAGATCTTTCGTCTCCTGCGATAGGTTACTGGTTTCCTGTTTAACGGCGTTACCACCGACTTCTATTGCGCACTCCTTAATGATGCCCATAAGATTGTCGTTCATTGCTTCAACACTATGGTCCTCTTTCTGGGTTAAAGCCGAATACCTGTTCTGTAGCTTCATCCGGAATTCCTCTAGTTTCCCTCTTACCGGTAACTCATTGATTGGCTTCTTATGTACCAGTTTCTTCCGTTCCCTCCTCAAGTCAAGGCTAATTCGAGTTCTTACCATCCTGTGGTCACTGCAGCGCACCTTGCCGAGCACGTCTACATATTGTATGATGCCAGGGTTCGCGCAGAGCATGAAGTCGATTTCATTTCTAGTCTCACCATTCGGGCTCCTCCACGTCCACTTTCGGCCAACCCGCTTGCGGAAAAAGGTATTCATTATCCGCATATTATTCTGTTCTGCAAACTCTACTAATAACTCTCGTCTGCTATTCCTAGAGCCTATGCCATATTCCCCCACTGACTTGTCTCCGGCCTGCTTCTTGCCTACCCTGGCATTGAAATCGCCCATCAGTATACTGTATTTTGTTTTGACTTTACCCATCACCGATTCCACGTCTTCATAGAAGCTTTCGACTTCCTGGTCATCATGACTAGATGTAGGGGCGTAGACCTGTACAACCTTCATTTTGTACCTCTTATTAAGTTTCACAACAAGCCATGCCACCCTCTCGTTAATGCTATAGAATTCTTGTATGTTACCAGCTATGTTCTTATTAATCAGGAATCCGACTCCTAGTTCTCGTCTCTCTGCTAAGCCCCGGTAGCACAGGACGTGCCCGCTTTTTAGCACTGTCTATGCTTCTTTTGGCCTCCTAACTTCACTGAGCCCTATTATATCCCATTTACTGCCCTCTAATTCCTCCAATAGCACTGCGAGACTCGCCTCACTAGATAACGTTCTAGCGTTAAACGTTGCCAGGTTCATATTCCAATGGTGGCCTGTCCGGAGCCAGGAATTCTTAGCACCCTCTGCAGCGTCGCAGGTCTGACCGCCGCCGTGGTCAGTTGCTTCGCGGCTGCTGGGGACTGAGGGCCGGGGTTTGATTGTGTTCATATAGGAGGTTGTGGCCAAGTACTGCACCAGGGTGGCCAATCCTGCTCTGGTGAGAGAGTGCGTTACCGGTTCTGGTCACCGGGATCAGGCCGCACTCCAGGCCTGTTTGTGCAATTTTCTTAACACACGATTTTTTTTTGTATTTTCCGGTGGAGAATTGTGCGGCACCGGGATTTGAATCACGGTCCTCTTGCACGGGAGGCGGATACTCTACCGACCCCGCAGGAATGCATAGCAAGTGTTTATTCGTGCATCAAATTTTGGGTTGAGGCATTAGTGTAATCGGCAAGTAATAGAAGTAGAAGATCTTTATTTTCGTTGGCGCACCTTTGCTTGAACGGGCAGTATATATATATATATATATATATATATATATATATATATATATATATATATATATATATATATATATATTGCTATCAAATCTGTACTTCCTAGGCACGTGAGAAAAATATATCGGCAGCATTAGATGGAGTTTAGACAGAGACACTTGGCGGCGACCGCATCTCTTATAGCTGCCTCAAGCGTAAAGGACTTGCAAAGTCCATTTCAACTAACGCTCTCTGCCAATTTGACTTGCCTTTGTTTACTGTAAAATCCCGAGACGCACCATCAGCGAAACATAACCCACCCCTGGCTAAGTTCCCTGCTTAAAAAAAAGAAACCTGAAAGTTGCTCAGCTGAAAGTTACCTACTACACTGAAAGTTGGCCCACCTCAAATTTTCACTGGTTTGTTTTCTCAATTTTAGGTAGGCTAGCTCTCGGAATTTACGGTACAAAACTCGTAGAGGAAACGTGTCAACGTTATCTCGCTTACTAGAATTATATCTTCAGTTCCGTCATCGGTAGGGGAGAATTGACCACCTCATGTCGAAATTAAACATTTGTTCTTGGGAATGCCTCTGGGTAGAACCTTATAGGACCCCTATTATTCGGCCTACAGAATAATAATTTACTTCACATTCATAGTTGTGTAAAATAAATAATTGCATACCGATGGCACAACCGTGCTTTTTGCAGAACGATATCTGCATGACTTATTTAACGCCGTTGAAGTACTTGATAAATTGTTAACGCGACTTCACGGTAAAGCGATCGTGATAAATTGATCTAACACAAATGCTGTTCTTTTCAGGCAAAAAAAAAGAAGGAAAAATGATCTCGACACTTTTTTGAAAACTTGGAAACTCACGTGTGGAGATAGTACCGTCAATCAAATACCTTGGTGTTTGTGCTTATGAACAGTTGTCGTGGAATGCGCATATACATGTTCTTCGTAAAATATCCTCGGTTTCAGGAGTACTTTGTAAATTACGATTTGACTGACCCAAGGCTCTTCTAAGCTTCTCATATATAGTAGCTTGCTTCTGTCTGACATAAATTACTGTCATTTAGTTTTCGGCGCAACGACAATTTCTAATGTCTGCAAGCCTCGCCCAATCCAAAGAGTCTGCTATTCGTCATGTTGCGAATGTTTCACATAACCAGTCACACAAGGCCGCTATTTGAAGAAATGGATCAGCTTGCGCTTCCAGACTCTCATAAACCAATATTATATTAGGCGTTAGAAATCAGTTTTGCGTACCAATAAATTATTAGGTAAAAATTTGTATGCGAATTTATGGTGCAAGTTGGTCATACGCGTCTCTGTCAACTGTGGAACGTTCCGCATAGACGATCAAATTATAGTGATCACCTATTGCTTTACCTACCGCACCATCGCTTAAATCAGGACCTGTTGTTGTAAACTCTATTGTCTTTGCCTTCGTTTATACTAATTCCAATAAGCACCCCTTTATGTCCCGTGAACACTGACATTTCTTTACCGCTAATGTTACCGGTAAAGATAATTAGAAACTTAATTAGTGAATTTTGTTAATTACTCGATTAGGCATATAAATTTCTTTTGCAAGTAATATCCGCCTCCTTGAGCTGGCCAGCTCATGTACCAGACTTCTGCTGCCACAGACAAGTCTGGAAAAATTATTAGAATGTTCGCTGAAACACCCGTTATGTATAGCAGAGTACATGGATGCTTTCATATCTGGTTCGAAATACATTGATTACAATATTTCCTCCTCTAATGTTTACCATTTTATTTTACGGAACACCCATCCCTAAGCACCATTATTTAATCTTTATTGTGCATTGTCGACATGCTGTTGCAGTTACTGTGCACGTTGCCATGCAGTTGCCATGTAGCATCGCGGACCCTGTCAAGCCATTAGGTGGCTTTTTGTTGGCGACCTCGTTACCACTGTATTTTTTGGTGTTGAGACAAACTCTGGAAGCTATTCAAACTATTCACCTTCTCGCATTTCTCGGTGGCAAGCCCTGGTACGTGTCAGTGGAATGGATGTTACACCTGCATCGTGCGCTGTTGTCCTCCTGAGGCATGGTGCACCTGCGTCGGGAAACACTTGCATGACCAACATTCATACAATTCAGGGCGCCCAAACTCAAGCACTCCGGACTTGCCATGGACTCCCGATGCGTGCGTCTGCAGCGGTAACCGCCGACTGGCTGATCAAAACGTGCACTTCAACACGTCAGACGCCTCGCTGGGCTGCAGTCGCACTATCTGGCTAGCCTGCCTACAGTGAGGCCGTGTACTAGGTACGTAAACCTCATTGCACAGCACCATGCCTACCTGCCATTATGTTTTAGCCTGCTAGAAGACCGCCTTTGACTTAGTCGTATGTGCACCAACCCAAGGTACCCCTCACTCTCCTGGCATCAAAAGAAAGTTGGAGTGCCTTTAGCATTTTTGAAGCAGTTTCAATATGTGATGCACAACGCCCCACTCCGTGTTTATACTGACGGTGCTCTTAAGTCTATATATCAATCCGGCAGGCGCAGATCTGATTACAGCAAAGTCAGTTGAAATCAAAATCAAGTCTTCCTGTTTGATGAGTTCTACAATGGCGGCACTTTCTGCACATGAAGTGGCACTAGAATTTGTGCCACCTCATCGATGTAATGTTTTTTGTGACTTCAAGGTTGGGACCCCCAATGTGCCACGGATCTCATGAACACCATCAAGCAGTCGAGCCGGGATACAATTTACTTTATCAGGGGCTGCCGGCACAGAGTGGTGTCAGTGAAAATGATTGCACCGACAAATCCGCCCATTCTGCGCGCAAGTGTCAGATGTGTGTCCCAACTGCACTCGCAAAAACAGACGCAACTACACTTCACTCCATGACACGTGATTGTGGGACACGACGAGATTTTCCAACATTCCATTACGTTAACCAGCTCCTGGCTTGAGCATTTGTCTAGCACCTGGGCTACCAAGGTGTGAAGAAACTCTGTTGTACCGCCTGTTATGCTTTGTGTCGCGTTTACGCTCCAAGTCATATTCGTTTCTCAGTGAATTGGCCGACAGCCCTACGTGCAACGCCTACGTCTGCGACGAAACAATAGCAGATATTCTGTGCACCTGCTCACGTTATAGTTTAGAGAAGGAAGTGCCGTTTATAAATTTTGGCAAGACTACCACAGCACTCCGCTACCCCCGGTCAACGCTAGTGCGTGTGCGCTGCTATTTGCTGCGGGCTGCCGCTCAACGCAAAAGTGTCTGCCTCGCCCCACTGCTCGCTATAGTACTTGCTTCTTGCTGCTCTCTGCGAGGCGACAACACATGCTGGCAGTTTCAGTGACAGTTCCAGTGCGCCTGGGGCGATTTCTGCGTCTCACCTGGTGAGCGAGGCTAGCTCTGTTTGTTTCGACAAGAAGTCCTTCCATGAACAGTTTTACCCTTCTTACGCCTGATTTGTAGGCCAGTTTCTCGGCTTTTGTATATATATATACCATCGAATTACTTTGCTGTGTATAATTGCAAAAGATGACAGCTGCATTTCTTGTCATAAGGCGAATGAGATGCGCTCAATGCGAATATTCGTATCATCTAGGACAGTCATGCTCTGGAATAGCAGCTAACACTTTCACTACTATGAGAGGAATGCTAAGAGAGATGCGTTGCTTTGTAAAACGTGCCGAAGTAAGAAGAAACTAAACAGCGGCACAGAAACTGCTCTTGTGGAAAACAGTGGTTCTGAGTCTTCCCTCTTGGATGAGCTAAGGGAAATCAAGAAAAGTTTGCAATCTTTGTCGAATCTACATCAGCCGGTTAATTCTCTCCTATGGCTGCAGGAAGAGTTCACGGCTGTATCGGAATCAATTAAGGAACTCGAAGGATCGGTGTCATTTTTGTCCGAGAAGTACGATTCTGTTTTGAAACAACAGGATATTCATGAACGCAAAATGTCTGATTGTGCTCAACTGGAAGCTCTGAAAACAACTGTGTTCACTCAGTCAGCAGTAATACACAAGCTAGAAGAAAACCAAAATGAAAGTGACCAGTACAGCAGACTAAAGAATCTTGAGATTCGTGATTTGCGAGAGAAAAGTAACGAAAGCTTAACACAAACAATCACGCAAATGGCAGCAAATCTGGAACTGTCGGGGTTTTCGTCTGACGGCATTGCGGCCGTACATCGCTTAAAAGTCAAAATCGGTGGCACACCTGTGGTCCTGGTGCGCTTTAAATCTGTCATTTGGAAGGAGAAGTGGTTTGAAGCGCGGCGAAAGCTGACAAAACTACGTGAATGTGTAATCATTTCCAAAGATTTACTTCAATGATAACTTGACCAAAGTTGACCATAACCTTTTCTCGAAAGCCAGAACGAAGGCAAAGGAGGAATGTTCTCAGTTTTGTCAAACGAAAGGAGGCAAGATTTTTGTGAAAAAGACTGAAACTGTCTCTTGTTCGAATCGATAAACAAGGGGCCGTATAAGGTAAAACTATTCCAATGTGTTTTTATTCCATTCTCCTGACGTCGAATTTGCGTAACCGCGACGCAAGCATCGGGCAGTCACTCGCAGGTTTCACTCTTCAATTTTGTTACATGCTGATGGCGCGAAACTTTTCAAAGCGGTAAAAAATGTCAGTTATTCCGGCGCTCTTCTGAAGGACATTGCAAATTTTGCGTCATGGTGCGCTGAAAACAAGTTGGTCATAAACACATCAAAAGCGAAAGTTGTAAGCTTCACGCGGAAGACTAACAGGACTTTATTTCCCTATAGCGTTAAAGACGTCCTTCTGCCAAGAGCTCAGGGAACGAAGGACTTTGGAGTGTACTTCGACAGCTCGCCGAGTTTCTCGCCCCCCGCTCAACAGACGAGGCAGCGCGTGCACTTGGAACGCTCGGCACAGTATGTCGGGTGACGAGAGACTTCAAACAACTTGTGCCATTTGTAACTTTATATAAGCGCCTATGCCTTCCAGTTCTTGAGTACGCCTCCGCGGTTTGGGGCAGCACTTGCAGGTGAAATAGTGAACTTCTCAAAACTGTTCAAAAAAAGTTCACATCTATATTTAAACATCGATTCCGTCAGAAGCCTTCCGTCTCTATAGAGCTAACACAGACACTCACGTTACCTACCCTCACCTGTAGGCGGAACAAATCGGATGTTCGTTTTCTCCACAAATAATTACATGGAAAAATCTGCTGCTCGGACTTGCTTTCTGATGTGCGCTTTCACATTCCGCAGAAAGGCAAAAGGACCCTGCGCGCCTTTCAGCCTTCCATATTGTTGTGACCCTCTATCTACAGTGCAGGCGACATATAACGCCCATTCAGAATTCCTGGATATCTTCATGCCTAATTTTATTATTTTCCTGAAAGGACTCGCTGAGAGAGAGAGAGAGAGAGAAACAACTTCATGTAGTCGCCTGCAGAACGACACTATGACTAAATGGCGCCGTGACGTGGGCCCTGACGTCTTCTCAGCGGCTGGTCTCTACTCAACTCCAGCGCGTGTTACTCCCGCGGTCGGTCGCCCTGAGGGCCTTTGTCTTTCAAGAGCAGCCGAGACCTGCTGGAAGGCCCAGGTTTGGCTTTCGTGGTCGTAGCATTCTGCCGCAGCCGCGAGTCGCGGCGGAATCGTTGTACTTGTCGAAGCTTCATCGGGAAACTTGGTGCAATCCCACAGGAGTCGCAGAGGAATTTCAATAACTGAACAAGAACTCTCACCTGTTGTGTGTTCCGTCAATCTGTAATCCTTTTTTCTGTTTCGCCACTATTGCTTTGTATTCTCTTCGTGTACACATTTCATACTCTGCTAAAATCTGTTTTCGCGAAATTATTATTCTTTCTTTTTTATCTATGCGCGTGTGTGCGTGTGAGTGCATTGTTCTTCCCGTGCATTGTTTTGCCGAGTGCGCCAGCACCAAGACGCTCGGGGTTGTTCCTGGACCCTTTATTAAACATCTATTATTATTATTATTATTATTATTATTATTATTATTATTATTATTATTATTATTATTATTATTATAAGACAACTCGCCGTATTAGTTATCCTAAATAAATTTTGGTAATTGCGCATTGTGATGACGAAGCGCCATGAGCCACTGTGTTTAATAAATGTCGTTCACCACCGGCCTATCTTGCTTCCGTTCCTTCTCGTGGCACGCGCCGTTCGCGCAGGCCCGATGCCTGCGAAGCGCCAGCCATAAATCTTCGCGCACACAGAGCGGCCTTCCGTGTGCCAAGATTTCGCGCACTCTTTCGGGAAACGAAAGCCCGCTCGACGACCTATACCGGACGGGGTCGGGAGAGCTTAGCGTTTAGCGAACGCCGCGAGGACCCCAGGCCCCCGCGTTCGACTGCGGGCCCGATAATGGCACTGCCGAGCGTGGGGAGCGCGGCTGGGCAAACACGGCCGTGAGGCCTCGCGCACGCGTACGGCGGGTTTAGCGCGCGCTTTTTGGGCAACCTTTTTCAGGCTATCGCCGCGCTGACGCGTCGCCGAACCGCACGCTGTCTATATAGCGGTCGTTGGGAGAAGCCAGCGGTGGAGCCGCGGTCTCGCGCACCAGATATTTGCGCTCGTATATTAAGCACCGCGGCGCTGCTGACGCTGCAGGCGCGCCCCGCGCAGTCGTGAGAAGGCACGATCGCTATGTCACCGCCTTGATGAGCGAGCGCCGTGATTAATAATGCGCCCAGCCCCAGTGGCGAGTGAAGCGAAACCGGCGAAGGTTGGCGCTGCGTGGCTGTGCCGGTTATGGAACCTTTGAACCTGTATGGGATCGGGGAGAGGGCGGGCGCGAGTGAACGGGGTACACTGATGGCTACGCGTACGAGGCAACCTCGATGCGCGCAGCCGTGCGCTTTATAATAATGACTTGGCGCCTTGCTTTTCTTGTGAGGTCTAAAGTAGGTTCGCGTGACGTAAAATGAGTGAACATACAAGCTGTACGGCCTGCTCCTTTCGGAGGATGTTCGAGGTTGCGTACTTGCGATGGGACGTTTCTCTCTAAATGCCCCCTCCCCCCCTCAAATTTCTTTGTTTCGTTTATCTTTTCTTTTGCCTGTCTGTGGGATTTCAACTGATAGGCTAAAAAAATTAAATCACCAATGATCTGTTTGAAGTTTCCAGCTTGCACTTACGTTAACGAAGCAGAAATTTGACTTACAAAAGATGGCGCAGTCATGGGTTGAATAACAACTATCCGTATTATCTATACCCTAGACTAATTCGCAAATCTTCGGCAGCGTTTCGGGTAACTGCAAATAGTACAGCGCGTAACTATAGCGGTATGCAACTGCATTCTGCATTCTGTCAACTTATTGGTGTATTTTACGAAGACATAAATGCTGCAAGCGGAAGGCGGCTGCTTGAGGAAATGAAAGCTCGCGAATTTCCACTCTCGCGTGGTAGCGGCCGGTCTGCATACAGCGAGCGTCTGCCGCGACATCGGGTGCAGCGGTAGATGGAGACGACGGCCTAGGGAGACCACCGGCAAAACAATTTGCGTACTTCGTTCCTTCTAAGCATTGACCGTGACCGCTCTTGGGCGACGACTCTTGTTCTCCCGCCACTGCGTGCGGGCGATCACGAGCACAATAAGCAGGCCTCGCTACGCAGCACCCGAACATCTCAAATCTCCCTGCGTGAGTCAATACGCCCTGCTTGCCGTCAGCGCGAATGCGTTCGGACGCGGGAGGATCAATGACGCTAATGAAAGGAGCTGGCCCGCGCTCTCGGGGGCAGCAACCCGGGCCGTAAAAGGGGCGCCGCTCCTCCCGTCCTAATGGGGACAGTGGTGCAGCGCGCCCTGATTAGGGGCTCTATTAATAAATACCAGGCGTGGTCCCCCCCCCCCACCCCCCCTCGAGCGGCGCATGCGTGGCAACGGTCCGCCGGTCAGCCTCGGGATAGCTCCCTAATAGGCTGTAATCGGCCCACTGTTTTCCTAATGTGGCAGATGGCACGGCCGCCCATGCCACATCCGCTCCGTGGCCAGTGGACCTTCCCGTCGCGCGCGCCGTCGCCCCGGTCGAGCGGCCGCTGGCCGCGTGTGACACGCGCTCGTGCCTTTGAGCAGCGAACGCATGCTTTCTCCCATAGGATGCCCCGTTATACGCTGCCGCTGCACCTCACTCGCGTGCGGAATTTCTGCAACAGCAACGTCCGTCGATTGCGGTGTGCACCCCCACCCACCTCTACTGCGCCTCGATGGCTGAGGTCATATTGGATAGGCCAGCAGATTCATTTCCATGTCGGTAAAGAAATGGTGCACTGGCTGGCTAATGCGTATAGCTATATAGACCAAATGAACCACTTCATGCTGGGTGCTGTGTATGTCGTTGGTTTCATCGACGTGCCAAATGAGTTTCTGCCTGCAGCGCTGTCTCTCCCTAACAATTAGTTTACGTGATTTATTATTATTATTATTATTATTATCATTATTATTATTATTATTATTATTATTATTATTATTATCAGTAGTAGTAGTAGTAGAAGTAGTAGTAGTAGTAGTAGTAGTAGTAGTAGTAGTAGGAGGAGGAGGAGGAGGAGGAGGAGGAGGACTTTTTTTTTTGCAACAGCGCAGGCTCGGTTCATCCCTGCCTTGTTGTCCCATTGTCACGTGTTTTCTGCGAATCCGAAAACGCCTGCCCGAAACCAGCAGAAAATAATTTCTTGCCGGCAATGCTATAGACTACATCTGTGTGCCAATGTTATAATGCTACTTCAATTTTAAAACGATGTGGCTTTTTTACACGTGACTAAGAAGTGTGGGTGACGTGGCTCAATTTATAGTTGTTTTATTTATTGAATGCGTTTGTTTGCGCATGTGTCCGCGTCGCATAGGAGCAATGCTTGCCATGGCTGCTATCAAAAACACACACGCTCAGGCACAAACATAAAAGAGAAAGAAAAACAAAAAGAAACGCTACGAATTAATTCTGTTACCGCTAGGGCAGAAGTTACCTGGAGTGCTAAAGACGTACTAGTAAACTCAAATATATATTGGGGCCCTAGTTTCGTGATATATTTATACGTTACGCAATGCTGTAGGTGTTCCGCTGCGAATACGCGTAAATTGCCTCGAGCGGCCATTCGCGCGGCAATTTTGCGTGCATTTGCGGGCTTCTTTCACGCTCGGAAGAACACTCTTATGTAGCACTTATTGAGCAATAGAAAGCTGTATCGAGAGTTTTTGATGTCGCACTAGAATTTTCTCATTGACACTTTTCATCTAATTATAATACTTGAGAATTTTATTAAGTAATTCAGACTAATTATCCAATTAGGCGGAATGCAAAAAATAATTTGAGTATCTCCAGGCGACGGCAAACAACGTTACGTTGGTTCTATCCTATGTGGCGTTCGCATATTTTTAAACTCTGGCTAAAGTTAGCTGGCACACCCTGTATACAAAACGCCCACGTATATTTCCCGTGGACGTGACTAAAGGCGTCATCAAACAACGAAGATTCGTCTAGTCCGAGGGCGTACGCCCACGAACTAGACGAATGTTCGTTGACACCTTTAGTCAGCATTTTGTCCGCCTCGTGCTCTATAACTTGACGTTGAGCATGTGAAAAGCGGTACGTACGACGGCATGTGGGAATGGCGTCACCGGTATTTATACGGTGAGTGACTATTGACGACTGGCCTAAGGGACGACCATCAAAATAAAAAAAAAAAAATGTCCCGATGATCATCCAAGATGCCGCGTTTGTCAGCAGCCTGCGTAGAAAGAAGATCCGGTGCGACCATCTTGCTTAGTCCGTCTGGCGCAGGATTGGACTGATCCAACTTGTTTGAGGATGCCCCCACAACTGCATAGCTACGGGGCCGTTGAAGTTGAATCAGACCGGATGCGCAGTCAAAGAGGGCGGAATGAGATGATAAGAAGATTAAGCCTATAGTATAATGTCGCGAGGGCACTGTTTATTTATTCACATTTCCTGCAGCGCTGTGAAGGCATAATTGCAGGGGAGATACAACTTTCAAGATAGTCATACATCATGCGGCATGGGCTCAACCTCTGGTCAAAAAAAAAATGAAAAGGATTTTGTAATGTGAAATCACATCAGTCAATGTAAGGAAATAAGAAAAGCGAAATACGAAGAGTGGGCAACAGTAGCTAAGTGAATTAAGTACTTCTGGGGCCCTATAACGTAAAACTATTCCAATATGTTTTTATTCCAATCTCCTGCCGTCAAATTTGCGTAACCGCCGACGCAAGCATCGGGTGGTGACTCGCAGGGTTGTTTAAAAAGACCAATCAAATGCTTTCCTCGTTTATAGGAGGTCACTTTTGTGTGCTTTAAAAACGAATAACATTGCCTACGCTGAGCGGCTTGTCTGATATAATTGGCTGATAAGAGACGGGGAGCACAGCTCAAGTGGAGAGAGATTCGATGGGGTCGAGCCAGTGCACTGAAAATCGATAACCGGATGAAGAGGGTGGTGCGGCGTCTGCGGTTGGTCCGCTTTCCCTTACTTAGCTTGGGGTGGCTCGTCAAAAATCGCGGCGGCGTGCAACGGAAGGTTAAGAATGCCGCTAAAAAGGATCGCCAGCAAAGAAAAGTTGACTGAGCGAGGTCGTAAACGTGCCCAAAGGGCTCAAAAATGTTACACAGCCACGCAAAAACTATTATTGTACGCAAATAAACCCATGATCTCCGGCAGGTGCGAATAGTCAGTGCCCGAGCGATCGGCGGCAGCCATCTTTTATTCCTTTCGGAACGGGACAGCCTTCGGTTATTCAGGGAAAAATTAAGTTTTGTTCGGCATATTAATGCATCTTTAACGTGTACACGTCACTTTGACGCGGTGAGTTTTCGCGGTTTTGTGACGTCGCGTGACAGGCAGGTGAAGTGGGTGCAGCCCGAAAACTTTTGACCAATAGCCGAGATCTAATGGTGAAAAGGCGTCGAATCAGAAATAACTATTTTTATTTTGTTCTTTGCAGTCATGCATAATCAGTGTGCTCACATCATATCAGATGGGGAGTTACCGCGGTTTTCCGGACGTCGCGTGACAGACAGGCGAAGTGGGGGTGGTTAAAAAGAGTTGTTGGACAATAGCGGAGGGATGATCGCAGAATTGGAATAGAAAAGTTTGGAATAGCTTTACGTTATAGCCCCCCAGATTTCCGGCAGTAGTGCTCGAAACTACCTCAGACTGGAATTCTATTACAGAGCGAGGCAACTTGTTCCGCTCATTGATGGTATGTGGAAAGAAAGATCGTTTGAAGACATCAGTACGACACTTCGTTTGACGGATCTTCCATTCGTGGTCGCATCTTCTTGATACAAAATGTGGTGGGCGCAAATATATTGTAGAGTTAATGGCAGTTTTATTGAAGTAAATCGGGTAGAGAAGTTCTAGCTTAAGCCGCAAACGGCGCTTTTCCAGTGAGTCCCACTTCAGCGCCCGCTTGATGCAGCTACCATGGACATTAAAGCAATATTTGTTTGTGACAAATCGCACTGCGCGATTCTGTATACCCTCGAGCATAGCACAATTGGTTCCGACTTGAGGGTCCCAGACTGCGTAGGCGTACTCCATAATAGGTCTCATGTTTGTGAAATAAAAAATTTTCTTAACCTTCTGAGGAGTATCTCTGAAATTCCTCTTTAAAAAGTTCAACATTCTTGCTGCCGTTGACGATATATATTCGGTGTGTTTTTTCCAAGTCAGGTCAGCAGAAAAATAAACCCCAAGATAGTTATAATCGGTTATTTTGTTTAAAGGTTGGTTGTTTAAAAGGTAGTCAGACGGTGTTTCTGTTGCGAATTTCCTGGCAGTGTTAGAGTACTACTTGTCTTGCACGGTGGTATTATTTGAAGACCAGCTGTTTGTTCAGAAAAAAGGAATTTGCATTGGTTCCTGCGTGGCTCCTATGCTATGTAACAACTTTCTTGCGCAGATGGACAGGTCACTGGCGGATACTTTTGACGAAGCCAAAGTGCTGAAAACTTTTAGATATGTTGACGACTTTTTAATTATTTTAAAGAAACTGGTTTCCTCATCTTACCCACAAATAGTGAAAGAAGTTTTATCTGGTCTTAAACTACTTGGAAAAGGTTTGAACTTCACCCATGAGCTTGCCCAAGGCAACAGATTGCAGTTTTTAGACATTGACATCACCCTTAAAGACCAAAGCTTTTGCTGGATGTATCGCCCTCGCGCACACAAAGAACTAATGCCCTGTGGTTCCTCCCATTCAGAGACAGTAAAGCGCGCCATTGCTCAGATGTGCCTAGAAGCGTCGCTGAAGAAATCTTGTTGCCATAAGGCAGAGGAAAGCTTTCACACCCAGATTCGAAAGTTGGAAAAAGCAGGCTTTTCAACCTCGATCTTAACCGGAGTAGCTGAAGCCTTGCTGCGAAAATTGAAGAAAGAAAGTAGAAAAAATGGCGACCAAGATGAGGTCACCAAAAGCAAAAGTAGACCGGTTGTGATCCCGTACACCCATAAGGTAGCGTACAATTTGAAGCATGTGGCGACAAAATATAAGGTTGCCGTGGTTTTTTCCGCCCCAAAGAAACTGGCTGGCTTGTGGGTTAAAACTGATCCCAATAAGGTAAACAAAACTGAATGTAAAAAGAGACATGCAGCTCCGCTTGTTAAATGCGCCGTGGGAGTCGTATATCAAATAACTCTCACATGCGGAAAGAAGTACATCGGACAGACCGGCCGCTGTATTAACGACCGATTAGCGAAACATAATCGGTATTTACGAAATGGCACTGGTTCTCATCTGCCGCATCATTGTAAAGCCTGCGCAGAAGAAAGGAAGATGAAGTGTGTGGCAACGCTGAAAGAAGCAAAGGTTTCAAGCAGAAGTATAAGGACCAGACAGCCCTTGAACTGTTGGAGGCCTTCTATATTAAAAGAAACTGTAGCGATTGTGTTAGCGCCCCATCTATCTCCATTTATAAGAATGAAACTGCCTTTTTAGATACACGGGAATGAGATGCGTGTGCGCCTCACCTATCTTTTATCTGCTTTTTTTGTAAAAACCCTCGCGCGCATGTGTGGTTCTTGCTACCCATTTTGATTTGTCCTTATATTCATTCGCAAACGCGGTGAATAAACAGTTGGAAGTTGCGCCTGTCCCGTCTCGCTTGCTCTGTGTTGTCTGTTTCGGCTCTACAACCATCGTCTGGAAACATGCACCAACTAGCCCCCCAACAAGTAATACGTAGTCGGACAAAATTGGAGTGCGCCTGCGCGTAAAAGAAACACAGCAACATTTCGCAATATCCAACACATTTCCCAACTCACAAACAAAATGATAAGGTGCCCCGCGATGCTGACGCGAACAGTGCACATTCCGAGTACAGTGGGCGTTCCTCCATCGGCGATGCGTGGGGTTCGCGATGCGGCAGGTGTGAGGACTTTGTTTAGGCGACGGCGCAATCGGGCACTCGTCACAGATAGCTGCGCAACGGCGTCGAACAACGCCGGAATGTTTACGCCGTCAACTATAACGTCGATCAAGGTCTGTCTGGTCGGTAAAGTCAGCAGAAGAGTTTTTAGGTCGAGTCGTCAGTGCAGCATCACCTTCGGGAGATGCAGCAGTTACTTTTCCGGGAAAGAGCTCGGAGGTTCGTTGGGGACGGCGAGTGACGAGCTGGTGGTGAACGGGACTGGTGATGGCGGAATGACGGTGAGGAACTGTTCCATGTAGCAGTAGTGTCGGCGTTAGGCGGTTGCTGGTCAAATGGAGCCTGGAAACGGCGTGGGCTCAGTCCGGAGCGGTAGTAAGCATGGGTCAGTCGTAATCCGGAACGGCAGTAACCAAAATTCCACGGGGCAGAATTAGTGAAGCGTAGGTGTATTTACCAGGTAGCTACAAACTGTATCAACGCTGCATACACAAGGGGGCTGCCTGAACCAGCCGCACGCTCTCCTCGCCAAATAGTCCTTTTTGTTCATAGTCACATCATGCCCAACTGCTCCGTAACAATATATTTTCTACGCCATGTCGGACCGGCAACGTATTAAGAGATAGATGATGATTGCCAAAATCATAACCTTTTAGGGGTCTTGGCTGTTAACATTATAGTTTTCTGCTACGAATACTAGTGGGAAATGTAGTGCTGTATTCGTT
Organism: Dermacentor andersoni; assembly: GCF_023375885.2. NCBI lineage: Eukaryota > Metazoa > Arthropoda > Arachnida > Ixodida > Ixodidae > Dermacentor > Dermacentor andersoni. The sequence goes on from NC_092814.1 coordinate 303,708,022, forward strand.
CGACAACCGTTAGAGTTTTGAGTAATACAAGGATTTTGCTACGACTTGGCATGGCTCATTTAGCCTCTGCATTGCAGATCAGTTTGTTGTGCTTTCTGGTTTAATTTTATTGCGTGTTAATCCGACAACGTTTCTTCGGAGCAGTTAATAGTTTTACGTTCCAGACTAATTAATTTTATTACGTTATATTAAGTGCATATATAAATCATGACACTTTAGAATATCCGTGTCGCTATGTCAATATGGTGTCCGGTAAGTAATATTCACCGTGTGCATTATCTTTACTTTTAGTATTCTATACTGTTATCTTGGTCTCTAACGATCTGAAAACTGTCAAATTCTAGAAATCGGAGGCTAATTGAGAGTGATTATTATCATAAAACATACTTTCCATGAAAACTGAGCTTCGTGAGTATCAGCAGAAGAATGCAAAAGGTAATTAAAGAGCCAGAAGGACGAAGTTTAGACAAGTCGGTATAATGAGCGCTTTTTGCGCAGGCTGGCTGATCAGCTTAACACGGTAGCTCATGCAGACACTAGCGCCTAATTTCTCTCTTGTGATTCGAGAATGAAACCTTGACTTATAGCAAATTACAATGGCAGATTCGGAGCAATTCCGGAGCAACATTTCCTGCTCTTTTTGCAGCAAGATTGTTCCATCGGTGGATCGGGAGCACCAAATGAGTGGTTCATTGGCAGATTGAGAGCATTCGCGGAGGCAAGATCACTCCGCGGAGCAATCAATAGTGCTCTGCCTAAATAGGCGGAGTAGACCGGAAGTCTCTACCGAAGTGTTTCCTGTTTCTTCCAAGCATGCATGTCTCTAGGCCTCTGTTTACGCCAACATAAACAGATACAATGGCCGCCGCTGTATCGAGCCGCGCACTTTTGCTTGCACTGCTTGAGAGCGACAGCTCTCAATGTGACCGTTCAAGTTGGAACAGTGTAGGGATGAATCTGAGCGCGACGCTGAAGCCACCGCTTAAGAGCAAGCCTCCGAAATCATGTGTTGCCTTCCTGATAAGAGACCAAAAGTAATCGGCTAAATCGAGAACGTCGTTCGCTGCTACTCGCTGGGCAGCTGTACGTGATTTGTAAGGATATGGTGGTTTAAGGAGAGCGGACTGTAAGTACTAGCATGGCATATGATACAAGTTACCCGCCATGATGTCAGGATAGCACGACATACGAGAACCAAACATTACTCACCGCGACTGGCGTGACTGGCCCTGCTCACCATTGACGATATCAGACGACTAACTTCCAGTGTCGGTTGTGTTATATTCATCTCCAGGAGGGTCGTAGAAACGAAGATTGTTGCGATGCAGTCTTGTAGGTCACAACTATTCCAACCATATATAGCGTAACTGCAGCGGCTGAAGCGTAACCTTGGTGACAAGCGATCAGGAAAAATAGCTCCGACTATGGAGCATGCCGTCTCTGCGCGCTTCTATACTGAAATGCCATGTCGGCACCGTGCCAGCCGTACTTTCTGCTTGAGAAAGGATGGTTTCGCTTGGTGCCGACGTTCTACTTCGACAGTGCCCCGTAGCTTTATAGAATCCCGGCACTCGACACTGTGCACAACGGTGCCGTTTCCATATGTGTCCCATTAGCTTCGTCTCCCGTTCACCTTTGGGCATATGTGCTAGCCCCGTACCCTTAGGCGTTTCATTAGGCTTTTAGTGCGTCGTAGGTTCAATTGTCCCTCTACGCGTTATCTTCGAGAGTGCCCCCTTTCTTCACAGACGCCGACAGCCAGGCCGCAGCGTGCCAAGCCACAACAGTCAGCAGTTTTGTAAAAGCTTTATTTTTATTTTTTGTATGCTTTTTATTTGTACGCTTGCTTGTACCCTGCCCTTTAGGAAGTAAATCTTCCAGTGCTGGTTCGAGCTAGTGTTCTCGCCTGTCTCAAAGTCCATGTAGTGTCGTACGCGCTACACAATGCACGCTGGCGGGCGAAGATGCCGAGGAATCGGCACGCAAGGGACAGTGGGTAGCTGTATATCTGGTTGCATAGTACACACGAGCGCCTCCTTGCTTTGACGGCAGGGCTGGTCTTCCAATTGAGCATTTGAAGGCGTTGCTCTACACATTTCGACATTGAGACATGCGCGTATCCAGGGGAGATGTCTGGATGTCCTGACTTCCCCCCTTTCCCCGCCTTTAAAGTTTGTGCGCGTTGTGCGAGCGTACGGCATGTGACACGCTCATGAAGTTCTTCTTCCCCAGCGGTTACTGTTAGTTTGCTCCGGATAGACAAGAAATGTTCCATTATTATTGAAAATAAACCACCAGCACGTAAAAAAATCATAATCATCATCATCATCAATCACCGTCTCGAAGTCAGACGCCCTCTTGACAAAAACTGGATCCACGCATGACTTAGAGGCACAATTGCGGCAGTAGAGCTCTGAGGGACTATATGCTACAATGTTTGCGTCTATTAAGCGGTGACTGAAATATCAGTGAAAAGCTTAATGTTGGCATGGATTTCCAGATTTACTTAGGTGCTTGCACGGAGTATTAAGATCAACCTGACTTTGCAGTGTTACTTTCGGCTATTAACGGTAGGTGGTGCTGAAAACTTTCTGAGGCTTAGAATGCTAAGTATAATAGGATTCTTAGTGTTGTTTTTTTTTACCGTGTTTCCTGTCACAGCGTACGCAGTAGGCTCTGACAGAAAACATTTCATTGTACACTGACGGGAAGCATATTTTTTTTTTTGCTGACCGTTGATTCAGCCTCGTCGGAAACAGGACACTATTAGATCAATAGACACGATACTTGTGTGACGTGGGCATCAGCGGGGCTCAGTCGCTATGGTATTCTGCTGCTGAGCACGAGCTCACGGGTTTGATTCTCGGCTACGGCGGTAGCGTTGCGATGCGCGCGGTATGCGAAAAATTTCGTCTAATTACGGTTAGGTGCACTTTAAAGAACCCTAGCTTGTCGAAATCAATGCGGAGCCCTGCACTATGGCTCTCTCATAGCCCGTGTAGTGCTTTGCACCGTCAAACCTCGTAATTGCGCCACGGTCCTTGATTTCATTTACGAAGACACCCTATCCCGAATACATCTCGACGACCCCCTCCCCCATTCCCCCTTTCCCCGGTGCAAGTGCTATTGGAAAATCGTCCCATCCTCATCACTAGTCGGCACACACCGTAGTGAAGGTACTTTTGCGTTTCTTGAGGACGACTTGCCACAGCGAACGCCTTTGTTTTGGCTGCGTGACGCCGTCCGCACACATGCACACATTTACCGCGTTTTCCTGTCCTTTCTCTAAGCTTGCTTTCCTTGTTCCCCTCCCCCAGCGCAGGATAGCCAACCAGACGCTTTTCTCGTTAACATCTCATGCCTTCGCCCTTGCTTTTCTCTCTCTAGATCTCACATTATGATTTAATGTGACTATTCGGATGTTGCCCGACTTTTAATATATTTCTGTGTTTCACATGCGAAACGGAGTAGCGGCCAACAAATCCACATTCAGTCACGTGAATATATATATAAAAAAGCATGGTATATGCACTTTTAATAATGACCCATGACACGAGTTTGGTTGCATATTTGTCGAAGAAAGCAGCACGTTCGCCCTGCGTATTCAAAAACTTCCCACTGAAAAGCTTAAAGCAGAAGGTGGACAGGAAAAAGACGCATCCTGCGCTGTCTTCCTACATCGCTGACCTGTTATATAAAAACTAAATATCCGTATAGCTGGACTCCAACAGCGTTTCGCGTCGCCACCCGCAGAGGTTGCATACACGGCTGCACACCAGCGAAGCGAAGTCCCGGGGCAGATGAAACGCGGGTGCCATCGCATTTTCTGTATCTCTCTCGCGGCAAGCGAACAGCAGTTTGCGGGATGCGCGAAGTATAAGCCGCATCTGAGGGGGTTAAGGGAGGGTGATTTCCACGAGGGCAGGGAGGCTGCCACAGGAAAGCCCGCAAAGGAGGAGGAGGAGGACGTCAAGAGCGACGGCGACGATGGTCCGCGCGTGCAAGCGCTTCGACAGCGGCGTCGCTTCTCCCCCAGCTGTGTGCTGTGGTGCGTTCCGCGGCAGCCACTAGATAGGAGGCGGCGAGGGGGAGGGGGAAGGGGACGACGCCCAGGGCGGGCTGAGAGCGCTCGGGCGGCGGGCGTTCCCGGAGGAGCACGCCCGCGCGCGCGCGCGACCGCGTGGCCAGCGGCAGTGTAGCCGTGATTAGGCAGCGGCTAGGATGCCCCGGTCCTTTCTGGTGCGCCGCTGCGGCAGCTACGCGCGCTGGCAGGCTGCCGTCCGGGCGCTCGCGTCCTCCGACGAGACGCTCAGCCAGCTGCGGCCGCCCAGCCAGCACGGTGAGTCGGCGGGTCCTGCGTCAGCACGCTTCTCCGCGACGGTTGCACGTGCACTAGCGCGTTGCATGCACGCGCCGGACGGTTGTTTCGGCCTCTTCTTTTGCCAGATGCGCGGAGCAGGAGGCTGCGACGGGTTTCTCATCGACGGCGGTGTCTAGACGCTCGTCGCCGAGAAATCTCAGTCGCCGAACTATGTCCGTCGCTCCCCGAGATGGAGTTCAGTATTGGCCGGGTTGGCACGTGCCAGTCAGTATCGCCCGACCTGTGCAGGATGACTCTAACGACACTCTAGACGACGAGAGTTTCGCCCGACTGCCCGTGGAATCATTTATTTCCCTATGGGATGTGAGCACTGTGCTACACGGCTGGTATATTGCGAAGACCGCTTGTTCACTGATTACAGGAATTATTATTCACGACATTGATGTGCAGCCGCGGTCAATACCTCGCATGTAGCGACGTAAGCGAATAGTGGTTCCGATTATTACCCCTACATTGCTGTGAGGTAGCAATATTGTGATAATCTTTCCGGTGCGACGTATACAGGAAATATGCTGCTATGTGGGAAGCTAGTACTCCCATCGTTAAAGGTTTGGAATTTTCACATTTTTGCTTCCCGTTATTATTTCTTCCCACACCGCAGCACGATTTTCTTGTAATTCTGGTAAATTACTCTGAAATGACTCCTTTCGAGTATTCCTTGCCGTGCTTTTTTAACGGAACAGAGAACTGGAACGTAAAGATATGTTTAAGCTTTGGCCTTACTGTATATGTAGCAGTGGTTACAAGTTATTGCCTCAGACCTGCGGCAATCGCGTGGTGAGAGAGTAACAAAGGTTAGTATCAATGGCGTGAATTCCATGCTACCAACTGCGCACAGATGTAAGACAGAAGATTCTTTTGCTTAGCTGTTAATAATACGTTTTTGATAATTACGTGTGACGTTTCTTAATATTCAGTGTCATCGAAGAGAGGAAGACCTGCCCTAAAATTGAGGACGGTGGGAGGTGCTGTGGCAGCAATCAACAATGGTGGGGTTCTTTTAATGGTCAACCAGTGCGATGACAAAATTTGAACACATCCATGATTATCCAAGCTCGGCAAGCAAACAGGAAAGAGCAGTCTTTCGATGCGATTGGTGTCATCCTCGAGGCGACTGAATATGATAGGCTACTGTGAAAATGATATCAATAATAATTGAAAAATGTATGTCGAAACGGCTCTTTTGTTAACGCCTACTAGCACCTTAATCTGACGACGATGTTGTGCTGCCTGTGGACACGGTGGCTTTTGCGAGCAGTTAGTAGGTTGATCTATTGTGGCCATCAACAACCTCGGTCACGCAGCGGGTCTACCACCCTCTAAAATGTTTATCCAAAGACGCTTGCTGATTTATATACCACAATGTGCTTTGAGCACACACTCTCGATACTTGCCCAACAGCCCTACCTGTCGACTAGGACTGTCGCTTTTTTCCGTCTTGTTTACTAGAGCGCGAATCAGAAAGTCCTTGCCCCCCCCCCCTCCTTTTTTTTTTAAAGCTAAATTACGGCTACAAATTAGAAGTCGACATATCCATTCCTAGTGGTGTTCCTTTCTTGGACCAGCCACTTGGCCTTAACTGCCAGTAGCTCCCCGGCACGACGCTGCTGTCAGGTGTTGAAGATGGCGGTTGAGATTCACTCGTCCACGGATTACGAGCAACGAAATGTGATTCGTTTTCAATGGACCCTGGGATGAACTCCCATTTAAATCTACAGGGAAATGCAGCCCATGTATGGGGGAAGGTGTCTCGCTTTGATAAGTGTTCGGTGGTGGTGTTGTGAGTTCACAAAAGGCTGTGAAGCCAAGAAATGACTCCGATGGTGGTTCCACAGTCAGCCGGACGAATTCTGCCACAGTGGCATCTCAAATTTAGTGCTGCGATGGGACAAATGGCTGAACCGGTAAGAAAAGTGTAAGGTAGGCAGAATAGTACGTAGATTTGTAACCACCTGTATGTGCCTTATTTTGGCTATTAAAAATAGGGGCAAATGCTTTCTGATTCGCCCTCGTACATGCTTCAACTAACAAACTGTATATGAACATGGTTTAGCATTCGTTCCAGATAGCACTTGCGACGCATTGCAGTTTGCTCGCTTGAATATTGATTCAAACTGTGTGCAAATGCATTGCAAATATTTGTTTTATTTCTATTTGCCTTTAGTTGTGCAATTTCTTGCATATAGCTAAGAGAGAACAAATAGTAGGCATTACTCACGTCGCCAATGTTTGTCACACGCAGATTTAATTATGAAATACTGTTAAACACCACAAATAAGGAGCAGGCAGTATTCTTGGGTTGGAAATTAGCGCAGCCGACGCGGAGTCCGATTTGACGCTGAAGACGATACGGATATACGAACAGCTTGTCGAAACATCGTTCAGCTTAATTGTATCGAACACTCCTTCCTAAACAACTTCTCGTGGGGAGGATTTTATCTGAATCTGTTCTTGTATAGAGCCTTTACTTCATCACGCCGAATGGCTATAAAATATTTTCAGAAGAAACTCTGAGAACCAGACCGCATTTTTGCACTTTTTACCGGCGACCAAAGGCTTCTGCCTCCTGTCCGCGATTCAGAACTTCGTCAGAACGAATGATGTTATCGAATGCACCAAGCTAATACATCAGTATAAGATGCAGAGCTAACAGCGGAGCGCTCATGGCAACTGTACACAGGCTGGGTTTACACTATTAAGAATCGCAAATAATCTATAAGGTGTAAGTTTCTCCCGTGACAATGATCGTCATTAATCTCGTTCGCTTTCCCTTTGTCATTGAGCGCTGTCTGACCTCTGCCAGGAGTCATGTGCGTTAAAGCACATCATATTGGCGGAAAATTAGCCCACGGACAGAATTCACAGGAGATGAGACAAAATGACTCCCTAAAGAGTGCGCAGGCTTTAAAACAATACTCGCGCATGCTAGATTCGGAAGCGTGCGAGGCGAGGTGAGAGCGCTAGATTTCTCGCCCTGCAAGGCGTTACTCGGGCGTAGAACATTTCACACCGGTGCTCCTCTATTCTGCCGCTGCCGCGAAACTGTCAATGTGGGAGAGAGTGCGCGGAAGCCTTGGGATCAGGAAGGACGTTCGCGCTTTGATCCGCTATCCGTTCCCGTGCGAACATCGCTCACTGTGCTATAAATGCCACCAAAAATATCAGTGTAACACTTGCAGCATTTGGCATGACGGTGGCGAACATGTTCTATGAACAGCGACTGTCGTCGCTGACGGCGAACGGCAGCGGTAGCGCAAAAAAGAATAAATTTGGAGCATTGTGTGTTGAGCCTTAGAGTGACGTCGTAAGCTCAATTACGCGTTTACCATTGGTTTCTATATATAGGATGCAGTACAGATTCGAGATAGCAGTGATAAATTCAGTAACAGGTTCGATTGGTAACTAGAGTATTTCGTTAATCTTTTAATTGGCACACCGCTCTTTAGATGTACAAATATAATAAAACGAAAACATGTCATTCCCAATGAGAAGCAATCGCTACGTCTGCTTGTCTGATATTCAATAATATTGCAACATAATCAATGACCGGCGCTAAGACCTGTCGCTTACCTTTTTTTAACATTAGGCTTTTTGCACTTTCCGATCTTATTGAACGCATGTACGCAAAGAAACGAGTGCCAAAATAAAATTCTCAGAACTCTGCTGGGCTGGAGCGGCGACAAATTTTGAGCTGGCGCCTTCAGATGGAGCTGCATAGAAGTGACACCGAGTTTTACGTACCGTGCGCCGTCGGAACTTGTACAAAACGCTTACTGCGGGCGCGACGGCATTCTTCCAGCGACGTGAAGTATAGTATGAACACAAAGGTAAAGACGTGAACTCTCGCGTCCTTAGCACAACTAACAAACTCAGTGGCACGTAGCTCAGCCTGCATTGGTAAATATGCAAATTGCGGCGCTCTTGTTTCTGATTTCGCCAACAGTAGTCGTCGGGCACGTTGAAAAGGTAGAGAGCCACTGGTAGTTTTAATATTGAAGTGATAGGAGATGTGGGCGCGCAAATGTGGTATGTATATCTTCTGAGCCATTAACTCCCTATACGGAGGGCGTTAAGCTATCATGCGCAACGCTATAAAAAAAAAAAAAAACGGATCGTTCCATGGGCAATAAGACCATGTACAGCCTGCTCGCAGTCCTGCTCAAACAACCCCATTAAAATTTGAGCCCCTGACATTAATTTAGTTATTAAAAGTAATTAGCAAACTTATTAACTCTTCTTCTTACTATCGATATGTCAATTTGGGAGTTGTAGAGCATGGCAAGGGGGTAAAATGAGATGTATCAAGCGAGGTACCCACGTCACCTGTTTATCTTTCCGGCAAAGAGACAAAGCCCGCGATATATGAAAAATGCCTGCATGGGATATGCACCCGCGCGCCCGGGATAGCAGCGCTGTCAAACATTCTCAGTCGGGAAGCAAGTTCATCACCGGTAAGTGGGTCGAGCTTGGACGATAAGAGTAGGCGTGCTCTTTGCGCGATGCGCCAATAGCTCCCGACATTTAGTGCATATCAACATCAAGAAAAAGCGCTGAGCTGAGTGGCGAGGTGCTATATAGGCGCCCCCACCAGGATATCAATGTACAGGCCTTAACTGTTTCGATTAAACGAAAATGCGAAGCAAGCATCGGTGAAACCGTAGTGGTAAATCATCCTCAAGTAAAAATCACAGCCATGGTGTATCGTCCTAGTAAGGATTGGAACACGCGGTCGGATATCTTTGTTTTGTGCGCGGCTTTCACAGTGTAGAGATAAACCTTGTTTGGTATTGTGCAGACGAGAGAACCACTGATCGCATACTGCAGTGGACGAGTGCAGCCGCAAAACAGGCTCTCGAGTGAAATCATTTTCCGGGCGCGCTTTCCTGAAGGGGTGGACGTAATGCTAAAATCGCTTTCTGATTCGTCGACAACTTTATTTGCTGTAAATCTTCCAAGCGACCAGAACCGCGGGCCAGCGCGTTATCCGACCGCACTAAAGCTCGCACCATCCGCGTGGAGAGAACTATATACCGTTTGCGAGGCGCCATTACACGCTGATGCTCTGAACATCGCTTGCTTCATGAGGAGCAACCGCGTACATTCTGCGCTCAAAGCAACGCTTCTAGGCATATATTCCAAGTAGACTGCCTGTAGGCAAGCCACTGCGCAAGAGGTCACCGCGAGGGAAAATTATTGTAACAGAAATGGCGCGGCAAAGCGCCAAGTTCTCGCTCTATATAGAACTTCCTGGGGAACAAATGTTCTTTATAATTGCACGCTCTTTTTTTCTAGAATGTTCTTTTATGTCCTGCGCTCAGTATACGCCGAATAAGTGCAGAAAGGGGGATAAACAAGGAGGTTTGCCTAGAAATGACCCTAAAAAAAAAAGAGATAAGTGTGGCATAAACAGGGGCTCCCTAATAAAGGAGTAAAAGCATTCCCTCTGATCGTTGAGTGCGATGAAACCCGCGCTATGTCGCGTGCATTAGTGACAAAGGGTAGGACGAAACACAGCCCACCAGCCACAGTATACTTCTTTTTATTTGATTTGTGACTTGTGTGCTGCATAGTAAGGCTCCCTTCCGGATTACGAAAATTAAAAAGAAAAGGTCTGCAGTGAATTTTCGATATCAATTCAACCGGACGTGCTGCGTGCAGCTGATGTATTGCTGTCTCCGCCACTTCCTCAAGAAAATTATAGGCTTATACGCTCAACATTAAAACGAAAAAGCGGAGCATATATATGATAAAGACAAGAACAAACTTATACTTGCGCTAGCTCTTTTGCGAGGAGATGTGAAATGTTCGTTTCAGGCTACTCTTTTGGAAGAGAGAAAGTTCGTCCACCTTTTAACGCTCGTCCCGAAAATTAGCGTGGCACGCACATAAATATATTTGTCTTCGTAATTCAGCTGCACAGCGGCGCAGTAAAGGTTGCGCTGCGTGCAGGGTATTATGGCTGCGAGTTCCAAAACTAGGCATACACGCAATGATGTTGAAAAAGTAAAGACACGGATGGGAAGACAGACGAACCATCCTTTTTTATGAGCTTTTTTTTCGTTCATTTGCTTCATGTTTCTAGTTTTCCCGATACGTTACGCCTGCGCGTGTGGCGCCACGGTTCTGGGAATCTCTGTGCGCGGGAGCTTAACGTTTGGGCAAATCAGCGCTTGGTAAAGAACGAGAAGCACTGGGCTCGCTTGGAACGGAGAGCCAAGCGGTGTCACCCCCACGACGGCCTGTCGGGCACGCTGCACTCTCTGCTACAGCGCGTGTTGCAAGACCAGCGCCCGAGACCACCTGTTCCGTGTCGGCAGATGTCATTACATACGCTGGTGCCGAGTTACAGCTGGAAAGAGGCACCGTAAGAACGAGCTCTCCGATGCGCTACGCGTGAGTTTGCACAGAGCGCCTGTGCACGCAAACTTCTTTTTAGGCTTCATCACTGCAGCACCGTGCCAGTAAAATGGCTGACACGCGTGAAGCGACGCAGAGGCTTGAAACCGTGCGAGGCATAGCGCGAGGTCCATTTGTACATTAGGGAGAGAGAGAGAGAGAGAGAGAGAGACAAAAGGGGAGGAAAGACAGGGAGGTTAGCCAGTGTAAGTACCGGCTGGCTACCCTGTGCTGGGGAAAGGGGTAAAGGGAATAAAAGGAGAAATAAGAAGAAAAAGAAACTGAGAGAAATTCACGCAGTAACGCTGTGCTATGGCATAGGCATAGGCACTAGGAATAGCAGGGGAGGGTTATTACTAGAGTTTGCGGAACAGAATAATATGCGGATAATGAATACCTTCTTCCGCAAGCGGGATAGCCGAAAGTGGACGTGGAGGAGCCCGAACGGCGAGACTAGAAATGAAATAGACCTCATACTCGGCGCTAACCCTGGCATCATACAAGATGTGGACGTGCTCGGCAAGGTGCGCTGCAGTGACCGTAGGATGGTAAGAAGTCGAATTAACCTAGACCTGAGGAGGGAACGGAAGAAACTGGTACATAAGAAGCCGATCAATGAGTTAGCGGTGAGAGGGAAAATAGAGGAATTCCAGATCAAGCTACAGAACAGGTATTCGGCTTTAACTCAGGAAGAGGACCTTAGTGTTCAAGCAATGAACGACAATCTTGTGGGCATCATTAAGGAGTGTGAACTAGAAGTCGGTGGTAACTCCGTTAGACAGGATAACAGTAAGCTATCGCAGGAGACGAAAGATCTGATCAAGAAACGCCAATGTACGAAAGCCTCTAACTCTACAGCTAGAATAGAACTGGCAGAACTTTCGAAGTTATTCAACAAGCGTAAGGCAGCGGACATAAGGAAGTATAATATGGATAGAATTGAACATGCTCTCAGGAACGGAGGAAGCCTAAAAGCAGTGAAGAAGAAACTAGGAATAGGCAAGAATCAGATGTATGCGTTAAGAGACAAAGCCGGCAATATCATTACTAATATGGATGAGATAGTTCAAGTGGCTGAGGAGTTCTGTAGAGATTTATACAGTACCAGTGGTACCCACGACGGTAATGGAAGAGAGAATAGTCTAGAGGAATTCGAAATGCCACAAGTAACGCCGGAAGAAGTAAAGAAAGTCTTGGGAGCTATGCAAAGGGGGAAGGCAGCTGGGGAGGATCAGGTAACAGCAGATTTGTTGAAGGATGGTGGGCAGATTGTTCTAGAGAAACTGGCCACCCTGTATACGGAATGCCTCATGACCTCGAGCGTACCGGAATCTTGGAAGAACGCTAACATAATCCTAATCCATAAGAAATGGGACGCCAAAGACTTGAAAAATTATAGACCAATCAGCTTACTGTCAGTTGCCTAAAAACTATTTACTAAGGTAATCGCAAATAGAATCAGGAACACCTTAGACTTCTGTCAAGCAAAGGACCAGGCAGGATTCCGTAAAGGCTACTCAACAATAGACCATATTCACACTATCAATCAGGTGATAGAGAAATGTGCGGAATATAACCAACCCTTATATATAGCTTTCATCGATTACGAGAAAGCGTTTGATTCTGTCGAAACCTCAGCAGTCATGGAGGCATTACGGAATCAGGGTGTAGACGAGCCGTATGTAAAAATTCTGTAGGATATCTATAGCGGCTCCACAGCCACCATAGTCCTCCATAAAGAAAACAACAAAATCCCAATAAAGAAAGGCGTCAGGCAGGGAGATACGATCTCTCCAATGCTATTCACAGCGTGTTTACAGGAGGTATTCAGAGACCTGGATTGGGAAGAATTGGGGATAAAAGTTAATGGAGAATACCTTAGTAACTTGCGATTCGCTGATGATATTGCCTTGCTTAGTAACTCAGGGGACCAATTGCAATGCATGCTCACTGACCTGGAGAGGCAAAGCAGAAGAGTGGGTCTAAAAATTATTCTGCAGAAAACTAAAGTAATGTTTAACAGCCTCGGAAGAGAACAGCAATTTACAATAGGTAGCGAGGCACTGGAAGTGGTAAGGGAATACATCTACTTAGGGCAGGTAGTGACGGCGGATCCGGATCATGAGACGGAAATAATCAGAAGAATAAGAATGGGCTGGGGTGCGTTTTATTTAGTTATTTATTTATTATCATACCCTCAGGGCCCAATGGGCATTACAGAGGGGGTGGGTACATGGTTTACAAACAAAAAACATTCAAGCGTACAACAGAAGGACAAGATAAACAGACAGTAAGAGCACCAAAATAAAAGGAAAAAAAACCAGCAAAATTCCAGTCATTTTAAAAGATGATCTGTCACAGCGGTCTTGAATGATGACGCATAGGCTAAGGTGGCGATAGAAGAGGGAAGGCGGTTCCGCTCAGAACAGGTTTTCGGCATAAAAGAATGCAGGAACATGTCAGTGCGACAAAGAGGAACAGCTACCTTATTGCTGTGATCGATACGGGAGGATAAGTACACTGGATGCGAAATGAGTTGCCGATTCAATGAATGGTGATGGAACACTTTGTGGAATAAACAAAGGCGCGAGATGTTGCGCCGAGTTTGAAGGTCAGGAAGGGTAAGTGACGATTTCATCTGCGAGACATTAGCGGTACGTGAATAGTTCGACATAATAAACCGTGCTGATCGATTTTGAAGGGATTCTATGGATTGAATGAGTGCGGTGTGCCGGATCCCAAATTGCACACGCGTATTCGAGTTTCGGACGAACGAAAGTTTGATAAAGCATTAATTTTAGACGCTGTGGAGCTTGGAAAAAATTGCGTCGGAAATAACCGAGAGTGCTTTGCATTACCTATGATGTAGTCAATGTGAGTATGCCATGACAAGTCATCAAAAATGCAGACACCGAGATACTTGTAGGCATGCACGCGCTCCAGACCGATGTCATTAATTCTGTATTCTGAAGACATTGAGGCATTAGTGCTTCGCGAAAATGTCATTTGCTTGCATTTACTGATGTTAAGGGTCATTAACCATTTATTGCACCATTCAGATACTTTATTTAGGTCAGATTGAAGGATAAGTGTATCATTAGGGTTATTTATTTCGCGATAGATAACGCAGTCGTCAGCAAATAGCTTTATACTAGAGTTAATGTTATCTGGAAGATCATTTATGTAGATTAGGAATAGTAGTGGACCTAAAACGGAACCTTGAGGGACGCCAGATTCAACAGGACAAGGAGAGGAAGCGTGATTGTTAGCGATAATATATTGGGTTCGGTTAGATAAAAAGCATTCGATCCATTTGAGGATGTTTGGGTCAATTTTCAAAGTGCTGATTTTTAGTAGAAGTAGTTGATGAGGTACTTTGTCGAAAGCCTTAGAAAAGTCAAGAAACACACTATGAAGAAACGAGCCTCGGTCTAGAGCTTCTGCGATGTGATTAGTAAATAACAGAAGCTGTGTTTCACAGGAATAGTTTTTCTGGAATCCATGTTGGCAGGAGCTAAAAAAGTCATTAGATTCAAGATATGAGACTAAATTAGAGTAAATTACATGTTCTAAAAGTTTGCACGGGATACTAGTTAAAGAAATTGGTCGATAATTAAGAGGAGAATGCGTGTTCCCGGATTTAAAAAGTGGCACCACTTTCCCGACCTTCCAATCTGATGGCAGCATAACAGATTCAATGGACTGTGTGAAGAGGTATGACAGGAAAACTGAAGAGTAAACTTTCGTGTTCTTCAGAAACTTTGCATTAATTTCATCGTCACCACATGAAGACGAAAGCTTTAGTTTCTCAATTAATTTAGCTATTCCCTCAAAGTTCACTACAATTGCATCCATGGGAAAGAAATCGCGATTATGCAGCTGCGGCGTGACAACGGCAGGTGACTTTGTAAACACACCCGCGAAGACGTCATTCAGGACAGTACAACATTCCTCATTGCGCAGCACGTGGCATTCTCAGATCATAAACAGCAGGTTGCCATTATCCCTCATGAGAAAAGTGTATAACAGCTGTGTCTTACCAGTACTCACCTACGGGGCAGAAATCTGGAGGCTTACGAAAAGGGTTCTACTTAAATTGAGGATGACGCAACGAGCTATGGAAAGAAGAATGATGGGTGTAACGTTAAGGGATAAGAAAAGGGCAGATTGGGTGAGGGAACAAACGCGCGTTAATGACATCTTAGTTGAAATCAAGAAAAAGAAATGGGCATGGGCAGGACATGTAATGAGGAGGGAAGATAACCGATGGTCATTAAGGGTTACGGACTGGATTCCGAGGGAAGGGAAGCGTAGCAGGGGGCGACAGAAAGTTAGGTGGGCAGATGAGATTAGGAAGTTTGGAGGGTCAACATGGCCACAATTAGTACATGACCGGGGTTGTTGGAGAAGTATGGGAGAGGCCTTTGCCCTGCAGTGGGCGTAATCAGGCTGATGATGATGATGATGACTCTTGGCACTGATAGCGAGCTTGCACAGCGCCGGAAACTCTTTTCGGGGACGCTTTCGGTGACGAGTCACGTGAAATTTCACGAAAGCAATCCTATCTCTGGAAAAGATCACCCAAGAGAACTTGTTTGCTAATTGTGATTTCTTGAATAACGGTCTCATTTCTTCTTCCTTTCATCTCGCGTTACATTCGCGGCTTTGCTTTTTCTATTTCGCTTGATTGGAAAGTTGATATTCCCGTTACAATGGTGTTCTCGTTACATTCGAGTAAATACCGTAATTTATTTTATTACGTAGAATACAGGATTGCTTACTCGTGCCATTTCGTCGGGCAGCCGGCACTTGCTTTCGGTGCCCATATAACCTTCACAGATATAGTCACACATATTTCCGCCGAGATGCCGACCGACCAAGCAGCAGACAGCCGCAGCGACAGTAGCCACACCAAACCCAGGAAAGCAGGCAAAGAAAGCGTGTCTTTAAAAGAAGCTCTCATATTCGTAGAGTTAGAATTACAGTCAAGGACGAATTCTGGCGACGTGACCAGTGTGATTCACTGTTAAAGGGTGCAACAGTGACGAAAACATCCCAATGGAAAACAATTGGAATATAATTGTCTCATCACACTGGCCAGGTGTACTACTGTGTGAGCGTAGAGTACCCTTTTCTTTTTCATTTTTTTTTCTTTTTTTGTCCGCTCTGAGAACTCTGCAAGTGTCAGGCTTTTCAAGATGATACTTATTGACAACGCTGGCCCCTTCGAAGCTACGCACCTGTGCAGTGTAATGAAATATCTTTAGTGATCACTTCCAGCTGCAGAGCTAGCAAAGTGAAAAACGCAATTTGGCGTGTTACCTTTAACAGTGGACCTCACTGTAAGTGTTTGGTGCCTGGTAATACGCATAACTTGCCTTGTCGATACTCTACCTAGCGGTATCTTACAATAGACACATCAAAATAGGCTTAGACTACAATACCGATGCAGCGTAGTCTTGAATGTTGTTGAAGAAAATGAAAGTACTGAGCGTTGAATCAATAATAGCGGTCAAGTGTACATGACCCTCCCTGCTAAACTTGTGGCTGAGATGAGGTGAAATTTCGCACACAGGTATAACTTTCTAGTTAATTTTATTTTAATAGCGCGCATTCGAACATCACTGACTCCCCTCCCCCCTTCTTCAGTTTTGTCCGAATTAAATCCGAAGTGAGTGTCCTCTGCGGCGACGCCATTAAGAACATGTCGATTCCTCTGCAACGGAACGATGGCGCCATTTCTCACGGCTGCAATAAACACCGTGTTTTCACTGTATAGTGACAGATGCCGCTACCGTTATGTTATAGCAGAATGAAAAATATTCTATTGGCGACCATACCCAGGTATTTTAGGCATTGCTCCTGCGGTCATCCGTCGAACTGCACCGCAATGCACCGGCGTAGGTCAGTGGGCAGCATTTTTAAAAATGGTAATTCAAAAGACCACCCCAATTTCAACAACTTTCAGTTCGCAATGTCAAGAGGGTACGCCCTTCTAATGAAAGGCGTACTTACGACACCTAATCCTAACTTCCCCGGTGCGTTATAGCAGTGTTTTGTTGCTGACCGAAACACTGCTATAACACAGCAAGGGCGTTACGACTAAGTGTCATAAAGACGCATGTTAATAAAAGGATTACCCTGTCGACGTTCCAAACTGAAAGTTATTGAAATTCGGGAGCCATTCTGAAATATAATCTCTTTAAAAATGCTGCAATTGTGTTATGTTGGTGCACTGCGATGACGTTCGACATAGCCGATGGGGCAATGTCCGAAATTTCTGGCTGTGTGCCGCTGACGACACGCACTTCGGATTTACCGTAGACGAAAGTGCTCAGTAATGGTCGGAAACGCCGCATTAAAACAAATTTGCGTTGTCAGCCATTCCAATACGGAAGGTTACTCCTAGCCGTAGCCGACAAAGCGAGCCATGTAGCCTTGCATTGGCGGAATCATGGTGGGATGCGAAGGTGGAGCGAGGAGTCCAAAGGGTGCAAATGGTTGTTTTGAAACTTCGCGTGTTGCGCTCGGAGATTGCGAAGTCTCGTGCCAGTAGGCAAAGTACTCTAGCTGCATCTGACCGTAACAGCGGTATCGATTTCTGCGTGCTTGTCTTCAAAAGCTGACCGAGCAGCGCTATCAGCGTGCTCGTTAGGCATGATGCCGCAGTGACATTCGAAAGCGCTGAAATGTAATGGGATGCCGTTTCTCGCTAAATTTATCACTTAGGTCTCCTGATATCAAACGCAGTTGTTCATGTGGTCTGCGCCGCAGGGCTGACAGCAAAGACTGTATCGGTGCCTTCAAATCGCTGAATACGGATTATCTTCGAAGTTCCTCTTGGCTGACGAGACCAACTGTTGCGGCTAGTGAGCGAGCCTACTGGTGCAGCAGGTAATCTGCTTGCCCATTTTTTGTGTCTGACGTTTTGTGGTGAGGAAACGTGAGTAACATGAACAGTCACCAACGAATTGTATAAATTTGGACCGCTAAGGCTTGCCAATCATTGCTCATTTGAGAATGGTATCAGACGAAATATTTTGCTCTAACAGGCAGAAACGTAGAGCTACTTATATGTTATGATGCACGAGAGACAATACGCTCGTACAGCGTGAGCATCTGTACACGCGGCGATAATCGCTTGGGAACGTTGCCAGCAATTTATGTGTGACAGCTCTACCCGCCAGGTCTTTTGCTCTCCCGGCTCTATATCTATAGGTGGAGCGCGTGTTGAGAAGCGTCTTACGCAATATGCCAGCTGTGCACTCTGGCGCTCTTCACTACTCTTTTCGTCGTGCTCTCTTTCGAGTTTTCTTTTTTATTCTCCATCTAATCTCGCTACACAGCGAGCTGGTATCGTGTGTCATAAACGCAAACCGCTACATCACACACTGCGCCTCACTAACACTGTAAAGATGGTCGGGTAAAGAAAATTAGCGCGTTCCCGACACGCACTCACTTGCTCGAACAACTCAATTGTCATCAAACAAAACATTAAGTTCATCATCAACGTGACCGTGAAACAAACCGTATGCTACTGTCTGAAGCAAGTTAAATCAGAATAATTTCAAATTTCTGACTTCACATTTTTTTTTTTTTTTTGCTTCTCTCTCTTTTCGCAGTGATTACGCCAGGACACAGGTTCCCGGACTTCAAGTGGTCGGCTCCTCAGAGTGAGGAAGGTCAGTGCGTCAAAGTAATAACATGTGTAGTGACAACGCTCTGCAAGATGGCTAATTATAGTTACGTTTACAAATCAATGACGTAATCAAATTTTCGCTATAGCTTTAGGCAAATGAACTGGAAACAGGGAGACTTTTGACATGAACGGTGCAAATACCCGCCGCAGTACATTCGTGGATACGGTATTCCTTGCAGAGTAAAAGGTTCGATTCCTGGTAACGGCGCACATGGTATCTTTCTAGGAAGGAAATGAAAAATAAACTAAGCAAAAGACAACAGTGTGCTTAGATTTTGTTGTAACTTAAGATATCCCAAGGTAGTTGCAATTACTCCGGGAACTCTTGATCCTTTATATTACATCCCTCATACGACACGTAAGGCCTTTTTCTGTTTCTTTTGGGCCGTTCTCACCTTTTGGAAGGACGACGACGAAGTTTTTGTGCTCGGTTGCTGGTTTTCTTCTCGTGCTGCAGTTTCTTTCTATTTATATACTTTTCGTGCATCAGTAACAGGCAACGACGTTGTGCTGAACCCTGAAGACTCCTACTCTGCTGGGAGATCCTCCCCGCGGAGCTTGCCATGGAAAATGTGGTCTTGAACTCGTCTGGCGGTCAGCATAGACCGCCCGCGGCTCGGAAGCGGTTCAATTCGGCAGTAGGATCCGGCGCTGCTGATTCTGAGCCTTCTGACAAAAGATCGGAAGATTCGGATGCTTTCATACCTGTCAAGCACCGCCGTCCAAGACAGACGTCTCCGGCATCGTCCTCAAGTGAAGCGACTATCATACACAGCAGCCTCAAGACTACGGCAGTAGCTTTCATGCCCGTCAACGCGATGGCAAGCCTGAATGCTATCTCCCGACAGAAACTTAATGATTTCTTCTACAAACTTGCCCCTGGACTAATCCAAGAGGCTCGCGTGAACCCCTGGAAAAATTTCATTGCCGTTGACACAACTGATGATAAGATGGTGCAAACTCTACTTGGTTTGTCTGAAATCTGTGGGGTCCACACGCGGCCCTACATACCACAGGGTACAAATATAGCAGCTGGTGTCGTGTCTGGTGTCGACTTGGACCTCAAAGACGATGTTTTTTAAGAGCACGATCGTTTGCACGCCACCATGCAAAATAATTAACGTTCGAAGCCTGGGCTCGTCAAAGTGTATGAAGATACATTTTGTCTCTGGAAAGCTGCCTACTCATGTAAAGGCTGGACTTGTGCGCTATCCTGTTTGACCCTTCGTACCATAGCCTTTGCAATGTCATAAGTGTTTTAAGGTTGGTGATGTTCAGGGCTTTTGCACCAGAGATACGGTCTGTGCCAAATGCGGTGGGAATCACCATGTAGATTCCCGTGAAAGTCAGGCATATCGGTGCCCTAACTGTAATGGTTAACATATGGCAACGGATAAAGGATGTCCCTCATTGAAGAATGAACTAAAGGCACTAAAAGTGAAAGCCAAAAAGAAGGCAGCAGGAGATGAAAGCTTCCAGTCGCTGCTCCAGCGACTGGAAAAGCAGTGCGTTCAAAGAATGACAAAGACAACGCATCGGAAAGTAGGGGGGCGGACCTTCTGCCTCTCAGACTCATCATGGCAAGCGCTGCCATCGAAATCGTCAGAACAAGTCTCTACAAAGACTTTGACCACAGTGGAAAGCACTGTAAACACAGTACCTAAACCGGTCTCAGCCGACGACGATGTGCAACTTGTCAATCTTCTGAAGATGCTTGTCAACGTCATCAGATCATCGCCGGTCGTCAGACACCAGCAGCGTCAGCAGCAGAGCAACTTTTGGAGGCCCTCGTTCCAGTCCTCGACGGCCTTCACTAGACGTTTTACCGGAAACAATTTTAACAGTTGTCAGCAGCCTCGCCCCTTTGTGCTGCAATGGAATGTCAGGTCGATGCGACCGCGGCACGCTGATCTAATTCTTCGACTCATCGCTATGAAGACTCCATCAGACGTTATAGCGCTTCAGGAAACTAACGTAAGGAAATACGAATATCGATTGCCAGGCTTCGTGGGTGTCCACAGTAACACTCGATGCGCGAAACCAGCTTGTGGCTCTTTCCAATGTGTGGAAGCGGCGCATACGCGCAATGCTTCAAAAGCATCGGCCTACGTGCGTGATGACTTGGATTTCGCGGTTCTTGACACAGACGGCATCTGTGACGATGAGTTTGAGTGTGCAGATGTTATTGTGAGCCTCAGAGGTGTGCCTACGACGGTGGCAAGCATATACAACAGGCCTACACGTTCTTCCGATACCTCATTGCTTAGTGTCTCGGTGTGGTGCATCGTTTGTGTTATGCGGAGATTTTAATGCCCACCACCCACGATGGTGTAGCCGTCCCTAAGACAATCGTGGGGCTGAGATCACCTACCCATTTGGTTAACACCAACACGTACTGCGTGCCGACAGACTGCTGTGTATACAGTGACAAACTGGGACAAGTTCCTGTCAGCTGATCTCAGAGGCATCATCTCAAGACAGCCTGTTCAAACTGAAGAGTGAGTGTTTATGAGAAGCTACAGTACAACAACGACGGATCCGATACCCCGTCGTCGACTGGCTAGTCCCCAAAAGTTATAGCGGAGACATTTGCAGACATTTTTGTCTCTCCTGCATCCAGTGACACCACAAATGGCGACCTTCCTTCTTTGACAAATCACAGTACCATAACCGCTTCCTGCGGTACAGCCTACCAGATGGATGAGGCAGATTTCCCTCTTGAGGAGCTGTGACACGCGCTGAGCCTCTCCAAACGCCGAACTGCACCAGGTGAAGATGGTGTGACGTATCAAGCATTGCAGAACTTTGATAAGAGTTTTCATGACCGTATATTGGACGAGTATAATGAAGTATGGATAACCGGTGTAATACTTGCTGAATGGAAATCGTCCGTGGTGATACCAATTTCAAAGCCCGGGCGCCCTGCAAGACACAAATGTCATCAAGGTAATGGAGCGAATGGTCTTGTTTCGCTTAGATGTCAGGCCAGAGAAGCTGAATTTTTTCACTGATGTCATGAGTGGCTTTCGTCGCCGTCGTTCAGCTCTGGACAGCATATTAGACCTTGTCTCAGCGCTCCAATATGCTAAAGGAAACAAGAATTCCGCCTACATGCTCTTCCTAGACATACTGCAAGCTTTCGATTCACTTCCGCATAAGGCAGTTATTTTCTCTCTTGCAACCGCAGGAATTTCGGGCCGTCTGCTCCACTTCGTGCATAATTTTCTATTGGAGCGCCGGATGAAAGTGCTAGTCGGAGGAGTAACTAGTGAATACCGAAATGTGAAGTGCGGTGTCCCACAGGGCAGCGTTTTATCACCGCTTTTGTTTAACACCGTACTCGCCGCGCTTCCATGTCGTTTGCCTCGGGACAGCGACTTCCCTTTGAGCATAGCTGTCTACGCAAATTACATTGCACTGTGGATAAGCGGCCCTTCGCACCTTGATCCGCGGCTTCGTGCAAGATTGCAAAGAGCTCTAAACGCTTCTTCTGAGTACTTGGGTGAAGTTGGCCTGCTCATGTCACCTGTTAAGTCGGCTGCAATATCATATCACCCTAAACAACGCGCTCGTCGAACAATGAGCCGACTGTACCTTGACGAAATGCCTATAAACTGGGTGCGACAACACCGTTATTTGGGGTTAATTGTGGATGATCGCATCTTTTGGCGTCCTGCCGTTAAATTTGTACGACGCAAATAGCATTCCCTCCTTAAGTATGTGACCGCCTTGACTGCTAGAGGTGCTGGCTGCGACCAAACAATGGTTCTCCAGGTCTACCAGTCATCTGTACTCTCAGACATGATTTATGCCTTACCAGTCCTGAATATACCACCTAGTTTGATGGCTCAAGGGGAAAGAGATCATCGCGTTGCCCTTCGCCTAATGCTTGGATTACCTCGTGAGGCGCAATCTGTTGCATTACTCACTGAAGCGCATCAGTTACCACTGAGGCTGCAAGCAGAGCAGAGAGCTCTGTATCATATTGAGCCTCTGCATCGCACATCGAATGGTCAATCGCTCCTTGATTGTCTCATTCACCGCCCGTTAACTCGCATGGGAAAAATGACGGCATTATTTATGAATATCACTGACATATCTGAACATGCTGGTTCAGTTACGCCTCCGCTTCCAAAAGATATCACGAAACACATATTCCCCATTCACCTCACAATCCCTGATATACACAAAAAGTCTGATATGCCTGTTTCGGCAATACTCCAATTGGCTCAGTCTCATGTTCGAAAGGTTTCCAGATTATCTTCAAGTATTCACAGATGCATCTGTACACAGCGACGGTCAAGGCGCCTCTGCAGCTTTTTTCTGCCCTTCGACTCAAGTACGGCGTATCTTTCAAATACCTCATCCAACTTCGTCAACAACTGCGGATCTAGCAGCGATTAATGTTACACTGAAATACGTGCAAGAGGAGTTAACTACATCGAAGATTGCCATCTTTACGGACTCCCGCGCTCCCCTTAGCTTGTTACAACGCAGTGAGATTGATTGCCCAGTTGTGCGCAGCATTACTCTGCAAGCAAAATTTCATCACGTAGGAATCACCGGAAATGAAGAGGCTGATCGACTCGCTTCAACTTGCGCTCATAACAACTGTGACTGCCCAGAAATATTGTCCAAGCTTCATGACGCTCGTCTGCTGATTCGTCGCCACCTACTCAAGCAGCATCCAGACCAGCGCGTGGCAAATGGAACGTTCCTGGCTCGTGTTCGCGGTCGAGGCTTGCCTCGCCGTGCTAGAGTGCTAATACTCAAGCTGAGGGTTGGCTGCGTGAAAGTGCACGAACTTTATACAGACAAGGACGTGTGGCCAGTCCATCGTGTACGTCTCGGGGCTGCTGTGAGACTCTTCAGCACCTTATATTTGAGTGTCCCGCTTTCAGTGCGCAGCGCATGTCGCTAGTGAGGGACTATCATCTCCTTGGCCTGCGCTGTACGACACTCGACGAATGTTTGTACCCCAGTGATTGTGCGTCTCAACGTGAACAGGCTCACCGTGCTATACTTACTTTTCTACTTTTCTAGAGTTAACTAACTTAGGTTCACGTTTGTAGCATCGAAACTATTCTTTTCAACATTCTGTAGTAGCGTCACCTTCAGTGGCCGGCCCTACTGTGTGTGATATGTACTGTATGTTCCACTTTATTCTTTAAATTTGTACTGTTGCTCTTCCTTTCCTCTTTCCTCCCCTCCTTACTATCTTCCATTTCTGTGTTGCTGTCACCTCCCTTCTGAAGAGCAGGCAGGCGTTGTGCCCCTTCCGGTGGCAGTTGCCAGCCTGCTCCTCGCTTTCCCTTTCCTGTTAATTGTATGTAAGTGTTCAAAACAAATAATAATAATAATAATAATAATAATAATAATAATAATAATAATAATAATAATAATAATAATAATAATAATATAAGCTAAAATAAATTTTTGCAAACTAAGAATGGTGTAATACATTCAGTGTATTTTAGGTCTAACTAAAAACTTCAAACATCCATATAGTCATACTTTAAGGGTAACACGTGGGACGCATCCTCAAACATAGAACGCGTGTATCTGGGCCCCGAGCGACCAACACGGACGTGGACAAATTATGTTTGGTGGCGGATTGTCAGTGGCGTAAAGAATGTGCCTGGCACCAACTACCAAAAAGACTGCTCTAACATTATGGGAACGAGTAGCCAATCGTTAAAAGCATATCGACGCTGGTAAGAACGCCCGCATACCAATTAATTCTTTGTTGCTCCTACAGGGCACGTCTTGCATGCACATTTGGAGCGACATAGTGACACTATCACGGTCATGAAGCAAGAATTAAACACAGGCAAAGGCCTACTGAAGCCAGTAATTCTAACAGAAGGTCTTGTCAGGAAACCAATGGGACTAGAAGAGGCCGTCGTAGCCAAAAGGGGTAGTCGCGCATTCGTGTATGCGTGTGAAGACCAAAGGACTGTATATATAGGCAGAGGGTATCAGGCAGAGGGCAATCAGTAAGCTCCAAGTAGAATTAGCGGCACTCTGTGGAACTTTTTTCTGCATCGTTCTTGCGAGAATTAGTAGCGGGCTGAAGTGCAGGGTCAGCGTCGCATGGTTGGGGACACGTTACTCGTCATTAGGTGCTGTCGTGTGTTCCAAACGAGCTCAGAAAGAGGAGAGGCAACATGGTCAAGTAAGATATGAAAATGAATTTGTTAAGGCTGTTTTAAATGCGTGTTGAAACACTATACTTCAAGCGCACTGGCATCTTAACGGCAGTCATCCTTTGACATTTTAGATCATTGCAAGACGAAAGCCATAGCAGTCTTTAAAGGGACACTAAAGCGAAACAATAAATCAGTTTAGATTAATTAAGCATTGTTTGAAAACCCTGCAGGCAGGCATTTAAAAAAAAACAGTTTGATTATTAGACGAGAAAATGAAGGTCCAAGTATCAGTATTTGAAATTCGCGCCGAAACCCCAGCGCCAGTACGTCAGCGAGACGTCAGGGATTCCAAAGTATGTTTTCGCATTTGGGCCACGTTGGCTGAATAAAGGTTCCCGAAACTTGCCATGCTTAATACCGTATTTTCGCGATTCTAAGCACCCCCCGATTCTAAGGACCCCCCTCTATTTTCGTGAAACAATAGGGAAAAAAGTTTACATGCGAATCTAAGCACCCCCCCTATTTGTTAGGAAGAGCGCGCAGCCAAGGCCGCCAAGCGAGCTTGCTCGCTCTGTCATCGAGCCGGAGCCGTCGGAGTCCCGAGGTGGAACGGCGTCCGCGGCGCGATCTTGCCGCACAGCTGGACTGCAGATCCGCGCGGACTCGTGAGCGGCAGTGATAGTGACTGAGCATCCGACACAAACTGTTCGCTGTG
Organism: Dermacentor andersoni; assembly: GCF_023375885.2. Taxonomy (NCBI): domain Eukaryota; kingdom Metazoa; phylum Arthropoda; class Arachnida; order Ixodida; family Ixodidae; genus Dermacentor; species Dermacentor andersoni. Next base: position 303,733,362 of record NC_092814.1, read on the forward strand.
TTCACTGTGTTCAACGATTTTTCTTTTGGAGTTCAAAACAAATCATTTCTTTTGGATCTTTGCATAATAAAATGTTATTTCTCGCACCCATCTCGTCGTGATGTCGTAGCGAAAAGAGGGAGAGGAGGTCATTCTAGATTTCTCGAATCTAAGCATCCCCCCTCACTTTGGGCATCGCGACCATGAAAAAAATGGGGTGCTTAAAATCGAGTAAATACGGTATTTGGTTCCTTACGTGATGCGGGTTTGATTCCGCCCAAGACCCGATGAGCTTCAAAGGGCTTTCTTCTTCATTTCAGAAGGGTGTAAGGAGGCTAGACAGACCCAAAGTGACTTAAGTAGGCTAATAATGCTATTCTCATTAAACTGTAACAGGAAATCAGCACATATTAGGACAAAGCTCGCTCTGCGACCTCGCTCATTGCGAGAATCTAAATGCGGTTGTCCAACGTCAACACCTGATAACACATTTACCATACCACCGTGACTGTACGGTAAAACCAACGAAAAAAAAGAAAACACATGATTACAGTGCCTCAAATACCGGTACGTAATAATTAATAATTATTTTTGATGTTCTATGACCGAATGCCGTGAATTTGTATAAGGGACGTGTACTGGGAGGCTCCGGATTAATTTTCAATATCTTGGATTTTTTATCGCTCCCTTAAATCAAAATATAGAATTGTTTTTCTTTAGTATAACTTGAATTAGCGGAAATAAGACGAGGATAGGAACCGAGAACAAACACTACTCGATGAGCGCTTCTTTTTTTATTCTCCTTTCATAAATATATGGCCGCCGCTGTAGCAAATTCTAGGCGCGACATTGTGCCCATCCGAAATAGCAATAGCTAGCTATAGGAAATTTGCACTCATGCACAATAGGCAGCTAATCGCAATGCATATTAGAGAGCTTTAACTTGTCCTTAAACATCTCGCCATTTACCATCGACGGCCGTAGCGAAACTGGTAGCGACATCTCATTACGTTTTATGCAACTATACAAAGCACTTGAATAACTTTTTTTTTTTGCATGGCCTGAGCGTTATTGTCAAATGCAAACCATAACGGTACTGCATGTTAGCTATTTTGTCGCTAGGACGATTTACGCCATCAGTTAAACAGAATATAAGTAATAGCTTTCTGTGCCCTCTGATAACGCTATGTGTCACAGGATGGCGCTACGAGCTTTGAAACTACCGTACACCTCTCCGATGACACGGTATTCCGCAAATGGTAATACGTCCACGCATAAGCTATAACTCTCCCTTATTGACAGATTTATTGATTGATCACAAGTCGGAAGTAAAGCTGCCTGGCGTTGTGCTTGCGTCCTTTTCACTGAGCACAAGCACCTCAGAGAGCAAGGCCGCCGCGATAATGTAGCCGTTGTGCCAATTAATGTATAACATAGAGTTCGTTTAAACGTTTGGCTATGCGGGATGCATATAAAAATTCGCCCTCATTAGTTTATTTGTGCGGTACCTAGCTTTTCTGTGTTCCGCCAAAACGGAATGTGTGACGTCATGCGCACTGACGGGTCGTCAACAACAATTCCTCATTCACAGAAGTTTCGAGAAGTCCAAGCGTCACTCCACCTTGCAATGAATCCAGTGGAAGCGTGCCTAACGTGCTCACGGACTACTCCATTCAGACTCTTCTTGGTTTGAAGACGGAAACGACAAGGTACGGAAGCGTAAGACTTTGAACATCCTTCTTCCTTTCTATGTTCTTTTTTTTTCGAGCCGCTTTTATTAACAGAAGACGACCGTTGTTTATGAGAGTCGTCTCGATGTCACGTCAAGCATGTCGATCCCATACATAGCGCGTGGCATCCCGTGGTTGCGCAGAGACATCGTATTCAGTACCGTATAAGTAGGAAGAAGGAAAAAATTGCCACGCGGGTTGATGGGTGGGTGGCGGTAGTCAGGTAACCTAAAATGGCATTAGAGAAAATGAAAGCCTGCAGCGTCCCAGATTTGGTAAATTTAACATTGCAAATATAATTTTCATTAAATTTGTTGCGAAGCGTCGTTTAATATGGTCAAGCCACGGTTACTGAATTCAGCGCCCTACAGGTGGCACTACTGATGTAAGCGGGACATCAAGGATTTCATCGTATTGTCGGGTGTTTCGGCATATATATATATATATATATATATATATATATATATATATATATATATATATATATATATATTGCAGTGAAAAACTACCAGAAAGCTGCTAGCTTAAATGCTCGCACAGTTTCAAATGAAATACGGAGTTTTAGCTTGCCCACGAGCTATATTACCGCCCGCGGAATAAGAGGGGCGCGGAGCACAGGTGGCGCCATGTCGAGCCGGTCAAGTGAATTAATAGAGGCGAAACTAAAATTTAGATGACCAAACTCTACTTAGTTTCTCCTTTAAAAACATCACCAGTAACAGTCGATGGCGTATTATGACTTTTTATAACGACAAGGACGCGCATGCAACACAAGAATGGTCATAACACATTCTGGTTGGGGAAAGATTCGCGAAAAGTCGCTACCTCTCCATCTGCGTTTCCAACATTCCATAAACGGGAATGGTATACGAACAAGCTAGAACTCTTTGTTGTCACTCTTCTTTATTCATAAGCGCTTACATAGCGCCATGCACTCGCTGTCGAAATCGCATCGTGTAGAGCTGCAGTGTGGCGACCTAACATCGCCACGCCCACTTCGTTTATGCGTCATTTCTGACTTACCAAGCCTCCACTCACAGTATCTTTGTTCTTTTTAGCATTGTAGAAGTGCGACATACATGCTAATTTAGCTTGATCTAATATTTATCTTTAGTATACATTTAAGGTGGCCGCGTGCTTAAAGACGGGGATGGATGGAGTGTAAGCGTAAGTGTCACACAAGCCCTGCACAAGTGATTCCTGGGCGTTAAGTGTGCGCGCCACATGTTTATGATGCTGGCTTTAGTGACAGCAGGTGGTCCTGCTGTACTATACGTACAGAACGTAATTAACCTTGCGAAGTAAACGACAAAATGCTGCTGACGGGCGTCTTAAGATGGGCAGTTTGCGGTGACGTAGGTTATAAACAAATTCTGAATCATGCGCTTTTTGCAACTCCTTGACTGAAAGCAAGCACACGTGCCGCAGAAGATTGACGCGCGTACCTTCATTTGCTATTAACATTATTCACCTGCTTCAATCTATATTACTATCGTAAGCAAAAGTTGCCAACCTGTCCTGGTGTTCAGCACTGGGCGCATGAATGAATGAATGAATGAATGAATGAATGAATGAATGAATGAATGAATGAATGAATGAATCTTTATCGAACAACAATGACACTTTCGCATAACTGTTGGGAAAGGGGACAGTAGAAAAAAGGTAGATTTGTCAGTGGTACCGACTCTTCCTCAGATCTAGACGCGGTAGATGACCTCCGTCTCCCTCGCTAAAACCGCGGGAACGCTTCTTTAATGCTGCAGCATGTACAGACATATAGGTACATCACAATATGCGTTCTGTACAAATTGATCTGCTGCGGCAACGTGTTTCCTGGAAATACGTTAACGTGGAACAGACTTGCACGCAACAAATTCATGTAATTAATTACTTGTAATCAATTACATTTTCTTGGAGGTGATCCAGTGTTGTGCGCGGTAATGTTCACTGTAATTCAGTTATTCTATAACTAATTACACGTAACTAGTTATTTTATTGATAAGCTATAACGAACTACGTCATTTTGAGTATTTGGGCCTAAGTATAACGCGTGTGGCTGTGCCATGCAGCAGCCTCGCGGTTGCACATGTTCAAGCAGGCAAGTCCGGGAGCTCAGAATTTGTTTCCCCATCTTGACGACAGGTGACGCGGCCTGCATTGCCGGTACCACATTTATATTTTCCCGTTTTAGTTAAAGTCTGTCACTTCCGACGCTTCTCAGCGTTATTACTCCGCAGAGAGACACAGACGCGAGCATTGCGTAGTCACGATCGGGATCGCATGGTGTTCGCACGTTAAAACAGCGCCGTTGCCTTTAACACGTACACGGATAGAGTTTTCAAAGTCGCTGCTGATGTTTCCAAAAAGAAAAAAAAAAGCGCGAATGAGGATGGCCGACAAAATGTTTCAAGAACTGTTGGAGACTATTATCAACATAAAATGCACTACATAAAATGCACTAAAGGAGGCCAGGCCAACTCACTCTATTTCGTGTACTTGTGCCATATTAATGCTCTGGGTAGAAAGAAAGAGGGGGATATAAGGGAGGGGCAGGCATGTTAACCAGTCAAGAGTCCAGTTGGCTACCCTACGCTGGAGGAAGGGAGAAGGGGAAGAGAAAGAGAAAAGAGAGAGAGGTGGGGGGGGGGGGCTTAGAGACGTGAACGGACAGCGCTACAGAGTCGATCAAAGGCGCTCGAACAAACCAGACGTTTTCAAAAAGCACAAAAGTGTCTTCACTGTCTTTTGAGCCGATGATAGACGGGGGCGGTGTTTTAGTATTCTCTGTTCCCTGAGAGCACGATCATCAAGTTTCCTGAATACGTTGTACGTAGATTACCTTTGTGCTTCAAATGTTCTGGGTAAAGTAACGTAAAAATATTGGATTACTTTTTATTAATTGTTCTGTTACTTTTGTGGAACAATAATTGATCAGATATGAGCCAATCGTGATCTTGGACGTATGATTAGCAATGGTCGCTGGCCAATGGCATATAGCGCTTACGAACCAACAGGTTTGTGAATTCTGCCCCAGATCCGTTTAGATGGTCACAGGTACGGTATCCTGGGGCCCTATAACGTAAAACTATTTAAATCTGTTTTATTCCAATCTCCTGACGTCAAATTTACATAACCACGACCGCAAGCATCGGGCGGTAACCTGCAGCGTTGTTTGACAAGCCCAACGAAACGCGCTTTTTGTTTATAGGATCTCACTTTCTTTTGCTTTCAAAGCGAATAGCATTGCGTACATTGAGCAGTTTTTCTTAACTAATTAGGTGCGATGAGGCGAGGAGCACGCTCAAATGGAGAGAGTTTAGATGGGGCCGAGCCGGCACAGTGAAAGTAGATAACCGGACGAGGAGGGTGGTGCCGGCGTCTGCGGTTGTTCCGCTTCCCCTTACTTAGCTTGCGGTGACTGGTCGAAAACCGCGGTGGCGTGCAACGGAAGGTTAAAAATGCCGCTAAAACGAATCTTCAGCAAATTAGCATTGGCAGAGCAATGTCGTGTACGTGCCGAAAGGTCTCGATAACGTTATACTGCTACGCTAAATCTCCTATTATGCGCAAATAAATTCATGTTCCTCGACAGCTACGAGTAGCCATTGCCACAGCGATCGGCGGGCAGCCATCTTCTATTCCTTTCGGAACAGTGCAGTCTACGTTTATTCAGAAAAATTTTCACGCTTGTTCGGCATAATAATGCGTCTTTAACGCGTACACGTCCCTTTGACGCGATGTGTTTTCGCGGTTTTGTGACGTCGTGTGACAGACAGGTAAAGTGAGCGCAGCCCGAAAAAAGTTTGACCAATAGCAATTGGTTAAACGTCGCATTTCGCGCCTTTGGCGAAAAATGCGTTGAATCAGAAATTATTCTTTTTTTCATTCTGTCTAATCATGCGTAATCATTGTGCACATATCATATCAGAGAGGGTATTTTCACTGTTTTCGTGACGTCGCGTGACAGACAGAGGCAGTGGGTAGTGGCTCGAAAATTTTTTGACCAATCGTGGCGCGCTGGTTGCAGAAGGGGAATAGAAATGTTTGGAACAGCTTTACCTTATATCGTCCCTCGTCTAACAGCGTGTATGATCTCTTTTATGCTGGAAATCTTGTTGCAGGCGAACTTACTCTAAGTGAATACTGCATAATCACTCTGAATGTATGCCGAATGTATTTTCGCGTCTCATTCGTTCACACCTTTCCAGCTCCTCGCGAAGCGTGCCCACCTGCAACGAAAGGTTCCACTCGCCTGAGTCGCTTCCGCCGGTTCGGAGCGCGCTGCTGTTGTCAGCGGGCTACGGTCCTGTATCGAGGCGACTCTGCACGGCGGCGTCTGCACCGGCTGCTGTGTGCGAGCCCCGGGGTAAGGTGCACCGCACGGGACCCAGCCGCATCTTCGAGTGCAAGCAGTGCGGCAAGACGTTCAAGCGCTCCTCGACGCTGTCCACGCACCTGCTCATCCACTCGGACACGCGGCCCTACCCGTGCGAGTACTGCGGCAAGCGCTTCCACCAGAAGTCGGACATGAAGAAGCACACGTACATACACACCGGTGAGTGGCACTGATGTGCGGCGGCTATGACGCACTCTGCCGTCGCTGAAGCTGCAGGTACCGGCTCACGAGCGGCCGTGTAACGCAGCTACAGCTTCGCGCCGTTGACGCATCTGAGAATCTTGGGTCGGATTCTCAAAGATTCTCAAAATACAGGTACAGAAGAAGAGAACGCGGCGACATAACGATAAATATGAGTGGAGGGAAAGAGGACTTCGCTATGGCTTTTTTACCGCTTAGCCTCTGCAGCTTCATTAGGTTCTGCATAACGTGTCTGCTGAAATAACTATTTCTGAACAGATAACTAAGTACTGCGCTGCAGCGGCGTCTGCTAATACACACACACACATATATATATATATATATATATATATATATATATATATATATATATATATATATATACGAGAATAAAGCGGGTTTCCCTTTCTTCTAAAAAATAATTTCCATTAATTTATCATTACTTTATTTCATTCATTAAGCACAAGTAATTTCCCCTGTGTTGTCCTTGGTGTCGGTGTTTGTTGGCTTCTCATGATATGACATATATATATATATATAGAGAGAGAGAGAGAGCGCAGCACTTGAAGTAGTTTGGTATGCAGTATGAAATACAGGGAGTGGGGAACACCTGACAGAATGAAATTCTCTCTAATAGGCCGCTCGAGCATAAAGACTTCGATATTGCCTTCACCGACTTCTGGTGCGATGATGGTACAGATTGGTATTCTAGGATCGTCAGCGAGGACTACTATCCAACCCGTACATATAATAAAAGTATTTTATCTCTCTCTATCTCTACTCCGAATGCGGTCGGTCGTTAAGATCATTACGGGTCAACAAGGTCGCGAGCGACAGCCTGGGCTGCGCCGCAGCGAGGACAGTGGCCAAGAACATGTTCGATAGTTTCCTCGCTGCCGCAATGGTCTCAAACAGCACAATCTGCCATTCCGATGCGGAAGGCAAAGGGTTTAGTGAAAGCGACCCTAAGGCGCAGTTGGTAAATTGTTGTCTGGCATCGGTATAATCCAGATGGAGGACGAAAGCTCCATCTGGTTCAGTTGATGCAGATGTGTGGGCTGTAAACTGGTGTGTTCCACTAGAATTGTGCGTCATCATTCGCAACCACTCGGAGTTTGACTGTAGCGTCTGTTTTCGCCAGCAGCATGGGTTCCTGCACGGCATCTGTATGTGTAGATCGAGCAACTTCATCAGCGCGTTCGTTGCCCATTACGCCACAGTGACTTCGGAGCCACTGGAACGTGACGCCGTGTCCGTGTTCTATTAGGTGATGAAGGCGCGCTTGAGTTTCTACAACTATTTTATTTGTTCATAGGGTTCGCGGCGTATTGTGGAATGCAAATAAGACGAAACTGCCTTGGATTTACTACAAACACTAAATTTTTGGGGTGGTTCTTCACGAATCTCAGGAAGCTAGCTACGAAGTGCAGCAAGCTCTGTGGCTATGTTGTCCCGTGGCATGTCTTCAACTTTTGCTGGCGATCTTGGCAGAAAAATATCACTGATCCCGCACACCCGTAATCGGTGGTTGAACCATCAGTGTGCAGATCGGTGTGGTCGTTGTACGTCTCGTACACCAAGAGCAGAGATAGAGGGCCTTCGTCCGCAAGCCTAACTTGCGGCCGAGCCAGACACAAAGGGGGGAACACTCTCTGGATCTCGCAGGCCATAGTCTCGCCATTAACAGCGCTCCTCGTTGCTGCCAGGAGATGGCGCAACCGCTGCGTCCCATGCTTTGCGTGCGTTCGAAGGTCCCACGAGCTGCACCAGCCACTTACTCAACTATTGACCTCACTGTTTACATCGCTAAGTTTGCTAGAAAGTCGTTCGGAAGTTCGATCCTCTGTCGAAAAAGTTCCCTCGACGCGGTACACCTCGATTTACTTTCGAGAAACTGCTCTGAGTGATGCAGTTCGAATCGTGGGATTTCTTGAGGCACCGTTAACGAATGAAGTTGGCGGCATTGAGCGAGCGCTGAGCGTTTCGCGCCACCTGCCGCACAGAAGCGGAAGCTGTGGCTTTATTTCTCGCAGAAACCTTGTCGAGTCCCGACAGGCGGCGTCCTTTGAACATCAGGGGGCGGGCGAGGAGGCGCGCATTGAGACGGAGGCGGAGAAATACCCCGATCAGGCCCCGTTCGCTCGGCGGGGCGCATCGTGAGCGCATTGTGGGAACCCCACGCAGGAAATGAGGCCAAACTAAGATATGAAAGGCTGACGAGTTAGCACGTTTTCATGCCGGCAGGTTCAGTGCTAAAAGTGACGGAAAGACGAACAGAAAAGGAAAGATACCACCAGCGGTGGCTGCTGATGAGAATAGCCACCATTTGCGACACCGTAACTCACGATTTAGGTGATAGGGTGAAAAAATACTCATGCGTCGATTCGAAGCTACACTCCGTAAAATAGCCGATGACATTGCTCCAACTACAAGGCGATCTTGGAAGAAAAATAAAATCGCAACGATCCCGAACATAAATTTAGCTACATTATAGAATATACATATAATAATTGAATGTAAACAAATGCACAAACTGTAGTAGAGAACGTATTATGCAAAATAGCGTCAGAAAGAACGCGACAAGGAAAAGAATAGGGCACAGGTTCACCCTGTATCTTCCCGGCGCTGTTTTACATACTGCATCCCGTAAGTGCACTCCACCTATGGAAATTGGTCCCATAGATGAGATTTTTGTCTACACTGCATTTAGATGCGATGAAAAATTAACATTGCAACCAGATAAGTGCGTGTGCGCGTGTGCGTGTGTGTGTGTGTGCGTGTGTGTGTGCGCGCGTGTGTGTGTGTGTGTGTGTGTGTGTGTGTGTGTGTGTGTGCGTGTGTGTGTGTGTGTGTGTGTGTGTGTGTGTGCGTGCGTATGTGTGTGTGTGCGTGTGTGTGTGTGTGTGCGTGTGTGTGTGTGTGTGTGCGTGTGTGTGTGTGCGTGTGTGCGTGTGCGTGTGTGTGTGTGTGCGCGCGCGTGTGTGTGTGTGTGTGCGTGCGTGCGTGTGTGTGTGTGAGCGCGCGCGTGTGTGCGTGTGCGTGTGCGTGTGTGTGTGTGTGTGTGTGTGTGTGTGTGTGTGTGTGTGTGTGTGTGTGTGTGTGTGTGTGTGTGTGTGTGTGTGTGTTCAATATGCTTCACCCTTACAGTGAGAATGTATAAATTGAGCTCTGGGTGCTTGAGGCCAACACGTCGAAATTACATGTTTGTTTTTGCTTTTATGCGTGCGCATACACTTACACACACACACACACACACACACACACACACACACATATATATATATATATATATATGCGCCTTGCAATCTCACCGGTTCCAATTCGTTAATTGCAATATGTGCCACAAATTATTCGATGACGACTTAATTAGGGAATATTTGTTCATTAGTAAAATATGCATTTCGATTTCTCGTGCAAGTGCATTAAATTATGCGTTTTTACGTGCCAAATCCGCGATCGGATTATGAGGCACGCCGTAGTGGGGGACTCCGGAAATTTGGACCACCTGGGGTTCTTTAGCGTGCACCTAAATCTAAGTGCACGGGTGTTTTCTCATTTCTCCCCCATCGAAGTACGGCCGCCATGGCCGGGATTCGACCCCACGACCTCGTGCTTAGCAGCTCAATACCCTAGCGCCTAAGCAACCATGGCGGTCATTCTCGTGCAAGTAATGCCTGCCTCTTCCAGTAATCCAGGTCAAGGACTAGAATGGGGCTATTTGCCAAGGGTGATTTCTGAAATAGATTTTTGGTATAGTCTTCGGACAAGTGTGCCGTATAGGTATTAAAGCCTGTCAATGCATGAGAAGTGAGGTGTTCTCGTATACTTAAAGTTATTTAAATAGACAGTAAAACGTATGATAAGCTTCATATTTTTTTTAATAATGGGGAAGGGCTATAAAGTGGAAGAAACTACAACTTTGCCGCCGGAGGGAGCCCTAACCCAGCGCAACCTCTGCATGACGCTTACGATGCCCTACCTGTTCAGCCATTGCAAAGGCTAACCCCCCCCCCCCCCCCCTCCACAGTTTATGATGTACTTGCGTCAACACATTCGCAACTTAGTCCTGGAAGTATTAGCAAGCGCCACTTACGGCCATGGCAGCTGATGCGAAACGCCATATTGCAACTGAGGTGTCACGCAGCACGCTATCTTACGGGCAGGCAATCGGCCAATAAAACCTCGCGTGATACCTCACCTCAGCAAGGATTTCAGAGCTGGGACTCTCGTTATGCGTTGAGTGAAAAGGAATCAAGGAGTACCAGGGACTCTAGTTTACCAAGCATACGAAAGCCAAGGAAAGCATTGCGCACGGGTTCCCTCTCCCACCGCGGCGACCAAGTCCCAGTTTCCTTCATTTTCACTTGACTTTTGTCAGCGTTACAAATATTTTGTGTTATCGGCAAGTGTAGCTAAATTACCTTACAGCTTACCTCGATTCATTGTTTATCTGGTTCTTCTATATGGTTGTTTCATAAGAACCATTTGTAGCCTTAGTGTATATAGTGCAGTTGTTTTCTTTTTATGCAATTCTGCTTCTATAGCTCGAACGCTCAAAGCGGCTAACACAATAAATGCAAGTGCATAATTGGCTAATTAGCAAATTCTCAGCAATTAAGTGTTTAGCCAATCATAATACTGCACCATATTAAAATTTACGAAATGTATCGGCTGAATTTGCAAGGCACGTCCACTTGCAGCGTTTTATGAGGCCAGTTAAGAGACGTGCGTCGTGAACATGTGGAACATGTGGAACAAGTAACTGTTGTTCACTTTATTTTAATACGACACTTGTTTTTAAAAATTGCAGGAGATAAATAAATGCAACATCAATGCATTTAGTCGCACACATTTGGAACAAATATCTCGAAACGGGCGTCACCTTCAAAAATTCGTTCCATGCGAATGCGCCATGCGAACTTGCCGACTGCAATTCGTGAATTACAGAATAAGTTGAAGCAGAGTAGTTACTTAAAAACTCAAGTATCAGAAATTTCTTAAATTAGGCTATTGTGTATTTCGATTTCTCGTGCAGATAAAAAATGTTTACAGTCACTTTTAGCATACGCTAAAGAGGATGAAGGCGAAAGCCTGCGCGGCCCACGAGACATTCATTACATTACCTGACATTTTCATTCGAATGCGCACTTACTTTCGATTACTTACGTTCTCCCACTAAAGTTCGTGGGTTCGAGTGCCTTTATTAACTGTGTCTTAATTAAGTTCGCCGTAATCAACACAAATATCGCGGGTTCGGCGGCCTTAATTAACTATATCATAATTAATTGCGCCTTAATTAACAACAAAGGTAGTGGGTTCGACTCTTCACCTTCACAATGTGAATTGGAATCCTAATTGGGGATATGCCCGGTTCTGCCATAACTCCAAGTCACCAAAGGTCGAGGATTCGGGTGCGTTAACCTCATCTGAATTAAGAGTCTCTTAATTAACTTGGCCTTCACACCACAGGTCATGCTGACGCTTCTTTTTCTTCGCCTCGGCTTCACGCTTTCTTATAACGAAATTGATGGCCTAATTCGCCCTAATTAACACCAATGGTCGTCAATTCGACTCCCACCAAAGGCCGTGGGTTCGACTCCCGATGAATTTTGGTGCCAGAACGACGGACATCAGATTTTTCGACCCATGAGCCATCTAGGATTTTTGACTTAGTAATCACTGCCTCTTCGTTAAATCCAGGCCAAGGAGCAGAATTATGCTATCTGCCACGGGACATAAAAAAAAAATTCTGTTCAGTCTAAACAAACACAAACCCACACTTGGGTGCGTTCCCGTGCACGTAAAGTAAGGTAGCCATGATGAGAGTTCATACTTACTCCTTTCAAAAACCGCACAGCTGTGCCAACGTGAGCCAATGAAGTCTTCAGGATGCCTGGAATTGTGACACAGCGACTTGTGCACCCAAAGTCTTTGTGAGGGCACAACAAACATGAGCTGCAACAACATGCTGGCGTCGGCGGGTCATAATTGCGGTTCGTAATAATTGAGTTTGGGCAACCAATGGAATCAGAGTCTGGCTATGTTGTGCCCTTCTTTATAAACTGCATAGAGGTGCGCCGTTGCGCTTTAGGTTATGCGTCTTAGAAGGCAGCGCAAAACCTTGGACGGAGACAAGAAAGACACCGTGTACGCAAGTGCTGGACGATCGTGCGATGACTTCCTTGTATCCGTCCTTTGTATATCTTTCTCGCTGTTCGCACGTTTTCTTTTATAAGTGCATGCATATGTTCTGTTTTCTCCTACAAGTAAACCGAACAATGATAGCGTTCACTTTCCTTTAGCGAACACCGCGTATCCTGGCGAAACATAGCTGGCGCGTCGGTTTCCAAATTGTCGATAAATGAGGGCAATTGGGAGAGAAAGTGCTGTAGGTCATTCTCAGAAAATTTCACTTCGAAATGTATTGCCTTTAAAGGGCCCTTGAAACGGTTCGGACAAATTTTGTAGACGCGTAGGGTACAGCTTAAGTAGAACATTCTCACCACAATTTAAGTGAAGCGTTACGTATTAATGGAGCTACAAGCGATTATAAGTTACCCTCCTCCCTAGCCATGCTTTTCCTCCTCAACTCGTTAGCCGAGCGATCGGGGCTAAGCTCCTCCTTCACTGGTTCTGCGTCATGATGCGACGTCACATCGTCCACTTCCGGTTGTTTTGGAGCCCGCCCCCGCCCGCGCGAAACGTCTCCACTAGCGGCTTGGCCGTCAACCCCAAGCGAGAGCTATCGAAGCAGCGTGCGTTGCGAGCATTCTGTCGTAGCGTCGAAAGTGTGGTATTCAGGTAATCACGCATTAGCCGAACGTTTCGACGGAGCGGTGGAGGCATAAACCCAATCTGATGAAGGAACTTTAGCATAGATGTACGTGAGCTGCCTCATCGGTCTCCACGGTCCAGCCACCCGTTGGCGCAGAGCTTAACCAGCCAAAGAAAGAGCTAATATTGCTCTAACCAAGTGTAAAACATTTTAAACATTTACAAAACAACGTGTTAACGATTACACTCCTGCGAAAAATTTACACCAACAGCAAAGAAGAATAGTTATTGCTACTGTGTGTGGTTGAGCTCTATGCCACCAAGTGGCTGCACCGTGCAGACCACTCACATTTGCGCTTCTGTTCATCCCCTGAAACGGCACGCAAGGGGACACGGCCAGGCCCTGTCCCCTTGCGCTTGCGTTTACCCTAATACCGGACGCAACGTTACTAGACTAGCTTCAGTTTTCAAACTCGGTGCCGTTGCGCGGAACCGCCACGTGCCCGCGCCTTCGTGGCGCTGTAATCGCGCCCAGCTTCACTTCCTCACTAGCCGGTTACTCTGGCGGGCCGGACTAAGCACGCGGTGCAGCATCGGTGTAATCTGTGGTTCGTTGTTGACGGCAAGTTTTAGCAAACATGTCATCCGCGAAACTATAGCCTTCGCCGAGTTTGTTAAGAATATCAGCAGACGATGCCGATGTGCTGCGCACATGGCTGCATAGGCGGCTATCGGAACGATGTCGACAGTTCGGCGCGCCACTTTTTCTGTGCTCCCAGCAATGCGACGCTTCGCTCGGCGTGGAACAGAGCGATTCCTCTTGCCGACTGGGAACTCTTTGCGAAATCCACGGCACGCCCTCGAGCCACTGCTCCCGCGTTCGTCGTCGTCTTCCACAGTTGGCTGCGTTGCCGCTCATCATTTCAGATTGCAATTTCACTTCTCTTCTGTCGTCGTAATGGGGAGGCCGCGTTTACGGGGATAGGAGCGATTGCTTAAGGGATTATGAGCCGCTCATTGTCTTACGTAGAGGACAAATCTAATTTTGAAGAAATTTAATTTCGAGGAATCACAAGCGGCAAATGGCGGGCGAAGGCTGCTAACCACTCCGCCGAGCAAACTCGAGATATCGAACACAAGCGACAACGGCGGACTGCGAGCATACCATCAGGGTCGTCGTTCTCTCCGTCGCAGCCGATTGTGTGTGTAACGTCATATTTGAGAAATACTTTAATGAACCCTCGGGATTAACGCAGTGATAAACACAGGCGCTGCACGTTTCAGCTTCGCTGGTTAACCATCTTCACGGAGTGGAAGAGTCGATGATTTCTTTCTTTCTTTCTTTTTTTTTTGTGGCTTGTGTGTTCAAAGACTGACCTCATCTTTCTTCTTGTAGCGCTTCTTTGGCGTGGTGAGGAGCTTCGGTGGGGATGAAGATCATCCTACAATTACGCACTTTGGCCAGATCTTTCAAGCTCCTGAGCCTAAACTGCGCGAAACGTTAAGACGACAGGAAGAAACACGACATTTAGAAACGCAGCTTCTGCGCTTCGCTGTATGCGTTTCTTCCTTTCGTGCAGTTTACCCTTCTCTCAGTATGAACCAACTGGCCCAATAAATCTTATTGCTGTAGGTGGATACCGCTATCTCATGATATCACTAATTCGGACAAGGGAGAAGGCCAGCGAAAGTGAAACACGCATAAACTACCCGTACGCACGAGCTCAAGGCTGCGGCGAGGCGTCTGCAGTGGAGCTCGATGGAACGGCGCTGCCATCTGGGGCTGTTACAGAAGTGGCGACAGGGGCTGTAAGCGTGCGGGCGGAGAGTTTTACAACTGAAGCTACTCTAGTAACGTTGTACCGGACGCGCGAAACGCTATTGCGTTAGTAATCTTCCGGTGTAAAGTGACGGCCGCAATCGCGCAAATCCTGGCGTCGATCGGATAGCGGCAGTCCGATGCGCTGCAGCCAGTCCGCTCGTCTACTGGCTTGCAAAGGGACACGATGTCGCAGCTTGACATATTGCCAGTCGCTACGTTTGCAGTCCGCAACGCAACAAAGTCGAATCATAGCGTTCGCGAAAAGACAGACCGAAACTGACGGCGGAGCTCTCGTCAAAGACGGAGCACGTTGTAACACAAGCAGACGACACTTCCTGTGCGCCGGAAGTGCTTAAGTGTCCTGAAAAATTGTTCTTGTGCATTCTCTTTATGTTACTTCTTTTATAAAAACAAATTACCTAGCATTCCAACTATTACGAACATCATTTGTTTACGATAAAGTTGGAAAAATGATCGATTACGTGCCCTGGTCAGTCAATCGAATAGCTCGCCCCACTGACGTCATATGGGTGATTTCCGTCATAAGGGTAGGGGCGGCTTAAAATTGCGCCGAGCAGTGTGCTGCGATCGGCAGCGATGTGCATTTTTAAAACCTTACAATAAATTACACGCTTTACGCCGAGCACTTAGATGTGTCAATTAATGATCAGAAGGACCTACCCTAACGACTCAGTGCCTTTGTAGAAAATCGTGAAAATTATTTCAGGATCCCTTTAAATACCGTTGTGCAAGTTAAGGTGCACAAAATCAAAAAAAGAAAAAAAAGAAGGCACGAAGATCATTAGTCTACAGTTTTGTGTGAAGTTGCGGTAGCTATACACTAGCTATCGATGGCAAAAATAAAGCAAACCCGATGTGTAAAATGTCGGCCCGTGCATTTTGAAGTGTGTAGATCCGACAGCAAGTAGCAACCTTATCGTGCACTAATATAAATTGTCTGGTAAAGTCGTTGTGCGATACGAGCGCCACGAGTCAGCCGAGCGTGCAGATACCTCTGAGTTCTGCACACATGAGCACCGTACACATACTTGAGCGCACGAGCACTGGAACCATTTTTGTCACCAAGAAAGTTAAGAAAAGCTCGATGCATTGTAATTCTTATAAGCCTTCTGCTAACAGTACACCTGCATCGGCGCTCACCTAGTGAGTGTCGTTTCTTTTCGTATTTTGTCAGCGACCTGTCACCGACTGAGTGGATATGCCGCTCACGTTGGTTTCTATACTGTCGTCAGCATTAGCCGTCTGTTTAGGACTAATGAAGCTGGTACATAAGCACCCAGTCTCGCCGCGTTGACGTCGACAAACTGCTGTGGTAAACCTTTCAGACAATATTTTGCCTACGCTCAAGTGTGAAAACAATCCTACGAGGCGACAACGTTGATGTGTACCACATTTGGGCAGTAGGACAGTGCTCAACCACTCCTCTTGCAAGATGGCGAGATTAATAGTCGAAGCAGTAAAGATAGATGAACTGGATGACGCATTTGTAAGCATGGCGTCCCTGACGCTGACTGAAAAAAGATAAAATATTTCATGGCGCATGTGTTTAGAGGATTAAGCAGTTCTCATTAAGCGGCCTACATGGGCACGTGATTGTTGTACTTGTTCCCTTATTTTAGTTTATTATGTGTATGCTATATGTTTCGTACACTTGCGAAAATAAAGGCAGTTGTAAGTCAGCGCCTGTGTGCGTTGCCTTCTCGTCCCGTCCTCGTTGGTTCGCGCTGTTATTCGTTCCCTACGGACAAAGTTGAAGGGCAGTTCTGTGTTTCTTTGCCACAGAGGTGCCCTCCAAGTAAATAATTGCAGTCCCTTCTTTGTTGTTGTTGGTCTCACACTACGGTTGTTGGTAGTTTTAGAAGAAAAAGAAAGTTTGTTTCCTGCGCATGCGTACCGTAGCTGACTCTGCTATACTTCGGTACTCGTTAATTTTTTAAAACTCTCTAATAACTCTCGCAGCTGCTTCAGCAAACGAAGGCGACAACGCATCCACTCCGAGAAGCAGTAAATTCTGCATCCAGACCTGGCATTGTGCAGCCGATTGTCACAAACCTTGTCTTAACCTGCAGATCGATGCAATTGCTCACAGTATTGCTCGTCCATTTCTCGCAGGCGAAAAACCCCACAAGTGCAAGGTGTGCGGCAAGGCATTCAGCCAGTCCTCGAACCTGATCACCCACAGCCGCAAGCACACGGGCTTCAAGCCGTTCGCCTGTGAAGTCTGCGGCCGGGCCTTCCAGAGGAAAGTGGACTTGCGCAGGCACAACGAAACGCAACACACCAGAACTTGATTGCCGATCGCTGACCACGTAAAGGGCCTCATTGTGGAGGGACCATGAGGCGATCTCGACTGTCGCTTACTCTAGTCTTCTGAAAGTGAATCGGTGACCAGCTTTTTTTTGTTCGCATCTTGTATAGTTCAATATCTCCTTTACCACGTGGCTTGTACCTTTTATCAGGCTTACTTCGAAAGAGATGGTAAGCGCACGCTCGAGCTCAGTCAATGTGCAGAGCACGGCATTAAACGCCGGATGAAATAAAACAGTTTTCTTTCAGTGCGAATTAGAGTGCGGGTCTTCGTTCTTTTCCCCAGCCTATAGTCGCGAATTCTCCTAGCTTCGAGTTTTCTTGTGCTGGTAAGTCACAACGATGGCTGCACGTCTGCAGTAGGTGTCCGAAAAAGGTTTATCGACGCTGTCAGTGAGCATATTCTAACGCTTCACGCGAGGCTTATTTCTCTCTGGTTGCGTGCGAAACAACGTACACAACGAATAGCGTATCCCGTGTGAAACAGAGCTTGGCACGATTGATGCCTGTAACGAAGGGGTGCTAAACCATATACGAATAAAAAATTGCGCAGACCACAACAGAACACCATGAAATGAGAATGGGATCTAACCCGTCGAGATAACCAATACACACCTGTGCTTGAACGCGTCTATTCCGTTTCCGTTACCGCGCTATACCAAAATTACGAATACAAGCGCGAGGCCTCCATCCTCGGTAAACCAACAATAAACCTTACACGGCTGCGTCACATCTCAGTTTCCATATCTGCGTGCTAGGAAACCGCACTTCCAGCAAAGAGCATACGCGGGGTACCTTTTAGAGCTAAGTTTTCATTGCGAACGCTCCAGAACACTACTGACCATGGCTGTTGCCGCTGATGCTACCGCCTTGCCCAGTAACTTGCACCAGGAAAGCCCTTAATCGGCGTATGTGTAGCTGGCTCTGCTCTCTGTGGAGTTACGCAGAGAAACCACAAACGGTACCTAGATATCCTCTCGTGAGCAAATATATGCTTCTTCAAGAGCATAATTCGTTTACTATAGAAAGGCTTCATACGCTTTCTTTCTCGGGGTTTGGGGCATCTGCTCAGTCCATTTTTCGCCCACTGAAGTGGGCAAACCCTGGACAATGGCGTAACAATGTGGGCTGATCCAGAAGACAGTGTAATGCGCGTTCACGTTGTGGCGGTCACCGCGCATAGCCAGCCACCTTGCCCCGGCCGGCACGTAATCACTATGCGGCAAAAGGCTGTGGACAATATGAACAGTTGTAGAGCATATTGGGTGTTATTTTCATTTTTGGCTGCAGCAAACGTTAAAAAAAAACGTCTGTGGCAAATAGCACAATTTTAACCCTAGATCTAAATTGCTCGACGTGGCGGCTATCACGGTCACGAGAAATATAAGTCCTTGGTTGAATAGTCAACATAATTATGATAACTAGCTTTTTAATGAATTAGTTTAAGGCACATATTTCAATATTTCAATTTTCAATATTTCAATATTTCATATTTCAATTTTTTTTTTCTACTGCTGTGCGCACTACATCGTGTTACGAGAAGGAGATGCCACCTAACGGCGTTGTAGAAGCGTTATGTCAACTGAAACGCAACACCAAGCCGATACGCAGCACCTCCGCCAAGAAGTCGGTGAGCCGACTTCTACCTTAGGCTATGGCGGCGAGTTACAAATAAACCATACTCTTCGAGAAAAACTCACTGCTCATCGGCAACACTTTTACCGCAGGTATGGAACCAGCACTTACACACATATTGAAAGTTGTAGAAACTGCACTCCATGTTTCGCGCTAGTGAAAGGATGACACTGAGCCTACGCTTATACGATATATTAATTTGATTCTAAAGTTCATCTCTAAATTCCGTCCTGAGGTCTTTTAGCAATAAAGCTAGGTACGACTATGGATGGAAAATTTCAGATAATTTTGAATGGCCTTAAAAAGAATTTCTTTCTTTTTTTTAGAGAGAAAGATTGTAAATAAGCTAGGTTTGACACTGTCCGCTACATATATTTGTAGCAAGGTGATTGTGTGCTCTATACAGGTAAAAAATAAGAACCGACTGTCAGTATCTCTTATTTGTTTGGCTAGATATACAAGATTAAGTGGATCTGCTGCAGCCATCGTGACGTCAAAACATAAATTTTGTAGAAATACGGTGAAGAGGTTTCAAAGCGCAAACAAGTAAGACAACAAGCTAGCGCACTACCAATTATGTGTCTCTATCATGGCCTGCTCTTGAAGACTTATTGGCCCTGTCTGGGCTAGACTTTCTTTAATTTACATTTGTTATTGATCGGCGCTGGAAATTCCGGCCAATTTTCCTGGTCCTCAAGCCCTCCCCCTAAAAAATGAAATTCTTTTTTTCGCAACATTTCACTTTTTTCCCCATAATGCGGATGTCTAGGCATCAACGATGACTTTGTTCATAATATATCGAAGGGAGAATTGCGCGCGCGTCTTCTGGCTGCACTCGCATGTGGAGCATTTGCATTCTGATGTCATGATGTCCCTACGAAACAAAACTGGTTCATGAAAAAAGGCAATATATAACAAATAGGAATCTACATATTGCGAAGCTTCGTGTGAGCGTATAAAAAGTCGAAACAAAACTCTGAACGTCTCTTCCTTATCTCGACTGCCGACCGGTTGATGCTTCCATCCACTTTAAATCCAAGCGCTTCTGGAAGGTGCACATTCCTTACGGGTATCACTGGTTAAATCCCTTCGCATTCCATAAGGATGTTGGACGTAATAGTTCTGCGGAAACCCGCAAGGTGGAGAGAAGTAATGAATAAAGGGGCTTTTGAGGCTTTTTGAGGCTTTTTCTTTCGAGGAACCCGTTTGGGTTTCCTTTGTAGCACTTGCTACGAACGGGTGGATGTCTGATTTTCCCTTTATCCATAAGGATGTATTGAGTAATCTCCGGATATTTGCTGCAGCATACAATTGCCTCATCTTGTTGCGAATACAATCAATACTTCTTTTTGGGCGAGTTGGTTCACCTTGAAACATACGGGTAACAGCGCAAACAGACGACCACAAGAAGGGAGACGCGTACACACAAGCGCCGACTAACAACTGGTTTTAAAAGCCCAGTTTTAATAATCAGTAAGCCGTCTTTTGGCTGCAGGGTTCCCCGTCTCGGTCTTGACTGCCGTTTCAGAAACGCCTCCTTCAAAAATTGATGCGTGGATCGGCAAGTACAACGGCTGAGGATCAACGGAAAGCACTTAAGCCTGAGGTGGTCCCTTACATCCCCAAACTTTCTCACAATCTTAAGTAGGTGGCGAGTAGGCACGGCGTGCCAATTTGTTTCTCCGCCCCAAATAAGCTGGGAAAGTTGTTTCCATGCATCTGCAACGCCAGAAAACGTGGATTCCAGAAGAACCACCACCGGCGGTTTGTTAAATGTTCCACTGGAGTGGTGGCCTTCCTATGTCGCTGGCATTCACATGTCGTGTGGTAAGTTTTACGTCGGCGAAACTGGTCGCATGTGTCAATGACCGTTTAGGGGAACACGCTCAAAAACTGAAAAAAAAAACTAGATGATAAATACGCACATTTAGTTGCGCGCGTTAGCAAGTGCACGGATTGTGCGGCCCGGTT
Source organism: Dermacentor andersoni (assembly GCF_023375885.2). Lineage (NCBI taxonomy): Eukaryota > Metazoa > Arthropoda > Arachnida > Ixodida > Ixodidae > Dermacentor > Dermacentor andersoni. Next base: position 303,754,177 of record NC_092814.1, read on the forward strand.
GAAAGAGCGTCACGACGATTCTAGGAAAGAGCAGTGACAAGACCGCGCGCATCAGTTTAGAAGCCTACCACATTAGAAAATTAGGTAGCAAGCGCTTTATTTATTTATTTATTTATTTATTTATTTATTTATTTATTTATTTACCCTCAGGACCTTTCGGCATTAGAGAAGAGAGTGGGTTATACAACAAATAAGGAAGAAATATATTGCGAGGTTATACACAATATTTACTAATTATATAATGTTAGCTGAAAGTATGATAAATACAATAATAGAACATGACATATAAAAGTAACATTAAAAAGAAAACACCAACAGTAGTTCGTACAAATGTTTGCTATTATACAGTGTTAGCTAGTGTTTTTCGAACATTATCATCGTTATTAATGGAAACAATATCAGAGGGAAGTTTATTCCGATCTCTTGACGTACGTGGCAAAAAATGAGTGTAACTAATACGTCGTGTTACATGCACCAATTACAACGTTATGCTGATGATCAGTACGGTGAGATAAGTAATGCGGTCGTGACATGAATTTCGGATGAAGGGTAGGTTGGTTATACAGCTTATGAAAAAATGAAAGGCGGGAAATTCTTAGAAGCGTTGCTAGCAGTTGATGACCCAGATTCGATTTCATTGAAGATACGCTCGCAGCACGGCTGCAATTCCAAAGAATAAAACGAATGGCGTTGTTTTTTATTAGTGCAAGGGACTGTATTAGGTTTTCGTGAAAGGGGTCCCATGTAGCTGCAGCATATTCTAATTCTGGCCGTAACAGGGTTTTATAAAGTAGCAATTTTAAAGGAGAGGGAGCACGAGAAGGGTTACGGCGTAAGTATCCCAGCAAGCGGTTGGCTTGGTTAATTATATATCCGACGTGATGATTCCAGGTTAATTTAGATGTTATATGCAGGCCTAAGTACTTATATGAGCTTGTCGATTCTAAAGCAACGTTATTGAAGTAGTACACAGACAGGTTGTCCTTAGATTGGGATACTCTCATAAATTCACACTTGTTAATGTTGAGTTCCGTTCGCCACAATCGGCACCAATTGCTAAGGTTATTAAGATCGGCCTAAAGCAGGGTGATGTCGTGTTCGTTAGTCATTTCTCTGAATATTACACAGTCGTCTGCAAATAAGTGTACGCCAGAAGTTATTGCTGAAGGTAAGTCATTAATATAGATAAGAAATAATCAAGGTCCTAGGGCGAAGCCTTGTGGCACACCGGACTGAACGTCGCTATAAGGTGAGTCATGACCATTAGCTGTTACGAACGGGGAACGGTTAACGAGAAATGACTCAATCCATTTTAGAACGTTATGATCGAGGTTTAATTTGCTTAGTTTATAAAGTAACAGTTTATGACACAATTTGTCAAAGGCTTTTGAAAAATCTAAAAAGATTCAATTGGCAAGAGAAGAACGGTCAAGCATTTAGTATAGCTCGTGAGTAAATGTTAATAATTGCGATTCACATGAGAATGATTTTCGAAAACGGTGCTGTGATGGCTAAAGAAATGAATTAGACTGAGGAAAATCTGCAAGGTTAGTACAAATAATATGTTCTAGTCGTTTGCAGGAGGTACTGGCTAATGATATCGGGTGATAATTTATAGGCGATGTTTTGCTGCCAGATTTATGCAAAGGAATAAGTTTTCCTATTTTCCATTCTGAAGGAACAGTAGATGTGTTGAGTGATTGTCGAAATATTTTAGTTATACAATGGAACTATAAGAGCAGGTGTTCTTCAGAAATTTAGCACTGGTGTTATCAAAGCCGGGTGACGAATGAGTCGTCAATGAATCTATTAGTCGAATAACCCCGGGAACTTCAACAGTCACTGGAGGCATACTTAAAAAGTTATAGGCATTCAAGACAGGCAGTTCAATTTCAGTAGTGTACGAGAAATTCCTTCCATTGCTCTCTTTGATGCTGAATTTGATTTTATGGATGCGGCTTATAGGGGGGGGGGGGGAGTTCTGATTGCAAAGAAAAAGAAATAATTGTTTGCGTTTTGTTGCGCATGCTTGGCTGTATTGCGCTTGCGTTGTTGACACGCGATCCCCCTTCCCGTGCTTTCCCCCTTCATTTCCCTTGCTTCATCCTGGCATATATATCCTTGCCAATAAAAGCAGTTGTTAGCCAGCGCTTGTGTGTGCGTGTCTCCCTTCTTGTGGTCGTCTGTGGTCGTCGCTGTACCCATATGTTGTGAATATTTTCTGCGGCATTTTTTTGTCCTTAAGCAACCAGCTCGAGCCTCAACTAGCAAGGCACTGCCCTTTGTGCTATGGTGCAGAATTTCCCTGCTAATTTCTTTCTTCCCATTCTTGTAATTTCTTCATTTTTTATTCGAGTATCCTAAAGGCCTATACGGGCATTGCATAGAGGTCTTAAAATAGATCAAGGATAGTTTCAGTTCACGCATTCAAACAGATAATGCATGCTAAAAGTAACGACAATAAGAACACAAGCCAAAAATTCTCAACGGTCTTTTTTTTTTATTCTTTGCATAGAATTCGCTGTCCGTGTTGCTCTCACTTTCTTTATGATGACTCCTGGTTGTATATTTACACTTTCAATTACCCTGCATATGGTTGCCAACTGTCTTGACCTCTGCCTCCATTCTGCGGCCGCGTTCAGGTACAGATACTTGTGTACTTTAGCCACCCATTCATTTCCATCTATGTTCCCGAGTCTATCCTCAAAACTAATTTTGCTCTGCGCTTCTATGACTTCAAAACAGGCCCAACCCGTGTTACCCTGCATAGCCTCATTTGTGGTTTTACCGTGGTTAACTCCAAACCCCGACAAGATATCCGATTTTAACAATAGAATGGCCCATGCGAACGTTAGCAATGGCACCATTACTCCTGTGCAGATTCCACGGACCACCTCATATCTATTGTGGCCACACAGGGATGTATGTTTCTTAATTGCCGCATTCCGCTTCCCCTTTATTTTCATATTATCTTGGTGGGTGCTTGAATAAACCTTTCCTTCGTTTATTTATGCACAGAGGTATTTATATTCCCTGGCTATATGGGTATGACTTGCTGTTGAATTGAGACATGTAATTATTCGTCTCTTCATTAAAGATCCCAATTTCGGATTTCTCTGTGCTAAACATAAGGCCTAGATTTGTCACCGCGTTGCGACAGATTTTGGCAAGTGTCTGTAAATCTCTTTCATTATCCGCTATTAGCACTATGTCTTCCGCATACATCCGTCCGGGGACCTTCTGTTGCACCATTTGTCCATTACGCATAAATTATCATAGAATAAGTTAAACCCTAGTACACTTTTTTCCAGTCGTCTTTCTATGCCCTTAACATAAAGCGTGAATACAATGAATACAGAGGACATTCTTGCTTGAGCCTTTCGTACGCTCGCACTTCAGTCCTTGGTAACTTACACCACTTCATTACATTTTCGACCTTATTTCCAACACAACTTTTACTCGGTTTTCTCTATATGTATCCCTCGGCAACTCCACAACATCGTCATCTATGCCTTCCTGCTTAAGAACATCCCATAACAATTCACCGTATAAGTTGTAGGCTCCTTTAATATCTAGAAATGCTATAGACGTACAAGCTACGACATATCCCCGGTCGTATATGAGTATTTCCAGCCCGTTTCCACTCGTGACAACAACGTCATCCAACCAGACACCATTGCTCGTAGTGACGTATCCATCAACGACATTACCATTAGCGAGGAAGGTGTGTTGAACTTAATATTTAAACTCGATATCAAGAAGTCTGCTGGGCTAGATTTTATTCCGAACTTGTTTTTGGTACGGTACTCATTATGGATCTGTCGCTACCTCACTGTCATATTTCGTAAGTCCCTGGCATCCTCTAAAGTATGCTCATCCTGGAAAATGGCTCAAGTTCTTCCTTTATTTAAGACCGGTGACAAACATGTTTTATCTTATTATAGACCAATTTTTATAACCTCTCATTCGTGTATAATGTTAGAGCACATTATTTACAAACACATTATGGAATACCTTGAGTCACATTAGTTACGAACTAATGTCCAGCACGGCTTCAGACATGGGTTCAGCCCATTAACACAGCTAAGTGAATTTACACATGACATTTGTATTAACCTCAACACGGGCAACCAAATTGTCGCAATTTTCATTGACTTTTCAAACGCATTTGATACAGTGATTCATTCGAAATTGATGTATAAACTTGACGCCATCCTTAATAATCCCCGCCTTCTCAGCTGGATTTCTAGTTTTCTTTTCAATCGATCTCAATTTGTGTTTTTAACAGAGCTAATTCCAGGGTGACAGAGGTGCCCTCAGGATTGCCATAAGGTTCCGTGCTGGGTCCGTCGCTTTTCTTGATCTTTATAAATGATTTGCCTAGTCACATAACTTCAAGTATACGTTTGTATGCTCATGATTGTGTATTATATCATAAAATTTCCTGCTTTCATGACCATTTACAGCTTCAACAATCATTTTCTAATTTTAGCTCTTGGTGCGCTACCTGGAAAATGACAATTAACATCAGTAAAATCGTTGTTATGACTTTCACTAATAAAACGACGCCTTCCGCTTTTACTTACAAAGTTAATAATACTCCAATTCAGGGCGTTAGTGAATACAAATACCTTGGTCTTGTATTCACACCCAGTATGTCTTGGTCGAAGCACATCCGCTTCATATGCCGTAGGTACGATAGGGATTTTTCACCTTATACAGCGCTTTCATCCCTAGGCTTACAACCGCTCTCAGATCGCCGACGCACGGAATCACTGAAATTTTGCATTGCATTATTAACTCCTCTTGACGTATATCTTCAGATAACTATCTAACTCCTGCAAAACCATCTAATACTAGAAGTCACCATCACAAAACATCGCACTTTATTTTGCCCGTACAGACACTTTTAAATACAGCTTATCTCCCTGTGTAATCGAATACCGCAATTCTTTGCCTGGTCCTACTCGTTCTCTTCCTTTAAGCTTATTCTTAGCGGCCATTGAATAGTTTTGGTTTGTATTGATTGGTATTGTTTGTATTGCCTGTATTACTTATTATTTGTCATTACTCTGCGTTTCACACCCACTCCTGCAATAGCCCGATCAGACTGCAGTATGTACAATTAAATAAATAAAATAAAATAAATAAAGGTCTATTCTGAGCTACTGAAATCTCTATGGACCGAGTTAGTACGAACATATTATCCTCTAAGCGTCTGCCTGGTCTGGATCCATTCTGAATTTACCCCCCGATGTCATTTCTCTCCACCAACTTCGACAGTTCTAATTTTAAGCCTTGCATTGCCTGTCTATATATCCCCGACGCTACCATAACTGGCCTGTACGAGCTCGCCTTGTCCTTATCACATTTGCCTTTGTATATGAGGTATAAGGATGCGTGGAGGCGAGCGCTATCTGGTGGTGACGCAAGAAACCCAGCGGTGGTGACGTCGGGCGCGCGCGTCCTCCGCTGTGATTGGTTGGCCTATTCAGCTAGGGAACAGCCACGCCACGGCACCCACAGTCACAAAAACCCGGCGAAGTTCGCAAAGAAAAGCTTCGCTTTTAAAAGTATACTACTAAATTATTTAGACCGCTGTGACGCTTGCTAGTGTTTTTACTAGTGGTTATATTGCTTGGACATCAAGTTCACAGACAGTAAGAAATGTTATTCATTATAGTAAATTCGTGGTCTAGTTGGTGCTATACTTTGCACAAAGGGGAGCACATACATATATGTGTTGCGTTAAAGAAGCAGAGAACTTGACATGAAATACGCCCACCTGCAACTGAGCTTCTTTTTTTTAGCCTTTGTTCTTTTCTTTCCCGCTGTCAGCGCATGCGTAATAGTGCTCGTGGTGGAATGGTTATCCGATAAACTTCATGTTGTAAGTCAGCGTCTTTCCTGCCAACTTCTCTGCTGCCTTTGCGTACTACTTTAGCACTCCCCTTTGCACAAGTAAAAAAAAAAACTAAAAAAAAGCAACGTAAGATTTCATGGCAAACAAAGCTTCCCATTAACAAATAAACACGTAGCGGTTGACTGTATTAAACCTATGTAGCAGCGATATAAGCAATGCCGATAAACAGAACTAAATCTTGCAATTGTGGGCTGCGCCATACCCCCTATAAGCCCTTCGACCATAACGCACTAAAGCGCACATTTACAGTTACATACCAATAAAGGAGTCACATTTAAGCCCGTTGTATTGGGAGACACCGATCGATTACTTAACCATCTTGCAATTAACCGGAATTAACCATGTGAGCGTTCTGCTGATTAGCGGGTGCATGAAAGAAGTGCATGAGATATTCGGCCGTAATTATATGCATTGCCGGTCACTGACTGCACACCGAAACCACAGTTTACACATAAAGTACGGCATGAATAAAACCACAACAGCGCGTTGTACGCAATTAGGAATGACGCTACTGTGACATGCAACCTCTTTGTATATATATTTATCAGCCTTATTTGTCTCCTTCAGTTCAAATGGCATGTTAATTTTGACATCGACGTATGGTAAGGCAAGGCAAAATGCGGCAGAAATGTGCATACAGTGAATACTATTGTTTCATTCAATACCATAAACAAGAAAACAGGAACATTCTTTTGGGTACAAGGTATGCGGTGCATAAACACGGCTATGTTCCCGCTTTTCAATAGTTTAAGAAAAAAAGAAATAAGAAATGTCACAAATGTCTCATTTTGCCCCAACCTGCGGCGCAAAATGAGACCGTCTAAAAAAATTACGTAGTTCAGTTTTTGCAGGAGAAGCACTTGAAATTCACTCCACGAGCCTTCCCATTTTTTCTTCAGTCATCGCAGACTGGATGTTAAATCCTGCTCTTCACAAAGGTCTGCGGACTGCCTCATTCGGTCTGAATTTAACATTTAACTACAAGAAAGGCAGAGAGGGCGGGCAACTAAACGTATTTATTTCTTTCTGTCATCTTTTTAAATGCAGTAGTTTGAACTTAAGCATGCCAAAACATTTAATCGCGAGTCGACATCACTCCTCTAACATCATTGCCAACATGGCCGCCAGAACACGATAGTGTTGGCTGATATTTGCTGCATATTTGCCGTAATAAAGCAACGCATTGTTTTCTTATTCACAAAGTTTTCACCCACTTCTAAATTTTAGTGTACCTAACTGCACTCTGTACGCACCGGCGTAACTTTCCGGTGCCGCATGACGACGCTATGCAGGCCGTCGCTGTACGGCGACATCCGGTTAAATGCGCTCTATTGGGGCTCACGTTTTTCATTGGCTAGGCTAATAATTTCTAATAAAGCACTCAAGTAAAAACTTGAGGAGCTGATTATCTTGTCTAGACGTTCCTCCATGGACTCAGGAAATTTTGCGTCCGCACAAGTTCTACTTACCGCTAGGACGCTTTCCTACGAAGGGGAAACACGTGCAAGCACAGAGACCCGTATAACACAAATTCAAAAATGTTTTGCTTGCTTAAAACAAGAAGTAATTTGATAAAAGCTTCTCAGTTTGTACACAATGAATGTTTCTAATAAGTACACCATTTAGCGTATTTTTCCTCAGACCACTTCAATGCTACATTTACGACTAAACATAGGCTAAAACTAACTTTTTTTGCAATTTTATCGCCAACTGTACAGGCCATCTCACGTTATATTCGTCCCAAATTATTTTTCACTTACAGTAAAACTTGCTGGCAATTCGTTACTATGAAATGTAACTTTTCTGTAAAAGTTATCTTTCTGTGAAAAAATTCCCAATATGCACCAAATTTTGCATATTTAGTGCCGTATAAAAAACTCACGGAAACGTAAAGATCGATAACACCTTTTTTAAGTGAAAGCCTATGTTTATTCTTAAGGAAAAATCGTGTGCTTGCCTAATTTTAGAAGAGAAAATTTTTTACAATGCATTTTACGACTCATATTTTCCAGCTTTCTAAAAAACTTCACAAGTTCCTAGCGGTGCTGAACAAACTTTTCTCGCAGAAATGTTTTGCAGAAAATTACTTGCTTTAGATAGATAGTCCTCAACTTTTTTCAAAGAAATCGCTGACGGTCCAGCGCCAAGGCTGGGACAGTTGGCGTGGAATGACCCATATAAATAAATAAATAAATAAGTAAATAAATAAATAAATAAATATATATATATATATATATATATATATATATATATATATATATATATATATATATATATATATATATATATATAATGTGCGTACAAAAATGATTCGTTTAGTAAGGTATTTATGGCGATTCAACGTCTTTTTGTCTTGTTTTGCCCCTTCAAATACACAAATTTTAAAAAGTTCCACCCATTGAACCACAACACTTACAGAACTAATCTTTTAGCAAAATGTAGCTAGTGGTACAGAGCAACAATATAAATACTTCCGTTGCTGAACTGACGCGGGTGTACCTTCATGCGCGGCTTCGAAAATTTTAGCGAGCAGAATTTCACCGCTTTTTGGCGGGTCACGACCCCACCGACAACAAACATGCATTGTTTCCCGCACAAACTCTTCGAACCAATGCTTCGAACAATCGCGAACTCTTTTATCAAAAGGAATGGACAAGTACCCCCACGTGTCGATAAAATAAATAACCATAAAAAATTGCTTTTTAGTTTTAGGTATAGATGGCCGCAAAGCAAAAAAAAAAAAATTATGGGGTTTTACATGCCAAAACCACTTTCTGGTTATGAGGCACGCCGTAGTGGGGGCTCCGGAAATTTGGACCACCTGGGGTTCTTTAATGTACACCTAAATTTAAGTACACGGGTGTTTTCGCATTTCGCCGCCAAAGAAATGCGGCCGCCATGGCCGGGCAGCCAAAATGTTGTGTTTTGCCCTGTGTCTCATTTTGCCCCGCCTTACCCTAATCTTGGAAAAACAAGACTTTTATTTACTTTACACTAACAGCAACCGCGTGTTTCCTCACTAAACTTATAGAAGTTAGATGAAGAAACTATTTTCAGTCATGTTGGTAATAGTTAACCCATTAGGGCCCAGCGTACTTCTAAATGTACAGTACCATTTCCATTTGCAAATTATTAAAGGCAAAACACAGTGTTCCTTCGTGCGCCATTTTACTAAGAAAGGTCCTGTGAAGACGACCGCGTTGTAGTTGTTTGTCAGCTGCATGATGTGTTTGATCCGTTCATCGCCAAACTTGGAAAAGTGGCGAACATAGCCGGTGCTGCTGTAGATGCCGCTCCTTTATTTTTTTGTGAAGCATAGGATACACTTCTCGGAGCTGAAATTTTCTGGGTAAGTTTTAGAAAAGAAGGGTGTAAACGATGAACGTATGGCATTCCGTATACAATACATATTTATACCTTCGCAAGAAAATGAATGCAGGTGTACTTTGTGAAGCACACTAGGCCTTTGTGTATGCTAGAGGGGTGTGCTTGATCTCGAAGCACACACCATGTTTTTTTTCTTACCTGTATTTCTTCAAAATATTTTTGCTGCCAAAAAGAAGTTCAGCGACTGTTGCAGGAAAGACATGTATTTAGAATTACATCAACATTGATATTATTCCTCCTGGCTCTTTTCTTGCTGCCGACAAAGATGACGATGCTCCTGTTGGACTGCAAAATTTTAGGATTATATTTTTTACTGCCTGGTTGCGCTGCATTTAGAGTGGTTAATGCGTATTTCTCGAACGGAGGCCATTGCACTGGTGACGTGAACTCGCTGCTCCTGGCAGGAGTCTTTAATTCTCTTTATACTTTTTGGGGACTTAAAATGAATGCTTGTGGAAAGAGGTTGTGGAATTGGATGCATGACAACACTTTTCAATAATAATTCAGGTCGAATTACTTTTCTACGTGGGCGATTCTCTTCTTCATTAGACCTGAATTTCTCTTCTGCTCATATGTCTATTTCAACTTGGGACACCTTTGACAATGGAACAAGTAGCGATCACTTACCCATTACTTTTGAAATTTTGCTTTCATGTCAGGCTCCTATTGTATGGCAAAGATGGCTCATTAATCATAAAACTTATAATTAATCATAAAACTTATAAATCTCCTATAAATGCAGGTTTATCATCGCTGACCACTTGTGATGAGCAACGAAAAGCTGACTGACTCTCTGGTATCGCTTTTAAATTCTGCTATTCAGCCCGCTGGGTTTGCGGTTATGTGTGGCAGCTCGCCGTCAATCTCATCTTGGTGGAATGAAGCTTGTACACGGGATTATAGGCGAAGAAAAGCAGCTTGGAAAAGTCCCCAACATAATCATTCCCCGAAAAATTGGATGGACTACAAACTCTATGCAGCTGTGTTCAAAAGAACTGTGGCGATAGCTAAAGTCGAGCAAAAGAATTCGCTACATTCAGCTTTGTTGAATACCAGAAAGAAGATCGTCACTTTTTAGGTTCTTACGAAACAAAAGATCTGTTCAACAGTCCGTATGGTCCCACTCTGCTGCTTTATCCACCTAAGAAGCGGCGGATTCACTAAATGAGATCGCGAAGGGCTTGAAGCACGCGTTTCTTCACACTGTCCCGCACCTAGGAGGTTTAAAAGTTCGGCGTATGAGTTTGTAAAAGTTTCTATGTCAGAATTATCCGACGTCATCTTAACTACACTTCAATCGGCTTCTGGAGCAGACCGTATCACAACTGCTTTGATTAAATTATTGTTTAACTCCTTCCCAAATGAACTCGTGAATATAGTTAACTGTTCCCCACAATATACATGGATCCTGACCTCTAGGAAAATTGCAGAAAATCGTGCTTTTAATGGAAAATCAAAACCTCGGATATATCTTGGACAACATTCGGCCAATTGCCCTTACTTCGAGTCTACTCAAACTTGTAGAAGAAGTAATCCATATCCGACTCAATGAGTTCACTTCTTCTCAGGGTATTCTGAGCTCGATACAAATAGGATTTAGGCCTCAATGTTCAATATAGTCAGCTCATGTTGATTTAGAAAGCCGCATTCGACTCGCAGGACTATCAGGAGATGTATCAGCATTGGTAACTTTAGATATTGCAAAAGCATATGACAGTGTCGAACATGGAATTTTAATTTCTAGATTAGTAAGATGTGCTGTTCCATTCTATCTAGTGGCCTGTATATAACAGTTCCTTTAGGGTAGAGAATTCGTTTGTGTCAAGGATGAGGTGACATAGGGAACCTATAAACAGACGAGAGGCGTACCAGAGGGATTAGTTCTTTCACCACTTTTGTTTAATATTTTCTTATCTTCTATCCAAGTTCATCAGGATGTGCAACTCTAGCTTTATGCTGATGACTTTGCATTTTTCTCCTCATCACGGGATATCAATACGTTATACCAAATTCGCAATCATATTTGTCTGAACTTGAGTCCTGGCTGGACGGACTGTCTTTTACGCTTAGCGTCAAGAAATGATCGTTACTTGTGTTTCCATTGTCAAATCCCGTTTTTATTTCTCTTAAATGGCGAAATGAACCGCTACCTCAAGTTGCAGCTTTGAAGTACTTAGGGATAACTTATGATGGTAAGCTAAACTGGCAGCAACAAATCGAATCAAATGCTAGAAAAGGCGAACGTGCAAGGGCATTGTCGCGCTGGTTCAGTGATAAAAACATAGGGAAGCGTAGTGCTACGTTGCTTATGATTTACAAACTTTACGTCCGCCCCATTTTCGAATTTGGTTGTGTTCTTCTTTCAGGATGTGCAGCGTACAAACTGCGACCTTTAATATTACTAGAAAGGCAAGCGCTACGCCTGTGCCTTGGGCTGCCAAGTTTCGTGGCTAACAATGTACTTTATTATAGAATTATTGCGCTTGAATACAGATTTAAGCAACTTAATGTCCTGACCTTTTTTTAAGCTTTGTGATGCATCCCCCTTCCATTTTAAACCTGTTTTCATCAAGTTTCCCGAATTATTTTTCATAACAGGTTGGCGGCGTTACCAACAGCCACAAGTCGTTTTTGTTCAGGGGCTGTTATCGAAACTTCAAATTCATCTGCCGAACCCGATTTCTCCAAAATATAATTCGTTCAAGGTAAAACAGATCTTTTATTATATTTTTCAAAACAGGCAAAACTTCTTCCTGCGCGCATACTTGAAGGTCTCCTTCAAGATCATCTTAATCAATTTCCATCCACTTGATAATTTCAACGGACGCATCACAAAATTTAGAGAAGGTCGGTGTAATTGTGCGTCTTTTCAATTCAGCTTAACTGGTCTCTTGCTCTCTGTCTCGCCGATTACACTCCGATATTCCTTGTTGAATTCCTGGCGATAATTCTCGCCATGCGAAAATTGGGTCCATAGACATATCTATTTTAATAGTGGTTACAGACACGCTTTTGGTCTGTACACATTTAACTTCCACAAATCGGTGACACCTGTTTAGTGCATTTTCGACTCTTGTCTGAAGTCCGCTTTGTCTGGGTCCCCAGACATAGCGGAATCTTTTTAAATAAATCAGCTGTATCGCTCACATCATCATCGCTAAATGGTCCGGCCTTAAATGTTCTTCCTAATTTCTCTTTTATAACAGGAGCTAGATTCAAACGCTTTTTATTGTTGACTTGTAACGAATCATCCAGGCTTGCCGCAGATGATTTTCAACATCTAAAACTTCAGTGGAACACGAGCAATGTTTTGCACGCCAATGCGAGCTGACGTTAGCAAGTTTCCGCTGTCGAGTTCCCCGCCGAAATTTTTACCTTCGTAAATGTGGTTTATCCATAACTAGCCTGGGCTATTTTTGTAACGAACTAGAAACTATTGACCATTTCTTTCTTTCTTGCTGCCGCTTCTCCTCCTTTCTCAATATCTTCCTCATATTGCAACATAGTAAACTAGGTTTAGCTCTCACAACACAAAACAGTCTGTCTTTTGGTGCCTGTCAATTAGGCACAAGTCATGGTTCGATGATTAGTGCTCTGCACAAGTTCATTAAAGCATCCAGAAGGTTACGCTGCTAGCAGGGGCGTAGCCAGGAGGGGAGGCTTATAGGGCTTGAGCCCCCCCCCTGCCCCTTGAAATGTTTTCGTGCTGCCATGCGCCGCCGACCAAAACAACTCCCGGCGCCGGAAATCAAGCTCGATTTTGTCTAGAATGGCCTTTTTACGCTCGAAAAGACATTTTAGCGCGAACATTGCGCAATCTGGCTGGATTTCGCGGCAACGCCCGTGCACCGGGAGTCACATATTGCTACGCCAAGGAGCTCCATCCGAGCACAAAGTTTCAAAGGCGTTTGGATGGCGAGCGGGCTCGTCGCGGCATCTCGCGGAGGCCGCGGAATCTAAGGAGCGCTTGGATTTCAATTCTGAAACTTTATGAGTATGAAGTTCTCATAAACTTTTGACGCCAAAGCTGCATTGACATTTCCAAAGTCGTGCTTTAGATTTTCAATTCCGGAACATTGTGGGTTTAATGCCGTTATAAACATTTGACGTCAAAGGTGCCTTGACTTTTCTAATGTCGTACATCGGACCATACATCGAGACAAGCCAAATCAACACATTATCACCCAAGTTGACGAAGCACACAGCGAGGCCCGATGAGACAAAGCGTTGTGATGGTTCATTTGTGCCGTCATGTCGCAGAAAAGAATATCAACTTTTTCTTTTTCACCTGCACCAAAGCCTCCATGTCAAGAACTAAAGGCAGCAAAGGTAACTGCGTTCTTAATTATTTTTCTACTTGTGCTTTTATTCGCGAGGACACATTGAGCCTTTTTTTTTTTTGTTCTCCCTACCCGCGGGCTGTCGAACTAGCCAGAGCGCATGCGTTTTTCTCGTGCTGCATCGACCACCGCGCGGCGCACTTCGATGCCCGTTCGTTTTTCTCTGGCCAAGTGGATTTTCGCCTGGTAGAGTTTTGGACGCTTTCTGGCTAGCAAACGAGAAAAAGAAACAATGCATGGTCGCTCGCCGCCATCACTGCGTGGACTCGACGGATTGCAACGCGTTCGCTTGAGCGCAACTTCTCCGGAAAATTTTGTCTCGCCGGTGTAGGATACCGAACAGTATGCGTGTGGTCCTCTGTGGACCAAGCGTCTCACGTCTTCTTCGCTGTTCTTCCGGTAGCCACACTAGGTGCCCAAAGTAGGCATTCTATCGTAACCAACATGCTTTCCTTTGCGTTATTTGATTTCGCCCCCGCCCCCCCTCCCGCCCCACAAAAGAAAAATAACACATTGTTGCGGCGCAGCGAATTGTCGCATGGTGAAAGTTCAATTTTGTTACTTCTTCTTTTGCGGAAAGTAATGGGCCATGGGACGTTTAAGTTGCCGGATACTCTTATTATATTATTGCGATAGCAGCTATATGCAGACTGCGGCCGTATTCCTGCCGTTGCCCTCATGTTCCAGATAAATTCCAAGGGCGATAACATCGTGACCGCGCGCCGCGTGCTGTATGTGCGAGTGAAAGCATAAGGGAGGGTGGGGCGGCACGGGTGAGCCGATGATGGTGGCTCAGTCTTGTGTGCGCAAGGGAGAAAAGCGGGCAAGAAGCGCGCCGCCTTCCGTCGCGTGCGATACATCGCGGGAGTAGAGGGAGGGGTGGCTTTGATCTGGTGAATCTGTGGTTGCGCAACATGTTCATTTTCCTTGTTTGAAGCATCATATATAGTGACTTTTTCTTAGATACGTAGATTTATTGGAGACTTATACGTATATTTAAATATCTTGTTGCGAGGTTTTGTGTATATGTGGAGTGAACTTCGTTTCCAGTGACACCTTTTTGCCCTTTTTCAAGCTGTATCTTCACATTTGTATATTCCATTGTATCATCGCATTTCTAATGTACGAGGGCCAGTCAAATGAAAGTGAGCCAACCCACCCCGCGCAATAATGGTTCGGTTCATGATCTGCGAGGCATGCACGTGACACAGAGGCATCTTTCATTTACAGAAAGTGACACGCAGGTCTGAGGATCAAGGTTCTTTAATGCTCTCATACACTGGGCTGAACATGGCTGCGTGACATAATGGACACTCCAAAAGTTGAACAGCGTGGTGTCGTGAGGTTTTTGACACATGAAGATGTTTCCCAAAAAGAAATGCACATTGCATTTCATTGGCCACTGTGAAGCGTTGGAGCAAACGGCTCTAAGAAGGATGTGAAAGTTGCAAAAAGGATAAAATACCGGGTCAAAGTCATCGTGCAATCACCCCCAACACAATTGCAAAGGCTGATTAGACAAGACCGGAGGATAAGCATCCATGAATTGGCAGGGCGTGTGAACATCAATAACGGTTCGGGTCACTCAATAATTCATAAACATTTTGGTTATCGGCTCTTGTGTGCGCAATGGATGCCCAAGATTTTGAACCACCGCCAGAAGACGGAGAGGTTCGGCGCTGCCCTGACTCATCTAATCCGGTATCACGATGAGGGTGACGACTTTTTGTCTGCAATTGTGACCGGGGAAGAATCATGGTGCCACTACTACAAGCCTGAAACACGACGGCAAATCTTAGAGTGGAAACATTTGAATTCACCACCCCCCAGAAAAGCAAAGGCGGTCATTTCTGCCGGAGAGGTGTTGTTGACTGTTTTCGATCGTCAGGGGCCATTATTGATCGAATTTGCTAAACCTGGAGAGACTATCAATCGTTTCCGATATTGTGAAACGTCGGATCGGCTGCGTGTCGCAATCAAGAACGAGCGACGTAGGAAATTGAGGAATGGGGTCATCTTGCTCCACGAGAATGCCCGTCGCCACGTCACTGATGTGGCTAATACAAAAATGGCAAAGTTCAAGTGGGAAACACTGCAACATCGGCCATACAGCTCCTTTGCGACTTCCACATTTTGGAGCATTTGAATAAACAGCTCGAGGGAACGAGATTCGTGGCAGACGATGACGTGAAAGAGTCAGTTACAGACTTTTTGAAGCAGCAACCCAAGGAGTTTTATGAGACGGGAATCATGCGACTCGCTAGTCAGTGGGACAAATGTCTAAATGCTCCTGGAGACTACTTTTAAATGAATTACCCCGTTTGTCATATATTCGCATTGGCTCACTTTCATTTCACTCGCCCTCGTCTATTTTGCAGAAATCCTGCTTTCTATATGTGCTCTTTGTTCAAATTATAATTTCGGAGCAATTACTCACAATACACGACCGGTGACAGCTGCTCCGGCGCAATACATTCTAACAAAGGACCTCGTCATTGAGATTTTTCCCTGGTGGTTGCATATGTACAAAAATGTAAACAAGGTTCTTGAATGACAGAGAGAGAGAGAGAGAGAGAGAGAGACGTAAATGAGAGAAAGGCAAGGAGGCTAACAAAGTTTCATTCAAATATTTGTCCACAACTTGATCATTTCATGGCCTTTACATTTTTCATATCTCGGCATGCACTGCTTTGCTGGTTTCAAACTGATAGAGTTCTAAAGTTCGTGTGATATTTGCTTTACTTATTAAATATACAGAAAACATGGAAGCGTTGATGTCAGTTATTTCGGGTACGATTTTGAGACATACAAGTATATTCTTTTATAAAAAAATACATATTTGACTTGTCTTGACAGTGCCTAGCGTTCTAGAATTCGTTTGCTGCATCTTTGGCAATGGCAACGCAGTTATTATTAATGTTTAATGTATTCGATCCCTCGATAATTTCTATAACCACTAAACAAAATGCTAAATGCTTTAGTTTTGAATGCCTGTATTCATCGCCAATTATCGCGTCTATATCTGCGTCAATAATATATTTTGGTTGCGCGCGCCCCTGAAAGCAACAGCAAAGCCCATCCTTGTTACTTGATGAAGTCATGTTACACACTTGATAAGTAAAACACCTCCATAACAAACAATATTTATCACTAAAATTGTAATTTTGCTACCAGAAGGTTATGCAGACTTGCGTAAGATTTCGTTTGACTCTTCGCTGCAAGCCTTTTTGTTTTCTGAAGCTCCTAGACATAGCATATACATTTCGCGTCCTACATTAGGTTTCGCTCCCATAAAGGGCTAGCGTACTTTATAAAGTACACTATCGTAGCGTTTCAAAGAATAACGCGCCACTCACAAAACTTTCAGTATGCATTTACAGTGTGAAAAGATCGTCTGACACGAAAAAATCAACAAAACGTAACTGGTAGATTTTTCTTGGGCCTTAATGGGTTAACAGCAAAATGTATCACTCAATGTTCAATACCCCCCCCCCCCCCCCCCCCCCTTTTATTTTCATCTATGGCACTTGTCGTACGCGTGCCCTTATTCTGACAGCCTAACTGCGGCAACAATTACCCGATATCTCACATAACCATAATAATAATGCGCACTCGAATCAACGACTCGGAACAAGATGCAAGCCGAACAGCCGCTGCGTCGTCTGACATCGAACATTAGCCTAGCCACCGCGGCGATGCGGCAAGCACATACTTCGCGTTGTCGTTTAGGGAGCACCGAGAACGGGGCAACGTATGCCGTCCTTAATGCCGTTCTTCTATGAGGAAATCTCACCGCCGCTGTCGCGCTTCGCACTCCAACGACCGAGGAAGTTTATGTCTGAGGGCTGCGTGTCGCTGCCGGCGCCGCACGAAAGCCTCCATCGACGCTCGTGTCGCTCGCCCGTAGGTCAATGGCGTTTGTTTGCGCAGCTACTTATTCAGGGCACGCACTGTTGTGTTCGCACAGATTAGAATGGGGCCTGCAGTTCGTTCGACAAGCGACTGGAGCAAGAGTTGTTGACAGAATGCACGGGTTACTAAAGTTGTAGGCTGATAGCTACATTAAGAACAATGCGGCAGGCCTTTCAGAGAGCTGTTCTGGCCTCTATAGTGTAAACAAAATTTGGTAAAATAAACAGGGCGCCGAGGAACGAAAGCGGGAGAGTTCAGGTGGAATAAAAAAATTGCTCTTAACGTGATGAGCAAAAGACTATATATATATATATATATATATATATATATATATATATATATATATATATATATATATATATATATATAATGTAGTCTTTTGAAAGCGAACAGTTCCAAAACCTTTTTTTTTGAATTCCTTATGGCAGTTAGCACAATTCTGGTCCAGCCTACGCGAAGAGGAGGACATTACTACCCCCCCCCCCCCAAAAAAAAAACAAGCTGAAATCCATAATGCACTAATTACCGAACATTCAAGAATTACGTTTTTAACTAATTACCATATGGCACATATTGCAATTTACAAATTCTAGCGTGTGAGACTGCAAGGTATATCGAATTCAAAACAATTGTGTAGATGACAACGTATATATATATATTTATTTATATATATAAACTTTAATGATAAGGTAGGCACGTTAACCTGAAATTCCTACTCCAGGTGCTGGGTACAGACAGCGATTAAATAAACACACAAATAGCCCATACACTTACTGACACGCACATACTAGGCAATCAAGCCACTGTGCCCTTGGTATTGAAGTCGCTGAAGATAACTAGCACCTTGTCATTGTCCTTGTTACGGGACGCTTGCTGCGACATAATGGAGAGTGCTCGCAACATGGAACTTCTTTATTACGTCGCGCATGGTAGGTGATTCGAGTGCAAACACCAAGTGCCTCCTTTCTTTATCTCTTGCAGACAATGACAGTGGAGACAGTGGCTGTGTACAGCTGCTGCTGGATGCTTCTACGACCATCGTGGGTCCAACCTATAGGACTGCATAATGCGAGCACCGTCCGTTACCGACTGCGTACATTACGCTTCTTGGGCACATATCCCCGGAGCGCACGCTGGACTGTGTTCACTGACAAATAAGCGCGTGAGGCGCGTGCATTAGTTATAGCGCGGTACCGAGCCGCCCGACCCGTTCGATCTGGCATAGATTATTTCACACCACTCGTTCCCGACCGCATTTGGCGATACAGCATTCTTATAGCTTGATTGCTATAGCTTCCAGGCAAGGTTCGAGAGAAGCATGCACAATAACAGGCTTAACGCCTCATCGTTGTCTTATACAGGTATTTTAGGGGCACGAAATTCATAAAGATTCTCTTTTTCTTTTAGCGAAATAATGCAGCGCTTTTAAAAAAATTTAAATTATGGGATTTTACGTGCCAAAACCACTTTCTGATTATGAGGCACGCCGTAGTGGAGGACTCCGGAAATTTTGACCACCTGGCGTTCTTTAACGTGGGCCTAAACCTAAGCACACGGGTGTTTTCGCATTTCGCCCTCATCGAAATGCGGCCGCCGTGGCCGGGATTCGATCCCACGACCTCGTGCTCAGCAGCTCAACACCATAGCCACTGAGCAACCACGGCGGGTGCTTTTTCTTTCTTTTTTTTAGTTTCACTCAAGAATGCAAATAGAAAAAAAAAAAGACGGACGTCAAAGATCAGAACATTCATCCGAATTGCTGTTGAATATAAGAGAAAATAATGACCACAGCAAGCAGCTTGTGATTTGGTATAAATACGAAATAGATTTGCTTAAAAGGAGATAGAGGTAGACATTTAGCTTTGCTTGATCGATAACGACGCAGGTATAAAGGCTGGCAGGAGGTTTAAATAATGATGTTAGGCGTTTTCGCGTACTCACTTTCACTTTTTAGCGGGAGACAGACCCATCGACACTATTTCTTTTTTTGCATACCGTGTTGTATGCAGTGTATAAGTTAAGAGGGACGCAAATCGAATGCTCATGCGATTGTGCGATAAAGGCCTATTAGGTTTAAGCGTGCTTAATGGACAAAGATATACACACTATTCGTCATGTCAACAACGCAAGTTGAGGTTTCAAGGAATGCATATAGCCTGTCACCATTTTTTGAGTATTTGTATTTTTATGCAATTTCACGTAAGGGCACCCTATCTGACTGAAGCGTGACTTAGTAAGTATTGCTCGGTAGTTCAAGGCTTTCGACACCGTTAGCAGAAGATGCAAAGTTTCAAACCTTTATTGCACAACTTTTCGGGCTGCCAGCCGTGTCCGGCATCCAGACATTAGTGTTTTGGCGGACTGGAATGTCGATATACTGAAAAATATTTTTTTTTTCGTATATCAAGAGCACACTGGAAACTGCGAAGGGTTCGCAAATAAATCTATATAGCACTAAAGAAATTCGATTAAATTTATTATATAGACCAGAAGATATACCGGCTTGACTCCTAGACTAAAAGCTGCTAACAAACAGCTTGATGGAACCAGCGAGAGGGCTGCAAGGTAACACGTGGCAGGTAAATTGATCCCAGAGGTTAAAAGAACTTCACTCACGATTGACTCCTTCAGCAGGTCCCGATAGAAAGCATAGACCCTTCAGCAGCAGCGGCGAGACGGACCGCTTCATCCATGCGGTATGGTAAAGCTTCAGTTTACACCGCGGCACTACGTGAACTTCTAGGAAGAGTTCACGTACTATGTGACGCCATCGGTCAAAAGGATCTTCCACATCCGCCGCCAAAGCACAATTGGTAGTGCAACGCATGCGCAAGGCGCAGGTTGTAGATGCGGCTGCCGCCGGCGCAAGTAGTTTTCTTTTTATCCACTTTCATTTCCCTTTAGCTTGTCATGTCTCCACTTCAATTAAAACGCAAATAATTTCTCATATGCTTTCCTTGACTTCACTTACTTTTAAGCTATATATATATATATATATATATATATATATATATATATATATATATATATATATATATATATATATATACTCCTAGGGTTAGTTCTGGTAGTAAAATATATATACCCCAGAAAGTGGATGGGAGAACGGCGCCGCGGTAGCTAAAGTGGTAAAAGCATCGCACGCGTAATGCGAATACGTGGGTTCGTATCTCCCCCGCGGTCAGTCGTTTTGTCTTCCACATCATTTTCGATTTATTTATCATTTCTCTAATTCAGTTAGTAAGTACAAGTACGTTTCCCTATGTTGTCCTTGGTGTCTTTGTTGGCTTCTTACATTGGTCAAAATATACATTGGTTAAAAAGTGCCTTAGTCCAGCTTGCTCTAATTTGTACCGACCCTATTCTAGTCAATCGACCTAAATCCACATCAATGCACTTTAATCCGACTTAATGTACTTTAATTCACCTTCATTCACTTTACTTCACCGTTGCAGATTTCGCAGTGCGGGCCGTAGCAGGTCCAGCGCCGGGAACGTGATGTCATCACTTGGTTACGTGGGTTTCGGTGCCATCGGATGATAACGCCGGACGCCGAATTTGTCACTTCATGGGGTATATGAGGTTTTCGCCTTAGAAAAGGATAAAACGGAAAAACCCGCCGTGGTTGCTCAGTGGCTATGGTGTTGGGCTGCTGAGCACAAGGTCGCGGATCGAATCACGGCCACGGCGGCCGCATTTCGATGGGGGCTATATGCGAAAACACCCGTGTGCTTAGATTTAGGTGCACGTTAAGGAACCCCAGGTGGCCAAATTTCCGGAGTCCTCCACTACGGCGTGCCTCATAATCAGAAAGTGGTTTTGGCACGTAAAACCCGATAGTTAAATTTTTTTGAAAACGGAAAACTCTGACGAAATTGTGAATTTTGGAATGCAGGGCACCAACTCGTACGAAACACTCATCGAATGCTTCAGCTTTTTCTTCTTTCTTATTTTTTGCTAAAGCCGACAGCTTTCCTTGCCTCTTTCGCCCGTTCTCGTTGTTGGCGGTCAGTGGTTGGCCTTGCGATAAGGTGTCGCGGAAAGGGGCACGTGCGTTGCAGGGTGTTTTCGTCGTCGAACAGCAACTTCGTTCGCTCGTACGCGTGGGCTATTCGCTTACATTGAATATCATCGTCGATGGTTTCTGGACATTTTTTCACTCTCTTCTTCTATCATCCGTAGATGTTCATTGAAATTAGCTGATAGACTATAAAGTTAACACAGCAAATACAGGTCCTGCGTTTCCCACTGGCTACTGCCTTATTCACCACTCGCGCTATTACACTGACACAAAAACGCTGGGCACACAATTTCAAAGCACAGAAACAACCTATGCGATGCGCACAGAACTGGTTGCGCCATCTTGCGGAGCGCAATCGATGTTCTCCTGAACCGTCGTCTCTGCATTATAAATGGAGAGGGCGCTCCCTTGCAGCCACGCAGCGCCCAGGCGTAGGGCACTCCATCTCAGGGGCGCAGGTACCACCAATGCGTGCGACTGCCAGGTCGAAGCGGGATTTTTGTACTGCCTTGCGACTCCAGCTCTTCGAAAACGAAGTCCGACTGGTACTGTGGGCATTTAGCCAAACGGCGATGTGCAGTTTCAGTCGTTCCACCGCGTCAAATGAACGACAAGAATACGCTGGGCTGGTATACATTTGTCAATACATTTCTTTGAGCACACGTTAGCCATAAAAAAACGGAATATATAAAAGAGGTGGGCGAATATATTTAAGTTTCGAATACGAATCGCATATTACAATCTAACTATTCGTATTCATAAAAAAAAGGCTATTTGCTACTTTCGAGTACTCGAAACTAATCAAATATTTCGCAACAACCGACTGTTAAAGTCTTATTACTGTTCTCCATCAGCTAAACAAAGTATGGCAAATTATCAAAATTTAAACAACGACAAAAGGCCTCGAAGGTATGCAGAAACAATATGAATAAATGCTAGTTTCGTTTCGGTTTCACGTTGGAAGCCTACATGACAACCTCCGAGACTTGCTTGTGGTCTGTCATTAGAGATTTTGGCAGTCTGGGGTGCTATAGCGCAAAGCTATTACAAAATTTTCTATTCAATTGCGCAATCAGTCCTCCACGAATGGCAGAGACTTTTCCGGGCCACCAGCTACTTGGCTTATCGGTCACGCGGCGTCAGAAAAACCACAAAAACTCCTGATCTGCTATGACGTGTACATACTGATTATGCATGATTAGACCGAACAAAAGAAAAATAAATAGTTGAGATTCTTCGCGTTTTTAGCCATCAGCTCGGCGCTATTTCCAAAAGCTTTCAGGCTGCGCCCACTCTGCCTGTCTGTCACGCGAAGTCACAAAACTGCGAGAACTCATGACGTCAAAGTGACGTGCACGCACTGATATGCCGAATAAAAAGGACCTCTTCTTTTTTTTTTTTTTTGAACAGTCGGAGACTGCCTCGTTCCGCAATGAATAGAGAATAGCTGTCCACCGATCGCTACGGCTCTGGCTACTCGTAGTTGCCGGGGGAAAATGCACTTATTTTGCGTGTAATAAAAATTTTTACGTGGCTGTATAACGTTGTCGAGCCCTCTCGGCAGGTGCACGAAATCGCTTCGCCAACTTTTCTTCGATGAGGATTCGTTTTTGGTGGCAGGGATTTTTATCGCTCCGTTGCACGCCGCCGCGATTTTCTACCAGCCACTCAAATCCATATACGCAAGGAGAAGCGGGCACTTGCGGACGCCAGCATTGCGCTCCTCATCAGGTTATCTACTTCCACTGCGCTAGCCCGGCCCCACCGTAACGCTCTCCACATCTGCGTGCCCCTCGCCCCTTGTCATCCAATTAGAAAAGAAAAATGTGTGAAGAGGCAGGCAATGCTATTCTATTTGAAAGCTAACAAAACAGACCTCCTACAAGCGAGTCAGGCACGTACCCAGGGGGGGGGGGGGGGGCCCTCCGAAATAAAGTGGCATACCCCCCCCCCCCCCTCCTCCCCACCCACGCCACCACTCCTCACACATTACTAAAGCGCCGCCAGATCAATGTTGAGACTTGGCAGCTGTTCAATGGTCAGCATTATGCTGCCTTTTTCACTCCTTTTAGATGGCGGTAGTAATCGGCATCTCTTGTAATGTGAAGGACAGTTTTCTCATAGATTCCGCACCCGCGCGATTAACTCGAGATGCGTTCAGTTGTCACCATCTATTCAACCGTCACGCGCATAGCTGTTGCTTTTGTTAGTTCAACCTTCTTTGTTTAGGCTGATCCTGGGACCAGGAGAGGGATGCGGCTGTTGGAACGGGTTGGAACGGGTTGCGGCCGGAGAAAATGCCAATTGCGTTTAACTTATCCCTTTGCTTCATTATTTCCTTGAGCTGCGGCTCGCCGCGACGCTGGCAGATGCCCGGAACCATATGCACGTGATATGGGTTAAATAAGGTGGGAAATAAGATAATGTGAAAGAGCGTCCATCATGAAACCCTGCAATAACCCTTAAACCCATAAGCAAGGTGACTGTCGCCCGTTACCTCGTCTGTTTTTCCCTAATTGTATAGCACTTTTCGTGCAAAATTGGCAACTGGAAACAAAAATCGCAAGGAGTTGAGAAATTAAGCGATCTACTAAGGGAGAGAGCCAAGGCAACAACCAAACTGCAAGCAAAAGCGAATAATAAAAAAATTTAACTGTTGTTTATGAGAATATTTATGGATCAACATATTTTTATTTAAAAAGGAAGTAGAGAAAACGCCGCCGGAAGTGGAGAACAATTACTTGTTTTGAATGACGCTTCTATAGTTATCGGTCGAGACGCCTCACCTAGCCACTTCTCTGCTGTGCTTATGTGGGTGT
This sequence comes from Dermacentor andersoni, assembly GCF_023375885.2. Taxonomy (NCBI): domain Eukaryota; kingdom Metazoa; phylum Arthropoda; class Arachnida; order Ixodida; family Ixodidae; genus Dermacentor; species Dermacentor andersoni. The sequence continues at coordinate 303,778,579 of NC_092814.1, forward strand.
TTTTCTAACCTTTCGCGGTGAGCGCAGTACGTCTAGAATCGCGGAGTCCTGCGCTCTACGCGGCTGTATGGGACTGGCGGCCGCACAGCGTTACGCAATTCGCGGAATTGTCAAAACTGATCAACAAGGCGAAAATAACTGATATTCGAAACTATAACATGAGAAAGACTGAAGAAGCCGTAAAAAATTAACGCAGCCTGAAATCAGTAAAAACGAAACCTGGCATAGGACAAACCATGATGTATGCACTAAAAGATAAGAAGGATAATATCATCAGCAATCTCGAAGATATAGTAGAAGCAACGGAAAAATTCTAAGCTGACCTGTATACAGTACCCAGAGGAGTCACGATACCTCACTTAGAAACAGTAATGAGCAGGATACAGAAACTCTCCTATAACTAGCCATGAGGTCAGAAGGGCCCTGCAAGACATGAAACGATGAAGAGCGGGAGGAGAAGGTGGAATAACAGTCAATTTAATCAAAGATGGAGGAGACATAATGCTTGGAAAACTGGCGGCTCTTTATACGAAGTGTCTATCGACTGCAAGGGTCCCAGAAAACTGGAAGAATGCAGACATTATACTAATCCACAAAAGAGGAGACGTTAAAGAATTGAAAAATTATGGGACCATTAGCTTGCTTTCAGTATTATATAAAATATTTACCAAAATAATCTCCAATAGAATAAGGGCAACACTGGATTTTGTCAACCAAGGGAACAGGCTGGCTTCAGGAAGAGATACTTTTCAATGGTTCACATCTAGTCATCAATCAGGTTATCGCGAAATCTGCAGAAGACAATAAGCCTCTCTATGTGGCTTATATAGATTACGAAAAGGCATTTGATTCAGTAGAGATGCCAGCAATCGTAGAGGCACTACGTAATCAAGGAGCACAGAACGCTTACGTAAAAAGCTTGGAAAATATTGCTACATGCGTGTGGTATTTGTTTGTTTGAACGAGGCGCGTAGGCGCCATCACTCCAGAAAAGAGGAGGAAGAACGAACTGGGCTCGCGCTGTGAATCTAACCGGTCAGCGCTGCAACCGTTGTTGTAAATATAATCTGTAAATAGTTTCTCGTCTTACTGACTCGTCCTTCCCGTAAGAATATCTACAGAGGTTCTACAGCTACTTTAATTCTACACAAGAAAAGCAGGGAGATACCTATAGAGAAAGGGGTCAGACAGGGAGACACAATTTCTCCAAAGCTATTCACTGCGTGCTTAGAAGAATTCAAGCTGTCAAACTGGGAAGGCTTAGGAGTAAAGATCGACGGCAAATATCTCGGCAACCTTCGGTTTGCCGATGACATTGTTCTATTTAACAACAATGCAGTCGAGTTACAACAGATGATTGGAGACCTTAACAGAGAGAGTCTAAGAGTGAGGTGAATCACAGGGAACCCTGATCATGAGAAGGAAATTTACACAAGAATAAAAATAGGTTGGATCGAATACGGCAGACATTGCCAGCTCCTGACTGGAAGCTTACCATTATTATTGAAAAGTAAGGTGTGCAATCAGTGCATTTTGCCAGTGCTGACATATGGGGCAGAGACTTGAGAGCAAGTTAAGGACTGCGCAAAGAGCGTTCGAACGAAGATTGCTAGGCATAACGTTAAGAGAGAAAAAGAGCGGTTTGGATCAGAGAGCGAACGGGTATAAACGATATTCTAATTAACATCAAGAGAAAAAAATGTAGCTGGGCAGGTCATGTAATGCGCCGGTTAGATAACCGTTGGACCATTAGGGTTACAGAATGGGTACCAAGAGAAGGAAAACGCAATCGGGGACGACAAAACACTAGGTGGAGCGATGAAATTAGGAAATTCGCGGGCGCTAGTTGGAATCGGTTGGCGCAGGACAGGGGTAACTGGAGATCGCAGGGAGAGGCCTTCGTCCTGCAGTGGACATAAAACAGGCTGATGATGATGATGGTGGAGGTGGTGCCCCCCCCCCCCCCCCCCCCCCCGAAAAAAAATCCTGGGTACGTGCCTGAAGCGAGTCGAGTACTTCATTGGCCTCTTCAAACAATGGCGCGGGTCACGTCTCCCCTCGCGGTGCTTGCGTCGGAGTTTACATAAATTTGACGTCAGGATATTGTAATAAAAACAGATTGGAATAGTGTTGCGTCATAGGGCCCCTGGTCATGTAGCATTTTTACCTTTTACGCTACGGCCAGTGATGTTTTCCTTGTAATGGGCCATTTTAACGTGTTTACGGCACACAAGTCCTTCAGCAGCTTTTTCTTTTTTCGCCAAACATATTTTTTGTCGTTTTTGTAAAGCTCCATCTCATGCAGCAGCCGTTCATTGTTGGAAAGCTTGTTTGTAACCAAGTGATAAAGTTGTTTAGGGACGATTCATGCATATCTTAATGACAATTAGTGATCTCGTGTTTAAAACCGATTCCTCGGCCCTGTATTTTTTGGACTTATCAGCGCAGGCGCGGCACCTAAATATAGAGAAATAAATATACCTGCTGTAACTACGCGCTTGTGTGTCTGCGTTTGACTATTCGATGCTTACTATTCGTATTCGATTCACATTAAAAAAATGTGATATTCGCCCATCGCTAACATGTCACCTATAGTACCATGGCGCGAAGTCTGCTAACATAATTCGAATGGCATGCGATCGCCACTTCATTGCATGCGCGTGATCCCCAGTCATTCGAAGTTGGCATAATAATTACAGGGGCAGTCTGAGAAGGAAACACCACTTGCGCGATTGTGGCGCGTAACCCATGCGAAATGGCACTTCCCCTTCCTCTCTCCGCATTAAAAAAAAACATTCAAAAGGAAAAACAAACAACAAAACTTAGTGCCCATCCGATCTGTGAAAAAGGATGACCAGCGAAACGGTGCATGTGGGCCCCTTAATGGCGAACTCCACCTCCGCCACAGGTCAGCCCGGCATTGATTGCACTACTTCGGTTTTGTTTTGTTTTGTTTCTACACGCGGACACGATATGGGGGAAAGTAGCCCTTAACAGCTTGGCTATATAAAGTCGGGTAGCAAGAATACATCGGCGCAACCTTCGTCGCTTTTTTAGGTATGAGCATGGGTTAAATGCCAGTGACTGGGCACTGTGGCGTAACTGCGAGAAACTGCAGGGCCGGGATAACGTAACGGTTCTATTCTAATGCGCTGCTTCAGCGGTTCGCGGGGCGCTCCGTCCACGTTATCACCGCGATCGGCGGTCGTGAACGGTGGCTGATAAGAAACGTATAGAATCGATTGAAAGGGATCCTTAAGTTATACACAGGGTCGTTGGTGTTCAGGTAACACCCGATGACTCCTAATTTTTGCCCACCGAACAAGTTCACGAAAATTGGGTTAAACCCGTTTCTCCCCGAAATTTGCCCTTTCTTAGAGGATAGTAATAAATACAAGTCTGACAAAACTAATGAACGCTGCCCACCTTGTGTGTGGAAGTAGTCAATATTGTAACTGTAACGAAGAACGCCGCAAGTGAAAGAACAGGAAGAGAAGGACAAGAAGTAGGATGAGTAGTAGTGGGTCAGCGAAATATTTGGTTTTTGGAACGGCTGAGATTTACGTGCGTTATGGGCCGCTTGGAACCCGCTCAAAGCCCCCCGCCAGACTCCCGCTACAATATATGCTCCATAATGATGTTATTTATATACAAATATGTCGTATGCCTCAGATTCGCTTAACACTCAAGGGAAAACCGGCATACCCGGTGTTTCGGCGACCACATTCATTTTTTTTTGTAATTGCCTCTCGCAGATAGCCCGATTCTAGCCCATCAGCTGGTCTACTCTAAAGGCTCACATTAGTGGCAAGAAAAAAAAAATGAAATGCAAAGTAGGCATAATTAAGAAAAATATCTAATTATCTTAACTAATTACTTTATGGCACATAATGCAATTTACAAATTCTAGCCGGGATGTTCGCCAGCCGGATCCACTTGGAACGAATTCTCAGAATGGCACCAGTTTTGAGTTATTTCCTGAACTTTGCGGATAAATGCAATAGCGTTCCAGTTACATTTGTGCTTCAATGCATAAAAACGACGTTTTGTTAAGAAAGTAAGTGGAACGACAGTGTATCCTTAGCGCAAGTTTGACGGCATATCTCGTAAATGGTGTCATCCACACAATTTTTTTTCAACTGGATAGCCCTTGCAGTTTCACCGCTAGAATTTTAGATGGCAATATGTGCCATAAGGTAATTAGTTAATAACTTAATTAGTGAACCTTTGTTAATTAGTTCATTATGTATTTCAATTTTTTGTGCAAGTAATCTTCGCCTCTTCGAGTAGACCAGCTCATAGACTAAAATTATGCTGTCTGCCACAGGCAATTTTTAAAAATTTTTTGAAAGTGTTGGCCGAAACACCCTTATATATGATACATTCAACGTCTGCCGGCCTTGAGTGAACGAAAGCTTGTTGCTTTTTTAGCAGATGCAGCCACCTTAGACAAACTGGACAAGCGCCCAATGACAGAAAACAAGATCCTTGGAACCTGGCCAACGCGAACATCAGCGCGATCCGCTATGAAGGCGCTGCTGCGATACTTGAAAGACACGGGACTTTCTGACAAATTGTGACTGTACACTGTGTGACATAGGACTGTACGGTGACACTGCGTAAGACTAGGAATGCCTTTACGGGCTGCGTGACAGTGCCCACAGAAATAGTTCGTGTGTACGTGCGTGTGTGTGTTTAGGTTTTTTTTTTATCCTTCTTTCTCACCTATTGTATCCCCTTGCCCGTCCCCCAGTACAGGGTAGCCAACCGTAGATAATCTCTGGTTAACCTCCCTGTCTTTCCTTTGCCTTTCTCTCTCTCTCTCTCTCTCTCTCTCTCTCTCTCTCTCTCGTTTACACGATTACGACCGTGGCGCATAGCACCGCATTTCCCGCATGTCGCATACATGTAAACGACGGTAATGCGCTAGAAAGCATACGCATAGCTGACGTTGCCGCACATTGAGAACGGTAGCTGTGACAGAAATATTTAGATCACGGGCCCAAGCGTTGGGAGATGCAAACCGCAGAGCTTACAGAACAACGCAGAAAAAGACCGCAAAGGACCCACAACGGAGTTTTCGTCGCCCGACACTTGAGTGCGGCTTAATTGGGTGCCGTATTCTAAATTTCTCTATTGCAGCCAGGTTACGTTCACAGAACGGCGGTTGATTAGGCTAGACAATATTCATTTGGTTTCAAAGCGAGAGTGTATAGCGATAACCAGCAAAGCAGGACGACAGTAGGCAAGGACGAAAGATTTGAGAGTTTTATAGAATGGATAGGGACATGTTGGAAAATGCGCATGCTAATGTACATCAACAATGGCTTAGAAGCATCAGTCGTCTCGCGAAGCATGCCCATGTGCACTACTGTTTGTATTATTTTCCTTTGCGGAAAAACATGACGAAAACAAAGTAAGGAAGTGATACATGTCTCTATTTATCGTTTTTGTACAAATAATGAGCTCCAACAACGATTTGCATAATGAGTTGGTTACATGATTTATGAGCACCTCTGTTTGTCATTACATGTTCCTATGAGTGATTTCGTATGCTTAAGTAGAACCTTTGTATCCAAGATCAAACTTGTGAAATTTATGAGAAAAATCTCAAACTTTGGGCTGCCAGGAAACAAGAAGCCCGATTTCTGCTCAGTTTTCTTCTACGAAAATACCAACCAATTGTACCTCACAAATGGTGAAAAATTTAAAACTCGAGAACGAAGGACCCTCACTATAGAGGACCTGCCGTATACATTCGCGCACGTTATTAAAGCTGTACATTTTAACTCGACGCCTATCATTGCAGAAAAATGTGTGAAAGGCCTGATGTAATTAAAATGATTAAGAGCGAGCGATGACGACACCTATTACGGGTTGGTACAGTTCAAAGGCACCGCTTTCGTCGCTGCTTTTCTCTTCGTACAAGAACACAAACTGGCGGCGCCTGGAGCAGCGAAACAGCGCCTGAATTCGCACTGGCAAGCGACGCCACGTCACCAGCGCGCCTCGACGGCACAGGAGCGGGCGAATCGGAATACCAGCGCTGGCTCGCCAGGTGTTGAGAGGGCATCACCGCGACGCCAAGTCCCCTCGCTATCGCTCTCGTAAGCCGGCGCGCGGTCTCTCTCACCGCCACTAGGCTTAGCTGCTGCGCGCGCCTGAGCCATGCTCCCGCATGGTTTGCAGAAAATAGTGCTAGCCTTTCTCCATTCCCCACAAGAACCACTTCTCTTTCTGTCGGCCTTGGTGGCCCCTGCTGCTTCCTTGGTCTCTCGTCGCGCAACACGTCGGTGGCATGTGGCGTTGGCACTGCAGGATGCTGCTGCTTGCTGCCACGAGCAGCACGTACCGCTATGGTACATTACTCGCGGCGCAAGAACTCAGCGTCGTTCAACTGCACATTAATTGGTTCGAATTCACGACTCATAAGAAGTGCCTGGGTCTGCTCGGATATATTTTTTTTCGTTCTTGCAGTGCATAGCTGTTAAAGGTTCATTACACGGATCTGGGCCTCTCTGCGTGTGCGTCACCAATATCACTGCTTCTGAAATAAGCTCAGTGTAGCGCCGGCAGGAAAACGGCAGGATAGAAGGATATTAGATTACAGGCGCATGATGCCAGCAAAATTCCTTTCCCCATCCCTTCACTCCCCTCTTTTGTTATTTTGCGCTCGAGGATGCTTAGAAGATATTAGAAAAAGGCACCCCGAACTCAAAGCGACAAAGGCGTATCTATGACATAGCGTACTGGGCCACTGAGCCTCTAGCGCTGCGCATATGATCGCGCAGGACCGCATAATCTTTGTACAAGATTGCACATAATTGGACATGAGCGAACAGAATAACCCACTATAAGAGTACAAGGGAGAGAGAAAGAGAGAGATAGTTCATAAAACAGATATCGTCCTATGTCAGCGTTAACGACAAGCTTCCTTGTTTTTCGTTGTGTTTTTTCTTTCTTTTTCCCTTTTTTATGTAGTTATCGTTATAGTGTCGCAAAGTTAAAGAAAACTGTTGAGTCTTAATCCGGATGGTCACCGCCCTGCATCGTCTTTGGAACTTTTTCACTAGCGCGACAAGCACGAATTGGACATCTGGATTGAACACCCTGAGCGTCATAAACAGAAATCACATATGCTCTTGAACAAACCTTTCCGTTTGCTTTTGCAGTAAAGGCATCAGATGTGCTCATTTGTGACTTCCTGCAGGGATAATGGCGAGATTCGAATGAGGTAAACGGTAAAAATGATACGCCTCAATAATGGGAAACGGCGTCAGATAAATATCTTAAACATGACAAAAAAGCAGCTGAGGTATTGCTGCATGTCAACTGAGAATTATTGCCCAATTAATAGTGGCGGAGTGTAGTGGAATGGGAGTGTGCATTGAAAATTTTGCGAATATCTTCAGAAATTTCAGGACAGGCTTGTAGATAGCTTTGGATTCTACGCCAGCTGCGTTTACTTAATGGTCAGGAACGCTTATTTAATTGAAGCTTGCTTGCTTTGTCAACAAACCCCCAGGTAAGCAGCACTGGACGGTGATTTTACATGACACATATGTACCAACAGTCGAAGCTAAACACGCACAGCATAACTGTGAAGTATACGGCACACACACACACACATACACACAAAAGAAAAGGGTGGGGGGAGAAGAAACAACTCAGAGATTACACACAGAGGAGATATCGAGAAAGTGAACTTCAAACGGGACTGCTCAGCAGTCTGTAATAATATCCAGATTCGACAAGTCACCGACGTCTGATTTATTGGCATTACCTTAGACCACAAGCTATTCTGGCGCCGCGCTGTCGACCACGTTGTGGCGTCATCGCCACAGAGGCTTCATGTGCTCAAGCGAGTCGATGGCATACGCTGGGGCAACCACCCGACGTCGATGCTACGGCCACATAGAGCGTTAGTTACAAGTTCGATCCTATACCAGCTACCTCTGATGTCACCCTCAGATACTTAATACGAGCGCTTATATAGAAGCCACACACAGAAAAGGTCTTCTGCTGTGCCTGGGACTCCCTCAGCCGGCATCGAAGAAAAAAGTGCTCTACGAAGCTAAGTTACGCGCTCTGCGACTTGAGACTTCCCAGATACTCATGACCCCGCTGCTACACTTGAGTGAGTCTTCGAGTCGGAAAATCCCGCTTAAGAAGTGTAAATAACATGCCGCACTCACACTTTTATGCAGCACTGAACACGCTTCAAGTGTTAGGATTGCGCTGCTTGGGACAGAGGGAAAAGGTAGACTCACTCTGCTAGATTTGAGGATATCGCATGCAACTTAAGTCCACTACGACTGTTGTCAAAGAGCTGCATTCCAGCTCCGAAAGCCAAGTCACTAGTTCTGGAACATTTGAACACGAAGTACAGGAATCACCTCCAAATATACACAGACTGCTCGGTCAAAGTAGACGAAGACCGCTGCGCAGTTGGTCTATATTTCCTCTCTGAGATATGCGTGGTCGGGCCGTCTGGACTGTACATCTTCGTTGACAGTTGGAGAAGGCGTGGCAATACCTGCTGCTCTGCGTAAACTAAAGCCATTGCCTCCACAGAATGGGGTTCGCCTTACGGGCTCAAAGGCCGCGTGGCAAGAACGCTACCGTAGTCTACCATCCATCAAGTTCCCACGCAAATCACTATCTCTCGTGAAAGAACTCGGCAACAAAGTGTTCACAGTAAAGCTTCAGTGGATTCCTTCCCACACTGGTATTGCTGGCAACAAAAGAGCTGATGCTATTGCATACGCAGCGCTCCATCATACTTCCAAAGTTGAGGCCTTAAAGAGCAATCAAGGTAAAGAATCTGGCATTCAAAATCACTTTGGGTTACTTTGGGTTCCACCACACGTGCGCTGCCAAAATATTTCGCTGAGTGGAAGCCTCACTACTATATCGAGTGACACGATCTGCTAGTACACCAGCATGGTTATTTAAGACGGGGCGTATCAATTCCCCGAACTGTACGACATGCGAGTCCTTCACAGTGGAGTTCTTTTAGATCAAGTACAGGCTGTCCAGATGGCCACGATATTGCGGTAAGCTTAAACCTTACTGCCCGGACGTGGGAGCTGCCTGCGTAAACCTAAGGGTTGATCTCCAGGACCTGAATAAAGTTCATCATACCATACCACCTCCCTCGTAATGTCGATGTTACAAGCACTTCACAAAGGGAATCGAACAGAGCGTACATTCACTGGAATGACGCATATGCAACGTACAGAACAGCGTACGTTTCAAAAGTGAACAAGCTCAAAAGAAGCATCTATCATTAGTAGCAATGACAAGCAAGCAAAAATGCAATGACTCCTACTCCAGTAAGTAATAAGCTCATGCCCCTGTAAGCAAGCGAAAAATGCAATGGCTCATACCTCCGTAAGCCAGATGCTACAATCACTCAGCGAAGTGAAGCGAACAATGCATAGATTTATTTATATCACCCATACAACGCACAGAACAGCATACGTTTCAATAAAGAACAAGCTCAAAACAAGCATCCCAACATTGCATACCCCCTTCAGCAGTTGTAGTGGTGGTTTTCCCAGAACTTCGCTGGACATCGATTTTCACAGTGCCGGGATGGCGAGTCAATAGTTTTAGCTTCTTTAGAGCGTAGCTACGAAATTACGATTTCGCAAAACGTGATTTTGCCATCGTCCTCTGTTGCGACGGCTGGTGTCTGGTGAGGTTGGCATTCCAACCTAGCGAGGATAGCCACGTAGAACGTGTTAAAAGGGTCTCTGCAAATTAAAGACGCCTGCCAGTACAGTGAACGCTTTCTAGTGGCGAGAGCCACACTTCGTCCGGAAGTTCAAGACTGAACGGGAACGAGCAAATGAGTGTGAACCTGTTCGCAAATTCTGTACTTGGTTCAGAGAAGTTTTAAGTACCAAGTCTCACGTCTGTTAGACGCCGGTTACCCGTTGCATGTATTGACCGCCGGGGCAGACAGCATTCTAAAGAAAAGTAAGAACTAAATTTGCAATGCCGCTGACCAGGTGACGCAAGTAAAAAAAAAAGGCAAAGTAGTCGTCTTGCCCTACCTACATAAGATTAGTCACAATCTGAAAAAGATCGGGAAACGTGTCGGTGTAGATACCGGGTTCTCTGCTCTTTTGAAGCTGCCTAGTTTGTGCGTGAAAGTAAACGCGGATACGCGCAAGCCACGTGGGTGCAACAAGACCCACCGAAAACCGCTTGTTCCTTGTGTTGAAGGGGTGGTTTACTGCATGCCGTTACACTGTGGCGAAGAGTATGGGGGACAGACGGGCAGCTGCATCAACGAGTGATTACGTGAGCACAGGTAACACGTTGAAAAACTAGCCCCATCAGGCCACCTTGCCGCACATTGCACACGCTGCGGACGCAAGCCTTTGTTTTATCGCACTCACTCTCTGACCAGACACCCTGGCCAGCTCACTAGAGAAATAGGAGAAGCTGCAGAGATGTGGAATAGGGATCGTGTTAGTTGCCCGTCAGTCTCCTCATCGGGGAAAGAAATGTTGTTTTTGTCGCGTTAGCCGCCTGTGCCAGTTGATCTTGCTGGGTTGATTTATATGTGTCTGCCTTCTCCCTTTTGTGCGGTGATATATATATATGCCGTTCGTTACTGGAAAGTTCCGAGCTCGCAGCGTTAAAGAAAGGAAACGCATCAAGGCAGATGACGATTATTGTTGTGTGGCATAAGGGGAACGCGAAGGGGTGTAAACTGTTCTTAGAGTGTATTGCGTAAATAATGTCATACCAACTAGCCCACCAGCCTGTCCTTTTGAACACTCGGTACAATTTGCTGAGAGAGGTGAGGTATAGGCATCCCGGCCTTCTAACGTATGGTGCTGACGTATGCGCTCATCCACGCAGTTACCAGTCTGCTCAGCGTAGGCTTTGCCGCAAGAGAGCAGGATTTGGTAAACGACGCCAATGGTACACGGAACAGAAGGATTTCTGCGTTTTACAGAGCGACCGGCTGTGGTTTTCCATATTCTTTTCGCCCTCTCGCGGCGCAAGCCTTTTGAACTAATTGGCCAGCGGAAAACCATGTCCACATTGAAACCTTTTTTTTTCGTGATTTTCTTGAAACAATGAGACAAGCCACCGACGTTCAGCGTGACCGCAACTCTGTTCGGCTTTTATCATCATTATTATTGAATGTGTGTGCAGGAGAGGTTGGCATCATAGGTGATGCCCGCTGCTCCTTCTCTCTTAGGCAAAAAATACTTATAAATTGGCCGGCTAAAAGAAACAAACGAGAAAAAAGAAAGGCAGGGACCTTGCTAACAAGGATAGGCCGGCTAAGAGAGACACAATGAAGAGATACAGATTCAACATAAATTGTATATAAAGGCACCAAAACGCTAATGCGGAGTTCACGTAACATTCAAATTGGCGGGTGGTACTTCGCAACACAGGATTTGCACAGCAATTTATGTCATTTAGGAATATCTTGTTGCTAAGTTCATCTGTATGCCCCGAAGAGTGAAATTTTATATTTTTCAGAAGTCTCTCAAACGCTCACAGTACGTCCGGTACCGGCGAATCGTGCAAGACAGCAGCCAGCAGCCGAAAAAAATAAAGACGGGGCGGGAGGCAGAAGCAAATGAAAGCTTTGCTTTAAAGCTGTTCGAGGTAAAAAAAAAAAAAAAAAAAAAGAAAGAAACCTTAATGCTGCGAGCACGGTCGACGATCGTCAATGGTGTCCCACTGCTCAAATCCCATTTAGTATTGAAACAGGTTCCATCGTGCATTTTATAGAACGGTCGGTGATACTCGGGCAGACTCAATAATGGATAACTACACCATCCATGCCACGCTGACAACCCGATTACACAGGCCTGTCAACACAGGTCTATCGATTTGTCGACAACGTTCACGAAGTCTTCAGTGCAGTAAGCGTGCCTTGCGAAAAAGCTATAGCAAAGTTACAGAGTTCACTGGAAAAAAGCAAATCATCAACCCACTAATGGCAAGATATTTCCTCAGTTTGGTTCAGCGCAGCACACGCAACTTCTACATCATACTCGGACGCGAGCTTTCTCAAGCGATGAGAAATCCGGGGTAATAAGGAAATGCTGTCTCGCCCAGTGGTTCTTTATTTCTAGATGACAGGGGCAACTAGGTTACTTTCGTACATTTCTGCTTGCCTGCTAGACAGAAAGAAATTGGCTCATGTGGAAGCGTCCAAGTGCGCGCACCTATCATAGATTATCTTTCTTTCGCCTTTCGTACACATCTATAGCATTAAATTTTCAGTTGTAAGGGGCGCATGTGTTAATATTTTCTAGTACCACCATGAGCACAAGCAATACAACATCCACTTATACATATTTCACAAATGCTTTTCTACAAGTCCAGAGACCCGCCACAGCAAATGAGGAGACATGTGAGCCACACATTTATGAGTAGAAGTGTTTATTATGTTTCGCTGCTTCCGAATAACGTGAAGGTGGTCGGTTTGTTTCTTTTGTTATGGTGGGAGAGATGGGGGAGAATAATGGAGCGGGAAAGTAATTCCACGAAAGCCACGCTCAGGTAAGCAGACCCTCCGCGAAAAATGACTGCCATTCGTAGCATACCGTGCTGCCTGGTGGCAGTGTTGTGCACTTCTAAAAAAAAAAGATGAAGGAAACGACCATCAACATTTAGCGCTACACACAAAGAGACGGCAATAAAACGAGGACCCTTTCTTGAACCTTAACAACGTCCACACTCTTTCGTGACACAGCACTTCACACAGACAATTTTCGTCGCCTTCATAGTCATATACGGTCTGCTGGCAAATTGTTTCACTGCAGCAGCAGTTAACCGCTAGAAACTGGGTTTCCTTTGTGCTTCCCGACAACGAGTGTCATCATCGACGTTATTGTGTTGTCCTCAGATCACATATCTTCAACCTCAGCTTCCCAATCACCATAGGGCGAAGAATACTCCATCTACCGCTACCACTACATTGCTCGCGCTGCGAGCAATTCCGGTGCCATCGAACTAGCGTATACAGGGTGTCCCAGCCATCAAGCACGAAGCTTTAAAGAAGACTGATCATTGTACACGAATAGAACGAGTGCATGCTTTTCGAAGTGCAGCTGAGAAACTGCCCAGTGACGTTTTGACATTCAATTCATTAATCAGAGCAACTAGCTGAATGTCTAATTATTCTAGTTTTCAGAATGTCAATTAGGGAGTTTATACAGCCGTAAGAACCCTCATAATTAGATGTTTTCAACAAGGTTCACATCGCATGCTTACTTTTTACGGCGAATATAGAAAGCCTGCAAGATATAACAAATAGCCCTGTGTCTACGTGCCCACGCGCACGAGGTAGCAGCGCAATGAAACAGCACAAGTGGAAAACCGAACTGTTCATCCGTTACTGGGTCGAGTGGCGACGATAACAGCCCTCGCGTGCTCTCCCTACGAAGCCGCCAACATATCCCCGCGATTATTGTGTGCCAACACCAAGGAAACGCGCTGCCCTCAGCGGCAAGCCTGAGAGAGAGAGAGAGGGGGGGGGAGAGTGAGGAAGGAATGGCAGGGAGTTTAATGTTCTCTAGAGGGTGTTGGTTTAACCAAGATCTCGCCCGGTTGGCGACCCTACGCTTGGGGAAGGAGGAAAGAAAGATAAGAAGGAAAAAATAGTAATTGTGTGCGCACCGGCAGATGAATGTTCACTCACGATGAATGCACGCTCACGGTTCGGTCGCTGTTTTTATGTGGTGCTCTGAGTTTTCTGGTTTTTTGGATAGTTACGGTTACCTTTGACGACGATTGATTAACAAGACATCGGGTGAAGATTCAACGAGCCAGGCGCCTTACAGGTACGACATTTCTTTTTTGAAGACCTGACTATTACCCTGCCGCTACGGTGGTCGGAAGCCGAGAACATCGTCACGAGCCTTATGCTCGTCCAAACGTAACAAGTCATATGAATGACGCTACGGGCCGTAATGAAAAGCCTGGAGCCTTGCAAGCGTCACAAAGCTTCATAAAGCCGGCACGTTTGGTTCTCCCCAACTCAGAATCAACTTCAGCGAATTCAGGAATAATGGCTGATGGTGAAGCCGAGACCAAGAAACCTCGCCTAGAAGACGGCAAGTACGATGATAGAACATCGAATTATGAGCTAAGTGATGAAGAAGAGATGGGTGAAGATGCACCATTTACTGTGGTCACGTATAAGAAAAAGCGAGCCGAAGGCATTCCGGTTGTCTTTCGCCCAACAAGTGAAGGAACTACTTTTTGGCAAGTAAATCCAAACCGAGTGTCTGCCGAAATAGTTTCCGCTGCCAAAGAAAAAGTACAGTCTTTCAGGACGACCAGAGATGGAAGCTTCAGTGTCAGCGTTGCTTCCTTAGCATCGGCGAAACGCCTTTTGATGCTCTCAAGTGTAGGCGGCCTGGAAGTCAAGCCATTCATCCCAGAGTCGTACACGCGAAACGTTGGGAAAGTAAAACATGTGCCTCTGCAGTATACAGACGAACAACTCCTAAACTTCTTGAAAGACGCAGGAGTTATATCGGCACGCAGACAGATAAGGTATTCCCGCCAAGAAGATGGAGCAGTAAAGTCATATCCACTTCACACGGTAATTCTGACTTTCAGAGACGACCGCCCTATTCCTGGAAGAATTTACTTGGGTTTCACCAGTCACCCTGTCGAGGAATACCTAGGACCCGCACTTCGCTGCTATAATTGCCAGAGATTCGGGCACATGGCGAAAACCTGCCGTAGCACACGTCGTTGCAAAATCTGCTCAGAAGACCATGACCACAAGGAGTGCAAGTCACTTCTTCAACCAAAATGTCCAAACTGTGCGGGGAACCATGCCGCCTCCTTCTCAGGCTGCCCACAGAAAAAAGCAGCGGCACAAATGCGTCGACATGAACTAATTCATGGAAGACAACCGCGACGCAATGAACCCGCACCAAACCTCGAGATTGTTAATCCAGTGCCAGATCACCCACCTCAGCGGGCACCGGAACCACCACAGCCAAGAGCACCAATAAGATATCCCTCCTCTAGAGAACAACCATCAGTGCAATCAAGAGACCAATCAAGAGGATCACAGTCAAGCGCCCAGTCTTATGCATCAGTGCTACGGAAACCCAGAGGACAACAGGCAGAAAGTAACACACAAGAAAGCTCCTGTACTCGCACACATTTCTCTCAGCGACCTTACGCACCTGCTGCAGAAGTAACACCAGCTAATAGCGAACATACCACAGCATCGGTGACACAACTGATTTTGCCAATGCTTTTCGCAGCTCTTAAGGCAATCCTATCTGCTTTGCCGGAAGCAAACAACCTACCAGAAGTAAAAGCCTTGCTGCCTCTAGAAGCACTGTTGTGTCAACAATCCGGGCCGAAACTGCGGCAGGCACTGCATGAATAACCACTACAAAAATGTCTCCATATTTCAGTGGAATGCCAACAGTCTTCGAAGAAAGTGTGCTGACTTTCGTAAACTGCTTGTGCAATACAACTTCCCAATACTTTGCATTCAAGAGGCGGGAATCACTGACGACTTTCGCCTCTCGAATTATGTGATATATAAGACTTCTCGTCAAGGTGCTGTTAGCAGAGTGCTCCTGTGCGTCAGAAAGGACCTACCATCTTATCAAATTCAGTCCAGTGATTCAGACTTCCCGGAATTCATCGCATGTAAAGTATCCTTTGGCAAGCTCTGTATAACAGTGATTAATCTATATCTACAGCCTTCAAACCGGATTTCAGTAGAAGCGCTAGTGGATATCTTCAAAATAGCTCATTCTAATGTATTTATATGTGGCGACTTCAATGCACACAACATCATCTGGGGCAGTGATCATTGTGATGCACGGGGTAATGTTATTGAGTGCGCCATAGATAAATGCAACTTGACTGTTTTAAACGATGGGTCGCCAACATTCCTTCGTGGATATAATTACTCAAGCTGCATAGATGTTACCCTGTGTTCACATGATCTAGTGAATGGTGTGGAATGGACAACTGATATGGAAACGCGCGGAAGTGATCATTTTCTCATCCTTGTTAACCACCCTAGCATGCACTATGACATTAGGCGTTACAGCAGACTAACCAACTGGCAAGCTTTTCGGTACCGCCTAACGGATCAAATTACCCAACATGCAACAGTGGAAAAATTTACAGAATTTTGCAGGATAATATGAACATATGCACAAAGAAGGTCCCAATACCAAAAGATTATGCTGCAGTTGACGGAGAATATGAACACCTAAGAGCCATCCGACGCCGATCCGAAAGAGCTTACCGACGGAGCGGAAGTTTAGAAGCATACAGAAACGCTCAGAAAATACACAATGTAATGCGCAGACGAATGCAAAGCTTGGGCAAACGGCGCTGGCGCGATTTCTGCGGCACGCTATCTCTTCACACGGCTGTCCCACGAATTTTTCTAGTAATTCGTTCTTTAAGCGGACCTGTAACACAAAGCTTCCCATTTCGTGCTCTCGCTGTAGCCCGGGACACGTGTGAAATAATAGTTGCAGATGAATTTTGTGAGCTTATTTCCAGATCTGCTTTTTCATCACAATGTGCAGAATTTGATGTTTCAGTAGAGTTGGCTAAGCGAAAAATTACTGCTTGCTACTGGGCCCAACATCCTCAATTAGATCATACTTTCACATTAAGCGAGCTCCAATGTGCAATTGCATCATGTCGCCAAAAGTCCGCTGCTGGGCCGGACGGCATTACGTACAATATGCTAAGAAACCTCAGACCGACAGGTACAAATGCTCTCTTAGACATCTACAATAAGTTATGGATAGAGGAAACTGTATCTGACTATTGGAAAGTCGCTCGAATCATACCAATTTTAAAACCTGGTAAGGCGCCCTTGTGCCTTGAATCCTTCCGCGCCGTTAGTTTGACAAGTTGTTTATGCAAAGTAATAGAGAAAATGATTGACGCGCGACTTCAATGGTGGTGTAATGAAACGAATGTGCTGTCCAACTACTTAGTAGGTTTTAGAAAACATAGATGCACAATGGATGCAATATTAGATATAGTAACCTGTGTGGAGCACGAGCGTGCATGTGGAAACATGACTATAGCAGTATTCCAAGACATCAAGAGGGCATTTGACACTGTTAGTCACGTTCACGTTCTGCTAAGTATGTTGGAGCTTGGACTCTCTGGCAGGTCCTTGCGATGGATTTCTGAATTTTTATCGGGTCGCAAAGTATTTGTTCAGACGGGTGAAGGAAAGAGTGCTGAACATGTTGTCAAACAGGGAGTACCACAGGGAAGCGTACTCAGCCCCTTCCTTTTTAACTGCGTCATGGCTGATTTAACGCGAAGACTGCCATCACAGTTAAAGTTTTCACTGTATGCAGATGATGTGTGTATTTGGACATCTGGGTCTAATGCTCAACTACTTCAGATGGCATTGCAAGACGGCATAAATATCATCAACAAATTTTTGAGAGAAAGAGGAATGGTACTATCACACGCAAAGACTGCTGTATTGCCCTTCACTCGGAGGCAGTTAAAAAATTTCACTCTTAATCTGGAAGGACACCCTCTAATGATTGTCACACAGCATCGATTTCTTGGTATAATACTTGATAGGCAGCTGTCCTGGGCACCCCACTTAAAGAAACTCGAAAACGAGGTCAATGCCATAGTGACTGTACTTCGCAGACTTGCAGGCACATCATGGGGCGGATCAGTATCGTCCATGCTGACTGTTTACAATGCATTAATACGACAAAAAATTGCATATTCCGCGCCCATCTTACGCGGACTTTCCCACACGTCAGAAGAGAGACTTCAAAGACTTTTAGCTAGAGGACTACGCCTATGTATAGGAGTTCCACGAGCGACTTCGAGTTCTCTTGTAATAGCTGAGGCTCGCCAATCACCATTTCCAGTTATGCGAACTACAGAAACATGCCGGCATTATTTCCGTCTTCGAACCCAGCATAAAAACCACCCATTGGCTCTAGACATAATGAAACGAGATAGAAGTTATGTTCATATAGAAATTCAAAAACATCTTCACATATTGCCAGGAAATGAATTTTGGAACTCAGACATTGAATATCCTCCATGGCTGCTCACAGTTCCAAAAATCGAATTGTCAGTAGAAAGGATATTCAGCAAAAGAGACATGTTCATTCAAGCTGCTCAACAACTAGCACTATACCAGATATATATGCGGTATTCAGGATACACACATGTCTATACAGACGGCTCCAGTACAGCAACCTCTTCAACTTCATCAATCATTATACCGCACCTCAACAAACAAGAATCATTTAAGTTATGTCGTGCGACTTCGTCCACAACGGCTGAACTGTTCGCAATCCTATGTGCGATAAAATTTATATTGTCAGTAACAGAAGCGCAAAAATGGGTAATTTTCAGCGATTCACAGGCGGCTCTAACATCACTCTGCAGCACAAAGGGGAAAACATTCAACGACAGTATAATATACGAAACACTTAAAAACCTCACAAAGGCAAGCGAAGCGAAACATGCAATAGCATTCCAGTGGATACCAGGGCATTGCAACATTCCTAGCAACACAGTAGCCGATGAAGCAGCACGACAAGCGCACCTGAAAGATGATACGGCTCCGCTCCCAATATCAAAGAATGAATTACGCTGCATTATAAGGACAACGTCTTTCAACATGTCTAGAAACACTTGGTTTGACCAGAATTCTAAGAGCTCTGACTTATATCATATTGATCCATTTATTGAATTCAAATTTTCATTGTCATTAGATAGAACTATGGAAACGCTTATTCATCGATTAAGGCTAGGCACTGCCTACACAAAGCATTTCTTACACAGAATTGGCCGAGCGGAAACCCCCGAATGTGATTGTGGATTTGTAGATGAAGATATATATCACCTGCTTCTAGAATGCCCACATCACGACACACCAAGATGCCGACTTAAATCAGCGCTAAGTAAATTAGACCGCAGACCTTTCAGTTTAAGGAAACTTTTGGGCCCTTGGCCAACAACGGCCTTGCAGAAGAGCGCTTTAAAAGCACTAAAGACTTTTCTTGAGGACAGCGGCATCGTTGGACGTTATTAGTGCTTTCATTGTTCTGTTCATTTCAATGTCACTCTATATATGCATCAGTTTGGGAATTATGTTATGTTGACTGTTCTCTTGTGACTGTATGTGCTAATATATTTACACGATGTATATACCACCCGCTGACTAGACAATGTGTTATTAGGCGACAGTATCGTTTGTACTTTTGAGACTTTCGACTTCATAAGTGTGGAGACATTTGCCATGTATATTGTATGTACCCGCTGACCCGCTGACTAGAAAATGTGTTATTAGGCGACAGTACCGTTTGTACTTTTGAGACTTTCGACTACATAAGTGTGGAGACATTTGCCATGTATATTGTATGCACCATGTATTCCTTACGTCATAGTCTTCCTGTGGAAACGTTGCGTTATATGTCCTGGTGCTTATGTGAAAAGATTATTTGATATGTAACCGTGAATCCTGAATGATGTATGACGGAACCACCCAAGAAATAAGGAGTAGCCGGCGCCTTAAATTGCGCGCCAACATCTCCTTATATCATATCAATAAAAAAAAAATGCACGCTCACAAGCTCTGATCTAATCCGACTGTCTCCAAAAAGCTCACTAGCGCTTCGGCGGCCTTGTGAATCAAAGCTCTAATAAGCTTTTTGAAGGCAGCCGGACTAGATATGCGCTTGTGAGTGAACAAGGTTGCGAGCAGAGCTAAGATGAACAGCTTGCTTTCCTGCTGGGACAGTTTGACGGCGCTCCTAGCTCGTGCACGCGAGTGCGCAGTAACTTGGTACTACAACAACATGGTATTACAACAATTAAGAAATTGGCTGATTGTTTTTATTAGCTAGTTGGATGTCAGGGCCTCAAATTAACGGCCGGCTTCTGAACAAGTCTTTAAACAATACGCACTTGGTCTTATTCGCGTAGAATAACCATCTTTTCAGAAATCTTTGTGCATGATAGCTGGGACGTCCAGCATATAGGACAGTATTTTGATACCCGCATTCGTACCTGTGAGTGCGGGTCTGTTTTGCGTAATCAGGCAAAAAATCACGATGCAATACCTGTATAATAAATATGCTATAGTGGGCTCATAAGTCTTTCTCCCCACGCAGCGTTTAAGCAATGTGGACCTAGCCTATGATTGGTAACGCTTGGCAGACTCATTTCCGGGCGTTGTGTCGGGAGTCGTGCGGCCCGCCGCCGTAGCGTACGTGGGATGGCTCACAGGCAGCGGGCTTGTGTCCTGTTCCTCGTCCCTGTCGGCGTCGTCTTGTTCATCCTTGTCGCGCTGCGCTTCTGAACGCTGAAAGATTTTCTTGAAAGGAGGCGCTCGGGCGGCGCAATTGCCGGCACGTCTTGCAAGGCTAGATACGCCTGTAGCTAACATTCTCCTCCTCCTCCTCTTTCTCTAATGAACACAGACCTGCTAATATAACGGCACATGGTAATCGACGGTTCCATAATATAGGTGAAACACTTTAATTGTTGCAACACACCAGGGGCCGAGTTCACAAATCTTTTCGTTCGAAAGGGCTATTAGCCATTGACCAGCCGCCTTCGTTAATAGCATGTCCAAAGAGGTATTCCAAAGGGGAATACCTCTTTCTATTCCCCTTTCCCCCACCCCCAGTGTAGGGTAGCAAACCGGATGCTGTTCTGGTTGACCTCCCTGCCTTTCCTACCCTTGCTTTCTCTCTCTCTCCAGCACTAGGATTCCTGAAGTTTTCTGCCCGAACAATTATAGCATAAGACGTTTGTGTGAATACGCGCCCAGGTGTTACATATCACGAGGGCAAAACACAGCGAAATGAGCTTTTACAACAAAACGTCGCGTAACATCGCAACTGGGATTCGATGGCATGTCACTACAGGAATATTTATTTGGGAGGCGCACTGGCTAAACACTGCGGCATTTGCGTAATAGTAGCGCTTGTTATTTAGTTCAAGGTTTTGGGCTCCCCACAGACTCTGTGAGCTGAGACGTGCGTATGTATTTCGGCGGTTATAACAGGCGATACTGTAGCAGCCGAAAATCACGTTGTGTGCATCGCGTATAAGTTGTTCTTGATAAGATAGCAGTGTACTACGGTGCGCAATTATTCGTTCTTCGCAGTGCAAACGGGGCGCACTTGGCAATGATGACTGAGCCCTATAGATGCAACGCCAAGAATAACGCGGTCGGTGGAAAACAGTGCCAGAAGCATCGATGGGTTCACAATGACGAAACGAACAAGAAACGAAAAATTCTGTTAGCGAGTAAGCCCGATGTTTAGCAGTCTTTCTTTAGAAGGTTGCATGTGTCCTTATTGCTGGCAGGCAAGCAAGGTAGTGAGAGGGAAGTCGAGTCAGGTTGCGTGCTCTCAGTGCATCCGCAGTGATGTAGGCTGTGACGGGAGAACCTCGGGCAAAAATGGCCACTGTCGCGAGTAGCGATGCACTTGTTGGGATACTAAAGAGACAGATTCTGAGGGCTTGGGCATTCTGAGGGCACTCTTAATTCTGCGGATATTTGTCGTGCAAATAATTCCTATTACAGGCAAGCTGTACCGCATGAAACCCAAAAATATGTTGCTGTATATAATTCCAGCACTTACTGTACTCAGACGTCCCAGGAATTCCCGCAAAGAAACGTGAGAAGGTCCACAATAGCGGCAAATCGCTTTGTCAAGTAAGACAAGTCTCAGTCGTTGATGACGCCAAAAATTGGCGCGTTCTTCTGTTGGGTATCTATTTGCCTATGAATCCGTGAATTGAGCAATGTCGTCTATTTGCCAGTAAAAGCACCGAGTGAGCGCACCAACAAATAATGGGAATCACACACCCAACAAATAATGGGAATCGACTCTCAACTATGCAGACTCCAGAGGAGAGAGAGAGGAAGGTTAACCCCGTTACTCCGTCGGCCCGATACAGGAAGCGAACTGTGCGACATGTGGAGCCAGTCGCGCGTGTGGACCGCGACATATCGTGAAAATAGTCTGCGTTTTCTTTGATTGAACAAGGAGGGGAATGTTTCTTGGGTGGTATCAATTTTCACAGATAACATGCACGCACGCATGCCTAATTTTTCGTTCTGTTCAATCATATTATCGTCTGCGGCCGTCTACTGAGACGTCCAGCCCCATCTGTGCATTACTTTGTGGTGCAAGTATCTTTCTCATGTCCCGGTTGTCGGCAACATAGTTGGCAATAGAATGTGTCCAACCACCGAGCTCTTAATGCAACGCAAACGTTTGTTTGCCCCCCTTCCCCCCTCTTGGTATCAGTGTCACGTTCATTTCTTCCAAGTCAGCCACGCCCCGTAGCCGCGCCTCCTTCATATGTGTCTTAGTTGGTATTACCGTCAAAATTTGCTGATTTCTTTTTTTTTTTTGCTCTTAGTATTATGGACGGGAGAAAAAGAAAAAAGAAAAAGAAACACCAGGTTTTAAACTGATGAACGGGGTGGGTGGGTGAAGGAATCGTTATTTATTTCTTCGTGAGTGGCAATAATGGTCTAAATTAATGTGGTTTACGTACAGAATCATGTGGAGGCGAGTGATGTTCAAAATCTAGCTAATTCTCTCAACAATAATTCTTACGGGTTACGACTCTGCTAACTTAGAATGTTAAAAGGTTATAGTGTCGCTAGTTCTTTATATTTACAATGCTTTTTCAGAAATCTCTGGATATAGTATGTATACTCATGCCTAACGAATGGACGATAGGGAATCTGGTTAGGTAAGAAGAACTTGCCTGCTGCTTACCGTCCATTTCCATAATCAGTACAAGTCACACGCTCTAGAATAAGTAATTTTTGGTCGTGCGGTGACTTTTTTAGCAGACTATACACGCTACATACTCTGTCACCTACATAAACTGAGGTTCTGATTTGTCGCGGAAGCAGCGAGCAGCGTTCAGATCTTGAAGTAGTCCACATAGAGGGATAATTTTGCTATGAAATAGACGACTACATTGAGATCTGTTCAATGAGCTAAAAAGAAAGATTAGCAGACTTCAGCGATTCCTTCAACTTTGAACTCATTCACTGCGAAAGCAGCGAGCTATCACACGAGGACACACATATATCGTCTCACTCGCTCACAGCAGACGCCGTCATTGTTGCTCTTTGTGACTTTGAAATGTGGCTCACATTCACAAGGGGGATTGATGTAATCATCACACACAGGTAGAAAGAACGACAAAAATAACAATAAGAACGAAAACGTCATGCCACACCATCGTTTTCACCAGAACACCTTCCCTGGGACGCACGTACAACATCGTCTTCGAGCGCTTACGGTATTGCTTCTGTAAACTCCGAAATACATGCTCAGCCGTTACCACTCTCAGAGTCTCCCTATCATACTGAAACCGGCGCAAGTTTGAAAGTTTCAAAAGCTGCGCAACAGCGCAGTCGTTAGCGCATCCAGGTCCCAACAGTCAGGTCCAAGTACAGGTCTTAAGACAACACATGCCATATATGCCGAACGCGTCATATTGAGCACTCTTACAGTGGAGCTATCAGAAGCTCGCTAGGTTTCTCTTGACGTTCGCAGCTAGCTGGAGGAGAGAGAGCTGAGAGAGAGTGAAAGCAGAGCAAAAAGCATCGCGCAGCACAGCGACGCGGCGAGGGTGGGTGGAGCCTAGCGGGGTGAAGGAGCGTCGCGGCGGTGACACAGGTGGTGTGACATCATTGCTCGCCGATAAAAATCCGCGGGCTCGCATCGGCGGATTTCAAGAAGCTACCAGGTACATGGCGTTGGCGCTAGCATGCCTCAGAACTAAGGCGCGGCGGTGCAGCGTCTGGCACACGACACCGGCGCACATGGCGTCTCAACAAATCGCCTCTGTTGCGGCGGCCGCCTAAAATGTCCTGCCGTCCCAACCGAAAGCCCCCACAGAGGAAGGCGGCATGGATTTTTCAAGAAGTCTTAACTTCCCCCAGCTCCGCAAGTCTCTGGTGTTTGCGATAGCAGAGATACGCATAATTTTCCCCAGAAAATAAGCGAAACTTCTTCCCCTGAAATATTGGATTGAATATACGATTGGGGAGGGTCCTCTAAGAGTGGACGACCTTTTACCCCGCACTTATTCTCACCTATTATCCGATGTAGAACAGCATTCTGGAACCAATTCCGGCCAACTTAAGTTATACGACAAGAAAAAGAGTATTATATCCTTGGGGTTAATTTATGCTGTTGTCCTTCGCGTGACCTGCCTCACTTGCTTTCCGAGCTCTCCAGAGCTCAGTAGGCCGCTGCGAAGGAACAACGGGCGTCGCTTACACGACACCGCTGCCACTATGATGTCACGCCAGGCCATGATTGATTCCCTCTAGGCGTCGCGAGTCTTGCGGAAGAGCAATGGGCTCAGCGTATAGCCTCTCGCGCCAGGCCGGGATTTCTTCCTTAACTTGCTGCGACGAAATCAGGTTGAAGGTCTTGACCTGTTCCCGTACATAGGCCTTTTATTTTGCCGCTTTGTTTTATGCCCGCGCGTTATGACCTGGGAAGCACCCAGCTGTTGAGCGGAATCGACGCCTAGCGGTGTGGCGCTCGGATCGCGCACGCTTCTCGGGCGCAGAGTTTCGGAAGTAAGGCAGGCCCGACCCGTGGGCCTTTTGTTGATTCTCTCGAGGGCGCCTTCGCTGTCGGGGAGACAAACTATGCGTATAATTGATTGCAGCGTTTCGGTAGTTCTGGAAGCTTCTTCTCTCAAATAACTGGCGGCGCGCCGCGAATGGCTATGGATGCCCGCCTGCTCCAGCCGCGAAATGCGGCGATCGCAGGCATCGAGTAGAAGGGGGCTCAAGAAAGCGCAGGCGGTTCTTCCCGGCTCGGGCTGCAGAAACTTTGCCTCTGGATGCCCCTTCTTTTCTCCGTGACCAGCGGTCGTTTATCAGTTTGGCAGCACTCCGCTTAATGACCGTCCGCGGGCTCAGTGAACGCCGGAACAAGGCTCCGCTGCGGTGCTAAAAAAAATGCCCCGGGAATGCTGACGAAGAAGACATAAAAGTTCGTCAGCGCGAAAGGAGTAGGAGCATAACCTCTGAAGGAGGCCTCGTCTCCTCACAGCTGCCTGCTGTGCGCGAATCTTAGCTGAAAGAAGAAAAAAACAGTCAATCGGTGAACTTCATACGTTCAGAAGTAGACAATAGAGTACTGATGTTTACATGTAAATTAAGGTTCGTCGTACAACGTGACTGATACCGCCGTCGCTTCTGAACCTACGTGTGGGGCAATATTTCTGAACAAAAATAATTTCATAACCTTAAATCACGAATGAAATAGCTCTGTGGTGGTCAGGCTACTTTGGCGCTTTTTTATGAGCAGCCAGTTCTTTCTTACTAAAATGGTGCTTAATATTGACTGCGTGTAATGTTTTTTACACGCAAGACAAATAGAGACATGCATTCGCCCCGCCTTTTGTGACCTGAGGCAAAAAGATTTCACCGGCTGTAAAGCTTGCCGCCCTGTAATACGATGCAAACAAAGTGACGCAACGTGTGCGTAAGTATATATAGTGCAAGCTACTTTGCCAGGTGAGTGCTTAACATGCAGCGCTGGTTCGAAAGCAATGTACTGTCGAATCGTACGAGAAAAAGAGAAGCTGTAAGTAAATAGGGTACAGTCGTTTGTTACAATTATTGCGAAATTTCGGCCAATTTGTGCTAGCGAAGGTACGCAATCGGAAAAGTAGGCACTACAGTGCAATGGGCGCGTGAACTGAAGCATTGGGTTTGAAAACCGAAAAAAAAAAAGCGGCAGGACCCATATCACGATGACTGTCGACGGTAACGCGTTAGCATTGAATCAGTATAGCCACACAACGTATTGCCGCCTTCCAAACGAGTTATGCATGACGCGTGTACAGCAGCGGGGCTCGTATTTCGTGCTTCCCTAAGGACACGTGGCGCCATCTAATGCCGCGGCCGCGAAGCCTTGTGTGGCATGCAAAAGCATGCGCACCGGGGCGCGCGAACGCTGAGAAACGCGTCAAGGCTGTTTCGGACGCTGCAACTAGAGCGACGAAAATCGGTCTAGTCGCACGCGTCGCTATGCGATTTTTTAGAGGGCCCATTTCACACGACTGCGATTTCAACAATGCCACTGGTGCGACGCCAAGGGTTGCTTGCTGCCAGGTCTTGTAGCACGGGCCGCATAATTCTTTTAATGTAATGTAGAAAACATGTAGTGGGGTCGTCCACATTTAGTGCAAACACGGCGCAGCGTAGCCGCGCTCCACGCAGCGCCAGCGCACAAGGCGCGGCCGCGCATCGAAGCTAAGACGAGAATGATGCGCGCTCACGCCGTGCGTGCTGGCACAGCGCGGAGCGCTGCCACACTGCGCCGTGCTTGCACTAAATGTGGACGACCCTATACATTATAATATTGTGGACCTGTATTTATTATGAGCAAGCAATACGCGTCTTTCGTAATTAAAAAAAATGAGTTTTGAATTTCGTTTCGAGTACGCCACGGCGGCTGCTGGAGTTCAGTGCAAAGAGAGACAGCGTACGTAAACAACAGCTGTACGCAGCTGGTTGTTCAGTGCCGTTTGTTGTCTCATGTGCCTTCTATGTCAGTGTCGTTTTACCTGCGCTAAAACAAATTACGAGGCAACCTATCTACAAGCACATACAGCCACCCTCACCACTACCCGCACCACCGTCACCGCTACCTTCAAACATTGTCTCTCTTACGGAATCATCATCATTTCGTGCAGCACCGCTAACCTGTTTAGAGTGTATCAACCTGTCCGAACCCACATTTGCTCGAATATTTAAACAGTGTTTTCATGTGCTTGGCATTGTATAAACTTCATTCCGTTTTATCTGATATGTATGTGTGTAGGTTGTTTGCCTAAATCATCATACGATTGTATCCTTAAACTCATGTTCTGGTGGGTACTGGCTGTCTACATCGCATTTTAGCTTCTTAATCGTTTTTCTCGCTACCAAATATTGTATCAACTCCGTTTCTCTTTCCTTTCTTTTTTTATTTTGTTTGTTTCTGCTCGATGTTTAGATCATTTTTTTATGGTTCCTAATGCCTTCATATATTATTTGTATTGTACAAGTTCCACTTACGCTTGAACGTTTTCGTCCCTCCTCCCCCTCCTATGTAGTGCCCTAACGGGCCCTTAGGGCACTTAAATAAATAAATAAGTATGCAATATTCGGAATTAGGCTGCAGCGAAATCGTTGCGTCAGCGTAACGAGATCCTCGCGCTGCCCGTGCTGAGCGTCAGCTTCTGGAGAAATGATGTGTGTGTATTGCTCGTGATTGCGCATATGCGGTGCCTGCTCCTAGCCATATTCTTGCAGCAAACGCAGCAACAAGCACCAACCCGAAAGTCCATGTCTGCCCCTGAACGAAGCCGCAGATGATATGTGTGTGATTACTGAACGTGGAACGAAAATTGTGTTGTGAAATTCAACCTTGGCGCTAGCCTGGCTCGTCCATCTCGGCGCGTGTGCTGTGAATATATATAAAAGTTCACTCTGATTATTTCTAAACGCGCAAAAGTACACATAAAATTTTTTGATCCCTGGTCACTTGATCTGGTTTGAAGTGACCAGGGAGATCATCGAGGCATTCCAAATGATTAGAAACGACAACTCTGCAAGTTAGCCATCTGTTCTGTGGTCCAAAAAAAAAAAAGAAAGAAATCTTGTTCCTGTCACGGTTGCGACCTACGGTGGGTGATTTTGCTGAAAAGTAATCTATGTGGCCACGATGGCCTTTTTATTCTTCCTGATGTACTATGGTATATATGTGGTAACCATGTGCAATAAAAACTCAGTTCATAGTAGCGCTGTGTCTTCGTTCCCTTCTGTTTTCCTACGTGCTATTTTGCGCTTTCAGTTATGCAGCACCAACTAGCCCACCAGTCTTGTTCTCTTGATTCGATGGTTGGTTTCGGACCCTATTACCTCAGCACAGCAGCCCGATACACTAACCATTCGACCACAGACTATCCAGTGACTCAGGTAGGTGGGAAAATGGTTAGATACAAACATAGATAGATAGATAGATAGATAGATAGATAGATAGATAGATATGGTTAAACATTGACGGGGATGTGGAACAACCTTTCTGCCGCAGGCGTAACGAGTACGTGATCTTTTTGGGTGAAGGCAACTGGTCAATAAACCCAAACATGCTACCTCGTTGCCTCGAGGTAGCATCTGCTACCTCGAGACCCTCGTTGTGTAATGAACGAGAAAAAAGGGGTTAACCGAGGGGCCCGATTTTTATTAAGCATATCAAAAGAAGCCAACAAACAAAGACACCAAGGACAACATAGGGGAAATTACTTGTACTTACTAATTGAATTAAAGAAATGATAAATTAATGGCAACGAAAGTGGATGAAAAACCTACTTGCGGCAGGTGGGGAGCGATCCCACATCTTCGCATTACGCGTGCGACGCTCGAACAAATTGAGCAACCGCCGCACCGTTTACCCATACACTTTGTTGGGTATATGTGTTTTTACTACTAGAACTAACCTTGGCGGCTAACCTAACCTAACCTTACATAACGCATGCACACGCAAAAGTGCCGCGCGACTGGCCGCTCCAGGCATTTTGCGGGCATTTTTGGGCTTCTTTCAGGCTCGGAAAAATACTTTTATGTAGCACGTATTGAGCAACAGAAAGCTGTATCGGGAGTTTTCGATGTCGCTCTACAATTTCCTCATTGAGACTTTTCATCTAATGATAATATTTGAGAAGTTGATTAATTCAATAATACTAATTGTCTAATTAGGCGGAACGAAAGATATAATACTTTGTGTGTCTCCAAGTGACGGCAAAACAACATTACCTTTGTTTTGTCCAGCTACATGACATTTGCATATTTTTAAACTCTGGCTAAAGTTAGCTAGGACATAGTCAGACCTTCACGGCCGATAGGCGCAGATGCACAGGCGCGTGCTATAGCGCAGCCGACCTGCGGGGCGAGTTCGTTGATGAAAGCCAATTAGTATACCTTTTTTTAGATGCACGTGCTGTCACCCTAGAGCTTCATGGCGCCCGAAGGTTTAGACTGCATGAAGTGGGACGCTAGCAATGGACAACCCTTCTCTCCCCCTCCCTCTCCCCCTGTGGTGGCTGCGAGAGAGGCGAAACAGCGCAAGAGTTAAGGCCCAGCCACTGGCATGCGTTGGTACGCTTCGGCACACGCCGACAAACGCACACGTCGCTTCGCGTCGGTAGGAGGAAAAGGGCACGCAACCACTGGACACAAGCTCTGACGCGCGCCGACGCTCGCTCCTCGGCTGCGGCGTACTGTTACAGGACTATTTTGTCTTCATCCACCGAAGTCCGGGCAAAAATAGCCTACTCTAAACTGAGTATAAACAATAGCTTAGTGATCTGTATGCTCTCCTACATATAAAAAAACAGTTTTGATTAATGAATGTACGCCTGCAGCAATTGTTTCTTTTTACCTTTGAAGTAATAGTGCACAAAATATCGTCACCAGCGCTTGTGTCCGCGTCGTCGTCTGTCTACAAGATCGATTTGCAAACACCTTCACCACCATGCGATATCATATCAGAAGCTGTTGTTCGATTACATTTCTTGGTGGCTCATTGCACAGCCAGTTATGGAAGAATTAGGCGTGCAAAGTACCATTGAAAAAATCCCCATTCGAAATATCGTGACGTTGCAGTGATGGTGAAGAATAATGAAGCGTCAAAACTGGGAGTTAGAAATCTAACTCTTATTGGGCAAACTTGTGCCCAGCAAAACAAGCAACGCTCAATCGCAACGAAAGCGGCGAGCAAAGTCGGCGATCGTCGAAAGTCTGATCTGCGGGTCAAGCGCGTCGGCTTTCATATATCAGTAGTCGAAAGTTCCAGCGTATTCGATGGTGCCCGCGCACCTTCCAGAAACTACTACACAAATCGTGTCGCGCATGCAATCAGATTATACGAGGTTCGTCGACAACCCCCCAGACAACGCATAGAACCATCGATAACATTGGCGAAACTTCCGATATGTGCAGACGCATACTGCGCCGAGTGATAACGTTTAAGATTTGTTAGCTGGTGAAATACGGTCGTCGGATACAGATAAAGAAGTATGCGCGTCAATATAAGTACACTTGTTGGTATGGTATGGTATGGTATGGTATGGTATGATGAACTTTATTTAATGTCCTGAAGATCAACCCTTATGTTGACGCAGGCGGCTCCCACGTCGGGACAGTAAGGTTTAACCTTACCGCCGTATCATGGGCCGTCTGGACGGCCTGTACTTGATCGAAAGGACCTCCACAGTGTAGGACTCGCCGCCACCAGTCTCTCTCCTTGTCACAGTCTGTGAAAGTCACAGGACACTGCCAAAGCATGTGATCCAGAGTAATGATGCCATTACACTTCTCGCAATTGATTGGTATCTCTCTTTCAGGATATATCTTGTTAATAAAGTTTCACACACTTGTTGGTGTGTGAAAAAAAAACAACATAAAGTGGGTTCTAGAAAATCAGCGAAAATAATTAAAACACGTGTTGTATAAAAAAAAATGAACATCTAGAACATCTAAAATTTACGTAATTCCTAGCTTGTCGCCTCCCGATTCTTGTTTCTCTCTAATCTTGCCCATGGAGCATCTTATTTGTTTTTCTAGGTTGTTTGAAGCTTCAACACAGCATCGGGTGACCTTCACATTCAGCGGCATTGAGTGTATGGCTATAAAAATGTCCACTGTGTAAAGCTTATGTTCTATTGTAACTGCCTTCAACATGTCAAGACTGTCTTTCTCGACATTAATGAAATCGCATACCGTTAAACAATACAGCCTTGAGAATAGGAGGGTTTTATTAGGTGTCTTTTGTTGTGCTTTGCCAAGTCATACTATTGAAGCACTTATTCAAATGTATGGAGGCACCTCACTTGCATTATATATATATATATATATATCATCAGCCTGTTCTATGTGCACTGCAGGACGAAGGCCTCTCCCTGCTATCTCCGATTACCCCGGTCCTGCGCCAACCGATTCCAACTAGCGCCCGCGAATTTCCTAATTTCATCGCTCCACCTAGTCTTTCGCCGTCCTCGACTGCGTTTCCCTTCTCTTGGTACCCATTCTGTAACCATAATAGTCCAACGGTTATCTAACTGGCGCCTTACATGACTGCCCAGCTCCATTTTTTTAAATTCTTGTTGTCAATTAGAATATCGTCTGTACCCATTTGCTCTCTGATCCAAACTGCTCTCTTTCTGTCTCTTAACGTTATGCCTAGCAATCTTCGTTCCATCCCTCTTTGCGCGGTCCTTAACTTGTTCTCAAGCTTCTTTGTCATTCTCCAAGTCTCAGACCCATATGTCAGCACCGGTAAAATGCACTGATTGTACACTTTCCTTTTCAATAATAGCGGTAAGCTACCCGTCAGGAGCTTACAATGTCTGCCGTATGCGATCCAACCCATTTTTATTCTTCTATGAATTTCCTTCTCATGATCAGGGTTCCCTGTGATTAATTGACCTAGGTAACGTATGGCTTCACAGACTATAGAGGCTGACTGGCGATCTTGAACTCTTGTTCCCTTGCCCGGCTATTCATCATTATCTTTGTCTTTTACCCGCCGTGGTTGCTCAGTGGCTATGGTGTTGGGCTGCTGAGCACAAGGTCGCGGGATCGAATCCCGGCCACGGCAGCCGCATTTCGATGGGGGCGAAATGCGAAAACACCCGTGTACTTAGATTTAGGGGCACGTTAAAGAACCCCAGGTAGTCAAAATTTCCGGCGTCCTCCACTACGGCGTGCCTCATAATCAGAAAGTGGTTTTGGCACGTTAAACCCCATAATTTTTATCTTTGTCTTTTACATATTAATCTTCAACCCCACTCTTACACTCTTTCTGTTAAGGTCCTGAATCATTTGTTGTAACTCGTCTGCATTGTTGTTGAATAGAACAATGTCATCGGCAAACCGAAGATTGCTGAGATAGTCACCGTCGATCCTTACTCCAAAGAATTCCAAGTTTAACAGCTTGAATATTTCTTCCAAGGACACAGTCAATAGCATTGGAGAGATTGTGTCTCTCTGTCTGACCCCTTTTTTCATTGGTATCTTTCTACTTTTCTTGTGTAGAATTAAGGTAGCTGTAGAACCTTTGTATATATTTTCCAAGGTATTTACGTAAGCGTTCTGTACTCCTTGGTTACATAATGCCTCTATGATTGCTGGTATCTCTACTGAATCAAATGCCTTTTCGCAAACTATGAAAGCCATATAGAGAGGCTTATTGTACTCTGCGTATTTCTCGATAACCTGATTAATGACATGCATGTGATCCATTGTACAGTATCCCGTCCTGAAGCCAGCCTATTTCCTTGGTTGACTAAAGTCCAGTGTAGCCCTTATTCTATTAAAGGTTAGTTTGGTAAATATTTTATATAATACTGGGAGTATGCTAATGGGCCTATAATTTTTCGATTCTTTAATATCTCCCTTTTTGTGGGTTAGTATAATGTTTGCAGTCTTCCAGTTTTCTGGGACCCACGCTGTCGATAGACGCTTCGTATAAAGACCCGCCAGTTTTCCAAGCATTATGTCTTCTCCATCTTTGATTAAATCGACTGTTATTCCATCTTCTCTTGCTGCTCTTCCTCGTTCAATGTCTTGCAAGGCCCTTCCGACTTCACCGCTAGTTATAGGAGGAGTTTCTGCATCCTGTTCACTACTGTTTATAATTGCGGTATCCTGACTCCTCTGGGTGCTGTACAGGTCAGTACAGAATTTTTCCGCTTGTTTTACTATATCTTCGAGATTGCTAATGAGATTACCCTGCTTATCTTTCAGTGCATACATCTTGGTTTGTCCTATGCCAAGTTTCTTTCTCACTGATTTCAGGCTGCGTCCATTTTTTACGGCTTCTTCAGTCTTTCTCGCATTATAGTTTCGAAAATAACTTATTTTCGCCTTGTTGATTAGTTTTGACAGTTCCGCGAATGCTATCTTATCTCTTGATTTGGACACTTTCATTCTTTGTCGTTTCTCTATTAGGTCCTTTGTTACTTGGAGGAGCTTGCCTGCTGGTTGACTTGGTGCCTTGCCTCCCACTTCACTTGCTGCCTCTGAAGCCAGCCTACTTACGATTTCATCCATTATCTTTATGTGATCCTCATCTCTCTGTTCTAAGGCTGCATATTTGTTTCCAAGTACCAGTTTGAATTTGTCTACTCTAACGGTTACTGCCTCTAGGTTGGCCTGTTTCTTCTTGACCAATTTTATTCTTTCTCTGTTCAAATTGAGGTGAAGCCTAGCCCTCACTAACCTATGATCGGTGCACTTTACCCTACCTATCACTTCTACATCCTGCACTACGCTGGAATCAGCAGAAAGTATGAAGTCAATTTCATTTCTTGTTTCACCATTAAGGCTTTTCCAGGTCCACTTTCTGCTGCTACGCTTCCTGAAAAAGGTGTTCATTATTCGAAGCTTATTGCTTTCTGCGAATTGTACCAGCATCTCTCCTCTAGCGTTCCTAGAATCGACGCCGTAGTTGCCCATTTCTTGTTCACCAGCCTGCTTTTTCCTTACTTTTGCATTGAAGTCGCCCATTACTACAGTATACCGAGTTTGCACTTTTCTCATCGCTAATTCTATATCTTCATAAAACTGGCCTACTTGCTCATCATCATGACTGAATGTTGGAGCGTGGGCTTGTACTACCTTTAATCTATACCTCTTATTAAGTTTGATTACCACTACAGCTACCCTCTCATTAAAGCTGCAGAATTCGTCAATGTTGCCCGCTATATCCTTATGGATTAGGAATCCTACCCCATATTGCTTTTTATCTGGCAGACCGCTATAACATAGGACATGGCCGTTATTCAGCAATGTATAAGCCTCACCAGTTCTTCTAATCTCAGTCATATATATATGACTAAAGCGGCGGTCAGACCTGTAACGCAGCAGAGGGTGCTAAGAATCTCTGGGTCCGCACAGGCTGCCAATGGAAACTGACCCTGTCAACCTTGAATTGCCGAACTCTGTAGAGTGAGGCTAGTGTATCAGGACTCTTTGAGGAACTATCAGACATTGTTTGGGATATCATCGGCCTTAGGGAGATTAGCAGAACTGGTGAGGCTTATACATTGCTGAATAACCGCCATGTACTATATATATATGTATATATATATATATATATATATATATATATATATATATATATATATATATATATGTATGTAAACTGGTTATTTTCGCAATTCATACACATCAAGTCACCACACACACAAAAAATTCCAGTTTATTGTTTTCAGCATGTGATGTTTTGACTGAGAAATACATTCAATTTGTTCTGCGAGGCGTGCAATAATTGCTGTTCCATATTACTTTATTGCAGAACACTGGATACGGTAACCAACCGTTATTAAATTTCAGAGGAAATTGATAGCACAGTGCATATGATGAGGCACATCGCATTTTATTGAACTTTATTTATTTATTTTTATTTATTTATGGTACCCTCAAGGCCCGAAGGCATTACAGATGGGAGTGGGAAAACGGGAAGTATAACAATAAAGTACGGAAAATAAACAATCCAGCGTGTTAGTAATTCCTAATTATACAATACTATGTAATATCTTGCCCAATATTTGTAAGTACGACAGACAATGGAAACAAAGTAGCATCTTGATAATTCCTGTTAGTACAATGTTAACCAGTGTCGTCCTTAGTCGCTTGTAAGTACGGCAAGTAAATGAAATAACATGTTAATAATTCCTAATTATACAATGTTAGCTAATGCCTTACGAAACAGTTGGTTGTCGACAATAGATACAATTTCACAGGGAAGGTGGTTCCACTGCCGCGATGATCTGGGAAAAAAAGATTGACTGAAAGTGTTAGCGTTGCCTGTTTGAAGTCCGACCTTATGGCGATGATCGATGCGGCTCGATAGGTAATGAGGCTGAGAAATGAAGTTACTGTGAAGGGAGGAATGGTAATAAAATTTGTAAAACAGTGTCAAACGTGCTATTGTTCTACGAGATGCAAGTGATGGAAGAGATAGATCGTCCTTCATTGAAGTTACGCTAGCGGTACGGTTATAAATTGAAAATATGAATCGGACTGAGTTATTTTGGACAAGCTCGAGTGAAGAAATAAGGTTTTCATGGTATGGGTCCCACACAGCTGCAGCGTATCCTAATTTAGGACGCACTAATGACTGGTAAAGTAGCAATTTAAAGGATGGTGGTGCTTTGGAAAACTTGTGGCGTAAGTAACCAAGCATGCTATTAGCTTTACTTATTATGTACTCAGTGTGAATGTTCCAGGTTAGTTTTGCTGTTATATGAACTCCTAAGTATTTGTATGAGTTAACGGGTTCTAGAGGAATTTTATTCAGATAGTAAGCAGGAATAGTACTGGTGTTCCTCTGCACGCGCATAACTTTATGTTTATTAATATTAAGTTCCATAAGCCAAGTGTTACACCAATCAATCACATAGTCCAAGTCAGACTGAATAGCATTACTGTCATCGTTAGTAATTATTTCACGATATATCACGCAATCGTCAGCAAACAAGTGAATGTGAGATGTCAATGAAGAAGGTAGGTCATTAATATAAATCAGGAAAAGTAGGGGCCCTAGTACTGATCCCTGAGGCACACCAGAACGAACCTCAGTCAATGATGAATCATAATTATTCACAGTAACAAATTGATGACGGTTAGTAAGAAAACACTCAATCCATTTCAGCAGGTTACTGTCAAGGTTTAAAAGACTCAGCTTGAATAGCAGCAGTTTGTGGCAAACCTTGTCGAATGCTTTGCTAAAGTCTAAAAATAAACAGTCGGCACAGGAGGCGGCACAGGAGGCGTGATACAGTGTAATCCATGAGTGAAAGATATTAGTTGGCTTTCACGTGAGAATATTTTGCGAAAACCATGTTGAGCAGAGGTGAAAAATGAGTTCTAGTCAAGAAAGTTAACGAGATTAGTAAATATAACATGTTCAAGAAGTTTGCAACAGGTGCTGGTAAGCGAAATCGGGCGGTAATTCAGGGGTGAGCATTTGTTACCAGACTTATGCAACGGAATCACCTTCCCTATTTTCCATTGAGCAGGCAGAGTACAAGTGTTTATTGATTGCTGGAAAATATTAGCAAGTATTACAGAATTGTATGTGTTAGTGTTTTTCAAAAATTTACTATTAATGATATCATAACCGGGAGCTGAGTTTAAAGGCAAATCATCAATCAGCCTAGCGATACCTACAAAGTCAAGAGCTATGGGTTGCCTAATGAGATAGTTGTAGTGTTCTCTGTGTGGTAGATCAATGTTCGATGAAGTGGAAAAATTATTTGCAAATGATTCACTGAGAATGTGTGCCAAGCTTCACTTGCAATAGCTTCACCTGACTCATCTTTCAAGGTGATCGAGCTATCAGAAGACGGGTTAATGACGCGCCAAAACTTTCGGATATCTGTCGTAAGCATGTCAGGTAATGTATGGGATAAGTAATTGTCTTTAGCATTTTTTAGTGCAGTTAAGTACAGATGATTGGCAACGTTATAGGTTTTCCAAGTTGTTTTACTTGCTGATGATTTAGCTAAGTGATAGAGACGTTTTTTTTCTGTTAGATAGGCGCTTTATATAAGAGTTGTACCAAGGGGATTGAGGATTCGAAGTGATGATGCGATTAGGAATGAACTTTTCAGTTAATAGGCGTACTTGGTCTACAAATATATCCCAATTTGACTGGACTGTACGGTTCTTAAAATCAACAAAAATGCTTGAATAAATGACGATAGTTCATTGTTAATGGCTTCAAAGTTGGCTTTCTTATAATCGCGTATTACTTTCTTAACTTTTGTCCTTTTGGGATAGCAGACTTTTAAACCGAATGTCAGTAAGGTATGGTCACTAATACCAGGTAGGTATGTTATAGAGGAAGCAAGTTCTGGTCGATTAGTTAGGATTAAATCAAGCGTGTTAGCGGTTCTGATTGATGATCTGGTAGGCTGAGTCACAAGTTGGGAAAATGAAAACAGGTAACACAGTTCACAGAAATCTTTAGCCTGAACGGAGAAAGGCTTTATGGTGGGGTGGATGCGTATTCCATATTAAATTTGGAAAATTAAAATCGCCGAGTAAGAATAACGGTGTTGTAGGAAAACGGGAAAAAGTTAGATTAATAGCATCGTGTAGCTGTTCAGTGAAAGTGGCAGATGATGAGGGTGAGCGGTAGCAAACGCCGAGGATTATCTTTGTGTGACCGAGAGTTAGGCAAGCCCACGTGGTTTCAAGTTCAGTGTTAATATCTACATGAAATGATCGAATATCTTTAGAAATTGCGAGAAGGACGCCTCCTCCTTGACGTGCAGATCGGTCACAGCGGTAAACAGCGAAATTGCCGGCGCCACAGAAAGTATAACCGCGCGTGTGTGCAGGAAGCCAAGTATCTGTCAAGGCAATAATTTTTGCATCGCACGTGTCGATTGCCGAAGATAAAGAATGAAATTTATTCACAAGACTTCTTATATTTGTAAAAAGAATAGGCAAGTAAGGTAAAGCTTTTTGTGATGTTAGGCCACTACCCCTTACGCTTCCCTATTGTAACGCACGTAGTGGAACCGAATTATTCTGTAATGTACCAGATGCACTTTGCGCTCTTTCACGGACGCTATCGGTAGACGCGTCGTAAATATAACATTTATTATTCAGCAACAATTTATTGTAGCGGAGTTTAAAGTTGGGGGAACCGGGCTGACAGGTACCGAACTCGATTAATTTTTTGCGAGCAACGCGGGTGGGAACCGAGAAGTCTTCGCTAATCGTAAGGTTATTTTTGTTTGAATTGATCGCGCAGCGCGAACACTTTCGCCCGGGTTTTCGAATGTGAAAACTTTGCAACTATGGGGCGACACTTGTTAGGATCGAAAGGGCCGAGGCGATGTGCGCGATGGAGGGCGTCATCTGGAAATGTATCGCAGAATGATTTAATCATTGATATTAACTTGGTCTCTGTTTCTTAATTCACGCTTTATTTTAATTGTCGCACTATATCAGTATTGCACAAAAGCTACTGCACTGAAATAACATACTAGTACATACTTAAAAAACATAATTTCATACTACAAAAATAAATAAATAAATAAATAAATAGATAAATAAGTAAATAAATAAATTATAGTGTCCCTGAACCGCTAGAATGCCTTAGTACTGGTGCACTTAAAAAGCAATATGCGAGCCAAAATGTACAAAGAGCACAAATGTGGCAGACAAAACAATGCGAGATAGAGAAACAAATAGGGAAAAGGAAAATGAGGAAGCGTAAAAGGGAGTTAATCATATAGTATGATAATCTACATATATACAAAATACAGGAAATGAACTCTGAAATTTGTCAATACAGGCACAATTCTTATTACCTTTTTTTGGAGTCGAGCCATACATAGGACAGTCTTTAATTGCACAAGTCCACGCTGAGAAGGTGGGATGCTGCCTTGTATAGTGTTCCAACACGAATAATTGCATATAATCAGGAAGCTTTGAGGAATGTATAATGCCATGGACCACCCTAGACAGGAACAAAAGGTCTGTTTAATTAAGTGTTGCGTCTAGAGGTGCGACTTGAGGTATATTCGAGAAGGCTGAACTATGGTCGCCAGAATGGCAAAAGTGGTGCTTGGAGATAGATATCTATTTATTCTGGACGCCTTCAAAAATTTTCTTTTGTTTACAGATTGTTTGTTTGTTTACACTGTTTACACTGTTTTGTTTACACTGTTTACAGTCTCAAACAGCCTTAAGTCGTCGGCACACAAAGCCATGCTGTTCATTTATTAAAATGTTCTTAACACTAAGCAAAAGCAAGGAATGCAAAAACCGATTCAAACACTTCTGACGCAGTGCTGAGGATAGATATAGGCCGGCAGTTAGTAACTGCACATCTAGAACCCGAGTTGTCCATGGCCAATATCTATGCTACCTTCGAGTGCTATAAAATGTACTAGACATTAGGGATCTATTGAAGATCCTTGTGAGAACACGGAACAAGTATGTTTCCATACATATTAAGTAGTGTGGGAGGAATGCCACCAGCTTCGCAATAAGTGGAAGGCTTGAGGCGCTTCATACACTTGGAAACCAGGCCTTCATTGACTGATAGCGTACACACCGTGCCATACTGAGTAGGAAGGTCACTTGAAGCATTTTTTACACCATATAGAGAACAGAAGTGTTCTGCAAAGGCATCAGCAGGGTTAGAGACATCACCACTTTCATCAAGAAGACAGAGATCTTCGGTGCTCTCTTTGATGAGTGAAAGCGCACGAAGCTCCAGAAATATCTTGAATTACGTGCCACGCTGGCTTCAACACATTCAGTGTGGTCGTAGTGATGATGATGATGATAATAATAATAATAATAATATTAATAACAATATTAATAACAATAATAATAATAATCTTAGTGGTAACATGGCACTCTAGACAGCTCGCAAGACTAAAGAAAGGCTCATGCCCGTACGCTAGAGTGTCTGATAGCCAGCCATATAGAGCAGGAATTTGCAGGGTGCAGAAGACACCCCCCCTCTCCCCGTGCACACACACACAAACACCACATACATAAACACACTCACACACACGCACGCACACACAATTTGCTCAATTGCAGAGCACTGCACACACGCTCACAGTCGACGGGTGCACAACACGCAGGAGTGCCAATTCAGTCCGGTCGCAAGGAAGGGGAGTCCGAATGGCCAGGGGGATGGAAAGAAAGCTTCTTCAGACGGACTGAAGAAGAAAGATGAGTGGTGTCCAGAGAGCCGTCAAGCACCCTGCAGGGTAGACTGACTTGTGCAATGTTGCGCTAGCATTGCAGGGTGTGCCACTTGAGGGCTTTGAGGCAATCGTCGTCGGCTGGCATGAGCTTTCGACGACCGAAAAGACGGGAGTAGAGGGTTCATGTTGCCCAGCGCTGAACCAAATCAAGTTTGTCAGTGACACGAGTTTGGCACAGGGACTATTCTAATGAGCAGTACTCAAGCTGTGGCAGAATGATAAAAGTGAAGAGTGCTCGGAAAACCTAAGGTACTCAGGGACGGGAGACGCGGGACACAAAACCAAGAATGTGACGATCCTTAGATACAGTGCTGGTGACACGAGCAGAAAAGTCGAGAGGGGGGCTGGTTGTTACACCCAGAATGGGAAGGGCTCGAGCAGCCTTCATAGGGGTGCCTTCGAGGAAGCGGGTTATAAACGCAGCAGCTTTGCTGTGGTTGATACGCATGGCAGCTCTTTTTGCAGTGCTACGTACTACAAAGTTTGTTATTGCAGGCCCTGTCGTTCATCTTTACGGAATGTATTCATTTCAAGCGCATATGCTGTACATCGGCATAAAGCTGCAGTGGAAGTGTTAACTTGTTAATCAAACACATTCTGCGAAGATGCATAGGGAACTTGGTTTTGAGTAGATCGTAGCGAAAAACATTTTAGTGGAAGCTAAAGAGATCTGGGCAGTTTAAGCATACCGACTGCACAAAGTACTGATGACACCTCTTCACCTTCCCCGCAGTGCACTCACACCATCTGCTCTTTCCATAAAAAAAGAAAAGAGATCAAAAGCCAATTAGTTTCATTGATTCAGTACGTGCTACTTCTCAAGCAGTCATTGAAGCAATCCTGATATAGGCGGCTGCATGCATAGGTCTTCAATGATGCATGCATACGGTGCACATATTGCAAACAGATCATTTCTTTTGCAGTGCTCAACTATAAGGACACACTGACTCAAACATGACTGCGCTGTGTCACGTTTACATCAGTGCGTAGCGTTCTTGAGTGCTGCACGATAGATTTATCCCCAACTAGCCCATAAGACGCATACCCTTGAATAAAGTAAGTGAAGGAGTACTGTGAGCTTGTACTTAACTGGGATTCACATGCCGAACAGAATATTTAGCACTGTGGAAGCTGAAACGGACGGCATAATTGATGACGTACGTACTTCCCATTGTGCAGCTACTAGTGTCTTTCGCTTTCCAAAGTTATCTTTACCACTGGAAACAGCGCAGAGCTCCACCTGGGACCACACGAAACACGCCGCGGTTCACCACCCGAAGTTCTACACGGTTCATTCACCAGATCACACACCCCACGAAGTCAGGAGTGCCATATCTTAAATCGCTGCAGCGCCAAAGGGAACTGAAAGTTCATTTCCTTCGACAGAGTTTCTCAGATGGGCTCGTTCACTCGCCAGTTACGAAATCGATGGACGCGCTAGGCCTACGCGTAAACATCGGCGGTAGGTGGGTGCTCATTATCTAGACTTCCGTGTTCAGAACCATGCTTCCATTCGTTTTGAGCACAAGAAAATACACATACACCAAGCACTGACGCTGCGGCAATCATGATTCGGTTTTATATTTTAGCAGACGATCGCACTGAGACAGGCGGAACCCAGTGGGCAGGTTGGAGTTGTCGGCGTCGTTCGAAGTCGGTTCTGATCCAGGTCGCACTGTCGCAGCCCACGGTCGTCGGTGCTGTCGTGGTGGGCCTACTATCACAACACTGTCTTTCAGGAACACTGTCAACCACGTTGTGCGTCCAAAGAACTGGGACGATCGTTGGTGTCGGCGTCTTCGCATGGGCGGCCATAACAGGCATAGCCACCGGAGGCTTCGCAGCCTCCGATTGGTTGACGCCGGCGACGCGTCGAGCCTCTGATTGGCGCACGCCGGCGGAGCATCGCCACGCGTCGGCGAACTTCTAGCATCGACAGTCGACAAAATGTCTGTGCGTGGCCACGCTCCACGCTGTTCCTGACCTACGCTTTTGACGCTTTGGCGCGTGCCGAAGCTTGGCGACGCGTGCCAGTGATTGGGCCCTTACTGCGTGCACTATTGCGACAGCTATCGGCGTCGCTGCTGCACAATATGGGTGAAATTGCAACTTTGTTTCAATTTTTTGTAATCGAAGGTTTACTTGCCGAGCTCCACGGGGTTTGGCGAGAAGGCGTTCGTACAAGAGCAACGTTTCTCGCCGAATAGACTTATGTAGCTCTGAATGTTACCGACTAAGTAGTGCTAGTGAGCGCACTTGTATTCAATGCAATAAAACAAAACATCACGACATAAAACGAGTTACCTATAATGACGGCTCTTGTATGTATGTATCTCTAAACTACGCGGATCGCTATTGCATAGCGCATGACATTCGACTGATTTTTTGAATTTCCTATATTTTAGCCACCCGTCTATAGGAAATGTGCCAGCTGATGCCCCGGTTCGTATAGCACGGAAGTTCGACTAACAATGTCGTACCAGTGCGAGCACCTGTGTACGACCCAATTTTTGTGCACCTGTCAAAGTGTGCGATACGCCATATTGGCGCGCATTGCCTCTATAGTTTTCAGTCGTTGTCTGTGATGTTCGGAAACCTGCATTCTATTCCAGCGCCGGCTGTCTCGGTTACAACATTTAACAAGTTTTTAGACAAACGGCTTCTCACCGCCATTTGAGTGCGCCTATTTGAGCTGGTTGATATGCGTTCTAACGTGAGAAATAACGCAGGGACGGGACTGAAGAGGAGGCGCTTTGTTCTTCTGCTTTTATTGCGCCGTTCCCGAAAGCCTACTTGTTCTTCATTGGAACGCCAGATACCTTCATGGGCGGGCCCTGCAGCTGTACAGAGGCAATAGAAAATGGGTTCTAATTTTGTTCTTGTTAGGACACCACGCGCGACGTTCTTCGTGCTGCGTTATACCGACCGAATTTCAGGCCATTTTCAGAGACGAAGATTCTTTGGAACGTGGCATCATGCGTCGCAGGCTCTGAAAACAACGCGCGCACAGCGTTTTTCGAAATTGACTGCAATTTATCAAAATTGATAGGCCTTATAGCGATCGATTGTAGGCGTGATGGGTAGCCCGACATGAGCGCCCTGCAATTGTCCCCGTCCTCTCTCACCCTCCTTGTTCCACCCTTTGTTCCCCCTTCAACTCCTTTTCACGGTGTAGTGTAGA
Source organism: Dermacentor andersoni (assembly GCF_023375885.2). Classification (NCBI taxonomy): domain Eukaryota; kingdom Metazoa; phylum Arthropoda; class Arachnida; order Ixodida; family Ixodidae; genus Dermacentor; species Dermacentor andersoni. The sequence goes on from NC_092814.1 coordinate 303,821,612, forward strand.
AAACCTGACGCGCGTCCCGTTGACCTGCCTTTCTTTTTTTTCTTTTTTTTTTACAGGGAAGCTGTTGGCCTCTAGTTGGCCGGCATTTTTTGTGTCCGCGTCCGTCAGCAAAAATGCGGGCCGATCCCGACGGCAGTGCAGGGCCAGGAGCAGTGGTTCGCACCCCCGTGAGGCAGAGGCTTCAAACAGTCAGCGAAGTGAAGCGTACAGTGCATACATTCTTTGGGATCACGCATGCACATACGGAACAACATTCATTTCAATAACGAGCAAGCGCAACACAGTCATCCGAACCACATAAATGGTGATAAGGCGCTCCTGATAACAATGCGAAACACGTAGCACTCTCCACATGCGTTTCCTGGTAAAGATTTTGCGGCACACACGCATGCAACGAAAAACAGGCGGCGCCCGCCAGGCCGCCACCACCGCCATGATTTTAACCGCCACCACCGCCAAGTGGGATGCAGTCGAGCCCTGATTGGTCCACGCTGCCCACCTGCGTTCGCCGCTTCCGGTGGGCGGCTGGCCGCCGGTGGCAGTATCAAGCACGGCTTGATCGCCGGCGAACATCACGTTTCGGTGGCCGTTTTTTTTTGAAGCAAGATTGCTCCATGTGGGTAGGTCTTTATCATTGCGCAAGCTGTCACGCCGACCGCAGTTTGCGACGGGGGGAGGGGAGGGGGCTGACGTCCCTAACTTTTCGCATATAAAAAACCAGCCTAGCAACCGATTTCTGCGTTGTTGCGGCACCGCTATGGGCGGCGGCGTGCTGTCAAAATTTTTATTGCTCCCATTACTCTAAATAATCATTACTGCCATTATTCTAAAGCAATAAAGTATTGCACCCCTCCCTCAGCAGTTGTAGCGATGATTTTCAACAGCCTCGCTAGACATCCGCTTCCGCAGCACCGGGATGGCTTTCTTGTTGCCCAATCTCTACATTGTCCGTTCCTTCGCTGTTCCAAACGATCACAATCTTTTACTGAATTTTTTACAGCAACACAGGCTGATGTCAAGTCCAGGATCTGGGACATCGACTACTGCGTCAAAGCCGACGATGAGGCGATGCGGTCGGCGTAACACTTGGAAAGCATTTTTCGAAAATTGATTGCTCAGTAATAAATAGTTTTTCGCAAATTGCACTTTAGGCGCTTTATCCCGAAAGCGGTCTCGCGCTTAATGTCGCGTCTAGTTTAATTCCGCTGGCTTAATTTTTTTCCTGCGAAACTTATGTTGACGTGTTGAAAATGCATGGGGTGATTATTAAAATGTTCATGGCAGCGCAGCGAGAACTTATTCCCTAATCGCACTTTAGTGGCATATACTATAGGCTCCCTCTATATGTAGGTCGAGTTTGGTTTTATTCATCTGGTTGAATTTTTTTCCTGGGGTGCTTTTGTTCGGCAACTATGCGGGGAAGCAATACTACAGGGGCAAAATATTCGACCGTCGTTGAATTGATGGGAATGGGGCTAGTCAATCATGTTAAAACTCATGGACTCGAATGTGCAGCTATGATGCACAAAGATGACACGGTAAGATTCTGCAAGGAGCAGCGGACCGAATGACTTTATGGAGTGACATCCAAGAATTAAGCAGACTGCGCGTGCCACTTTTTCTAAAGTTTCGGCGACTGGTAAACTGTTTTATTTGATATTTAGAAACGTAAACGTTATGTTCCAGATTAACTTATGAAAACCAATCAGTAGTTACACTGCATTAATGAGCAATTAACTAAGTAATTACACAACACTGCTAATAGGACCATACTTATTAGTGATCATAAGTTACTAACAGAGTATGCTAAGTTCTCTCAGTTTGACACTCCATTAAAGTCTTGGATGGGAAATGAAATGTCGCAATGATTCAATAATGAGACCGGCTGGGAATTGACATGATGAAGAGGGTTAATAGGCAATATGTCTCGATTCAGCTGGAGGCCATGGTGCCCAACGAAATCCAGGACATTATAGAGTGAACACCCGCGAAAATGTACTGGTGGTTGATGTTCTGCATGCGGGTGCTCTTAGCGCCCTACGCAAGGTAACTTATCCTGATGGCATGCAGGTGCGCTATCACATCCCGTTGGGCTCTGATGTCATCAAGGGTGTCATATACGACGTAGACTTGGCCATCCTCAGCAATGACTTGCCGATTCTGGTTGAAGCAGCGAGTGATGATGATGTCAGTGTTGACACTTGCGCCTGGGCGACTCACGTTGCGTGAAGATTGTATTCTAGGGCAACTGTCTGCCGTCGCACGTTAAGGTAGGCCACTTTCGTCATCCTGTCCGGCCGTTCATTCCGAAGCCTCTGCAGTGCCGCAACTACGTCAAACTAGGACACGTGAGCAGCATCTGTGAGAACGAAGCAGTGTGCCCCCGCTACGCTGAGCCACACGCCGCGAATAAATGCGCAGCCACACACTAAACATTTTAACACCCTTAAGGGTGTAAATCAGTTTGTCGCCAGACGAACACCCTAAGGGTGCTGTTGTCTACACCCTCCAGTTGGGGTGCAGTTATATCACCCTAGAGGAAGGGTGTCCAGCAAAATAAATTTAGGGTGTAGGGGTGCAAGTCCATATTAACACCCATCTATGTGGGTGTTGGAAGGGTGTACACCCTTTTATTGCTAGTGTGTATGGAAGGCAGGTTCGGCAGTACACGCCTTCAATTACTACTATGTACAGCGATCCACGCGTAACTCTCGCGTGTGCCAGAAGGTTCAAGTTTGGCTACCAAACGCACCGTCGAACAGCCGGCCTTGAAGCTTCGATGGGCACACACGCACGTATACGTGTGGATCACATTACATATTAGTAATTCACGGTGTATATTGCAAAACCTGTCTTCGCTGCACATATACAACCTAGCAAATGTCACTTTTGAGCATGTATATCAACACCAACGGTTATCACGATGTCCAGATCCACATAAAATGCAAAACAGACTGGTACGATATATGGCATTTTCAAGAAAAATGTAAATATATTTATTGCATGCTGCAATACAGAGTACAATATATACATAAATCACATGAAATATAAACATGCACAATCACCAAACACATCGGTAAGTACAAGAACATGTACATTTCCCACAAAGGTATCTGAAATATAAGTATTGATCAAATCTGTTATTAGAGAAGAAACTATGTATAGCAGCACTGAAAGAGCCTGAGTTGACCTCGCAGTGTTTTGGGCCACACAAAGGAATAAATTTTCAGTATAAGGCTCAATGAACGAAAATTTAAGTTTTGATGCCTTGAAAAAAAAAAAAGGGACATTGCAAAGGTGAATTAGGGGAGTAATTGAAATGCAGAGCAAATGCACAAGACACCTGTTACTTTTTACACCAATGTAATCGCAAAGCATTATGAAAAGTTTAGAAAGTTGATGTAAGCATAACTGGCCGACATTTTTCGGACTGAAACAATACTTTCCAAGCATAGACGTGCTTTAAGTGAGGTCTAAGCCAGCAGTATTATTGCTAATTTTCTCTTTCCAACAAGATTACTTGAGCACGAAAAATATGTAGAATTTTTTAGTGCCTACATAGTTTGTCCTCTTTTGTGAAACGAGAGTTCTCTGTGCTAAAAGTGCTGTGTAGGAGATTTTCTAACTACAATTCCAGTTTCTATAAATTTCTGTCTTGTAACCCGAAGGCACTGGTACATATACAATATGCAGTTTGAAAATAGGTTCTTTTCTTACCGTAAATCAAGAGTGAGTATTCCACATTTACTATTGTGTGGGTGCAAGGTGCAGTAAAAGGCCTGATAAAAGCAAACCACTGTTGATTAAACAATTTTGCTGAACACAAAAGGTGGACAGTGTTTTAAAATACATAGTAAATTTCTAAATTATTAGCACTTAGATGCAGTAATCCAAGATTACGGCTTGCTGTAGCATGTGAGTATACAAATTAGCAAATATGGTTTAATAAATTAGCCATACTCTGGTTACTAAAAGAACACAGGCACAGGCAGTCATGTAAAAGTTCAAGTTAAATATCACACTGTTAACCTTTGCCAGCAAATGGTCGTATCAAACATTATAGATATACTGAAAAAGGTGCTTTCTTGGGATAGTTGGCAATTAATGCGAAAAAATTACGTACAGCGTGAATTACAAGGACTGCGAAAGACGACATAGACTGCGCTGACTTCCAATAGTATTTTATTGCGTTGCCACATTGTGTGTATGTATACAAGAGCGGGCATGCGCAGAAAATGAGTCACAAGGGGCGTCTAACAGCAAGTCATTGTACTAAGGACGTGGTCACCTGAAAAAAAAAAAAACATTACAATTTCTATCTTTTGAGATACAAGACTTCACTAGGGTCAGCGTGATAGAGGGGGCACTAACGCACACACTACCCAGTTTTCTGGTGAAATTTGCTTCTATAGTTTCCCGGATGACCTGTTAGCTGTGTCTCACTAGAACTTCCGTATATTCTAAGAGGGGCTCGCAGTCATAGTCCCGGGGCAATGAATGCCCAAGTGGCCTTGAACAGTGTTATGGACGTTATAGTGCTCTCTTAAACGATCATTTAGGCACCTGCCTGTCCGTCCAACATATTTACTGCCTCAAAATAGGGGAATATGGTAAACCAAATTCGTTGCACATATCGCAAAACGCTTTCTGTGCCCGACAGAGCAGGAACTCTGACGTGATTTGGGCGCGTTTACACACTTACACAGCTTTGCCAGCTTTTCTGGGGTTGAGAAAAGGCCTGTGATTCCTGGAGGTTGCCGGATTTTTTTTTAGCCAATCGGAGACATCATGCACATACCCACCGGTGGCACTGCGAACCTATGTCTTTCAACCGGTTGGTTCCTTGACTGAGCGGGCTCATCACGGTTTGTGCCCCTCAGAAGCTGTTCCACTATGGCTGAAATTAAGGCCAAAGGGTAGTGAACCCTAGAAGGTTATCAACCTGTGCAGCAAGACTATGTTGCATCTTGTGTGAACAAGATTTATTGAGGCTGTTAACGAAGGAAAACTTTTAATACCTCATTTAACGAGCTTTGAGTGTGCAGAGTTAAAGGGCAAGAGTGACTTCTTACTTCTCAGATCGAAGCACCAGCCTGAGATGTACAAAGCGCGAGGAATCGTCAATGGGGACCTCATGCGTTAGTTGTAGAGGCTTTCTTAAACATCTCCAAGACTCCCGAAGCAACAGGCTCGAAAGCGTGATCAGCGCAATCAATGAATACCACGTGGTCATTCACAAACCTGCACACTTTGACAGGAGACGCATCTAGGTGACCTTCAATATTGCAATCATGATGAGCGAGATAAATATAACATAGTGGCGGCGCCAGGCATGATCCTATACAAATACCATTTATTTGTATATTGTGCAGGATCATGCCTGGCGCCGCCACTGAGTGATATTTATCTGGCTAATCATGATTGAAATATTCAAGGTCCCCTAGATGCGTCTCTCGTTGTCAAAGTGTGCAAGTTTGTGGACGACTACCTGGTATTTATTGATTGCACTGATCATGCTTTTGAGCCTGCTGCTTGGGAGACTTGGAGATCTTTAAGAGCTGCAGCCTCTCGAACTAACAAATGAGGTCCCCACTGATGATTCTTTGCGCTTTCTTGATCTCAGGCAGTGCCTTACAAATAAACAGGTGGGCTAGTGCTTTGAACCGAGAAGTAAGAAGTCACTCTTGCCCTTTAACTCTGCACATTCAAAGCTTGTTAAACGACGTATTGTAAAGATTTGCCTCGATAACAGCCTCAATAAATCTTGCTCACATGAAATGCAAATGCAAGATAGTCTTGCTGCACAGGTTGATCGCCTTTCTTGGGTTGGCTACCCTTTGGCCTTAATTTCAGCCATAGCGGAACAGCTTCTGAAGGGCACAAAACGTGATGAGCGCACTCAGTCAAGGAACCAGCCGGTTGAAAGACTGGTTCGCAGTGCTACTGTATGTGCATGATGTCTCCGATAGGCTAAAAAAAGATTTGGCAACCTCCAGGAATCCCAGTCCTTTTCTCAGCCCGGAAAAGCTGGCAAAGCTCTGTAAGCGTGTAAACGCGCCTAAATCGTGTCAGAGTTCTTGCTCTGTCGGGCACAGAAAACGTTTTGCGATATGTGTAACGAATGTGGTTTACCATATTCCCGTTTTGAGGCAGTAAATATGTTAGACGGACAGGCAGGTGCCTAAATGATCGTTTAAAAGTGCACTATAACGTCCATAACACTGTTCAAGGCCACTTGGGCATTCATTGCCGGGACTGCCGCTGCATGCCCCTCTTTGAAGATACGCAAGTTCTAGCGAAACACAGCTCACCCGGTACATTATTGATGCTTATTTCACCAGAAAAACGGGTAGTGTGTGCGTTAGTGCCCCCTCTATCACGCTGACCCCTAGTGAAGTCTTGTATCTCCACAGATAGAAATTGTGATTTTTTTTAGTGACCATGTTCTTAGTACAATGACTTGCCGTTAGAACACCCCTTGTGACTGCCTTTCATTTTCTGCGCATGGTCCTTCTTGTGTATAAACACACGATGTGGCAACGCAATAAAATATTTTTGGAAGTCAGCGCAGTGTAGGTCATCTCTCGCAGTCCTTGTCCTTCACACTGTACGTCATTTGTATACTGAACAGTGAATATTAATTGATTCAAAATTAGAAAAAATATAGTACACATCTGAGCTGCAAGAATGCAATTGATACAGCAAATGACGTTTAGCTTTCCAAAAGAAAGAAAATGTTCACGTTTCACCACGAGGTGCAGGGACTCCATTCTCTGAGCATCTTGACCAATAAATGCAGCGCATGGCATTGCTGGAATCTTGCAACCTGCATTAGCAAAATAAGAAGAGAATCATGAGAGTTCAGTCTGTGCAATTACACATGTGCACTGTGGAAAATTTGATAAGGCAACAAGCTCCTGAAAGTAACAAACTTAATGTGACTGGGAACAATGAACAGCTCAGGCAACTGGGCAAGACAGGTGAAAGGTAGGAGAAATTTCTATTTTGCAAATTTAGGAATTGCATTTACTGTGAACACTAAACCACTATGTCACTGTGAATACAAGGCACATACAGCAGCAAAAGCAAATAAATTTACAGTAGCCTTTTCACCATAGAAAATAAGAGTGAATAAAATTTAAGGACACTACCAATGACATCTCTCAACAACAGGAATTTGTCCAAGAGTGTGTATGTGACCTTAATATAGAATTGACATGAAATGTGGAATATATCTCTGCATTACACTTTATAAGTACTGCAGCTGAGAACCTTACGGGATATGGCATATTAAGACTGACATGCACAAGCCAATAAAAAACGGCTGTTTTTACACAACATTATTACACTAGGAGACAAAGAGTAATTTTACAGAGAGTGCACACAAAATGAAAATGAGGGAACCCCCACTGGCATTATCATTTGCCCTGCAATACATGCATCCAGCCCAACAATCTCCAACTCCACAATGCAGTTTATTAGACCCTCTCTGTATCCTAAAATTTATTGTGTATTTCTTATTTACTAATTTAGTAAGAATTGACAGTTCGGCATACTTTCCTTGAAAATTTAGCATGTGTTAACTATTTTTTTAGAGCAGGCCCCTTTCTTTCAATAGGTTAGCTTGGCAAACGGTGACAAGTAGTATTCTCAAAGATCCTAAGTTTAAATAAACTTATGATCCTTCGTCATGCTCCCACTTTCTACTTCATGCTCTAAACTGTGATACCCCTCCTAGGCAGTTTATGTTATTCTGTGAATACATACATGGTCCTCCTTTGTGTAGCATCTCAACTAGAGCCTGAAATTTCTTGTCTCCTAAAAAAATCATCTTTACCGCCCAAAATATATTGCACGGTTACCCTTCACTTGGGGGGTGGGGAGGGATTGTATATAAGTGTTCACATATTCAATGAACCTCAGAGCCACAACCATTTCTCATCCTGTGTTGCCACTACCCGCATGAGTCGCAATGGTTGTAAATTGGCTACCCCCCCTCCTCCGCCTAAAAGTACATTTTGCCACATGGAAAATGACCACAGCATTGCATTTGATTGAATGAGGCCTCCTGTGCATGTTTTTTTTTCTCGTCTTGTAATGGCTAGGTTCAACATGGTCAAGTCTGAAAACTGCCAAGCCCCAACCAATACTTTGTGTAGTTTCAAAATTATGAAGCATTCATTTTTCAAGACTTGTCCCAAATTAAGCACGAGGCAGATTTTCATGATGCAAATGAGGAAAGGTTGTGCTTAGTGACAATGATAGGCCTGCTATATCCTGCAAAACTGTATGAAATGACATATGCTTGCAATTTTCATGAGCAGCTAGCTCAGTACAAGAAATAGGTGCAATGCCTGCGGAAATGTTTTTTAAGACCCATGAGAGGTCCTAGTTTCTTGTAATTTCTTCAAATCCCTTGCAGTCTAGATTGCAATCCGGCGCATGTTAATATTGTATTTGAAATAAAAACAGCTCAAATATTAAGGTTTTGAGAATTATACGGGATTAAATTAAAGGTAGACAAGTAATGCAACGAGCAAATAACAAGCTCATTGCATAGAGTAAGGAAATATTCCTTTCCCGCAAAAACATTGGTAGCAGGAAGGTCATACGAAATTAGCACTGAATGCACAATAAAGAATATCATGCTGGAATGCCCCCATCTGTGAATATTCTTGCACAAAGAAAATCCTCATTATGAAAGGCCATCAAGAAAATGCAAGTGTATGCTTTGGATCAACAGTCATACCTGCAGTATGCACTAAAATCGGCAATATTTAAAAACACACACAACTGCATATGATATCAAGCTTAGGCCGCCAAAGAGCCTCAGAGTTTTAAATTATAACTTGACTTACTATATTAAACTACACACCTATGTCTACTTACAATGTAGTCTTCCCAACTGCTTCCTAGAAGACATCAACCATCTGCCTGAAGGCGAACGCAAGTGGCTTGCTCTCAATGGAGGGCACCAAGGCTGGGCATTGTGAAATTGATGCTATCATCTGCATGACCTGCGAGAAACAACACTCTAAGATAAACAAATGCTATTAGAATGAAAGACAAGATCACTGGTAATGAGCCTCGTTTTGGTTTGCACGAGAAAAGCAAAAAATATGGCCTTTGCGCTGCTTACTAAAAAAGAAGCAAGCTTCCTTCAAGATGTTGCAGTCATGCATTAAGATTGTCACACAGCTGCATGTTTGTATGCTCATATGCTGCTGTCGCTACTGTGCCAGCATGCTTTGCATAGCTTATTATTTCAAGTTATATTGATTATTGTGTTTTCTTGCCAATTTTTGGCAAATAGCACCAGCAAAGAAGTAGCTCACTTACACACACACACTCCCTTGTGAGGAGCGAATTCACACACGCACGCATGCATGCACGCGCGCGCACACACACACACACACACACGCACAAGCCTCTACCACATAAGCAGCTTCCCACGCTTGACACACTGCATTTTTTATCCTTTCACACTCCTACTGCTAAGGCATAAAAAGCCTTCGTGTGACCAACCCTAAACTCCTCAACCTACACTTCCAGCTTAAACACTTTCTCGAGATCCAGGACAAGCCTTCTAGCTTCCCTAGTGCTCCAAACTGTAGTTACGAATTTCGATAGGGCTATAGGCGACAGCTCTCGAAGAGCATGCAAACTACCCGGAGAGACCTAGAGCTTGCATATGATACCTCTAAAGCGCAACAACAACACTTCAAATTCTCAAAATTCATTAAAGCTCCTGAAGACAATTGCTATATACGTAGGACGGGGGGTATTGAATAACCTGCTGTTCACAATTTCAGCGGTTGTATGCATCAACGGAAATGTGGGCTAATGGGAAATTCACGTCTTTAAGATCAGAATTAATGT